>NW_024870729.1:3810000-4330000 GCF_019054845.1 Dipodomys spectabilis | reverse complement strand
ATTCCTCAGCACCACATAAGCAAAAAGAAAAAAGCCAGAAGTGGCGCTGTGGCTCAAGTGGTAGAGCGCTAGCCTTGAGCTGAAGAGCTGAGGGACAGTGCCCAGGCCCAGAGTTTAGGTCCCATGACCGGATAAGAAAAAAGAAAAAAAAAAAAAGACTAATGCTCTACTACTTGAGCCACGGCTCCACTTCCAGCTTTTTCTGAGTAGTTTATTGGAGATAAGAGACTCATGGGCTTTTTTCGCCTGGCTGTCTTTGAACCGTGATCCTCAGATCTTAGTCTTCTGAGTAGCTAGGATTATAAGCACGAGCTACTGGCACCCAGCCAAGAAATGATGTCCCTCCCCACAAGCCAACTTATTTCTAGGTTTGTAAAATACTTTTCAAAAGTTACTTCCTGTAGTACTTCAACAACTTTTTTTTTTTTTTTTTTTGGTCAACTAAGGGCCTGGGTGCTGTTCCTGAGTGCTTTTGCTCAAGGCTATCCCTGTACTACTTTGAGCTACAGCTCCACTTCCTAAAAACTTTAAAAGAACAACTAAGCTTTAAACTTTCATAATAGTTATATTAAAAAAAAAAAAACCTTCAGAAACCACCCAAAACTGGCAGAACTTTGCCTGTCAGGTGAGATGAATGGATAGTGATGGGTTTTAATCACAATGTGTGCTGTTTTTGCTCACTTTATACTCCAAGGATCTTAACAATATTTAACCCAATAAACATCACAAGGAAACCTGGGGAAAATACCCCCTGAATTTTAAACATGAAATGTTCTTAACCCCAAATTGACTTCTGATCATCATTAAATGTGTCTGCCAACCTCACAGGAATAGCTGATATCTGTGTACTATTGGGCATTTTTCCAGTGTACATAATTCTGTATGTGTGTGTGTATATATATATATATATATATATATATACATCTATATCTATATCTATATATGTCCTTTAATTCAGTTTCTAAGCTGCCTTTCACTGTTTTTAACTCCATGTTGCCATCAATTTTGTACTGGTTATGTCACTCATCTAAGAGATCTTTCCTTGATTCTCCATTTTTTTTCAAAATCAAAACAGATGACCCTTTCTAGAACCCTCTTGGCTTTCTCTCCTCTCATGTGCACGTCAGTACATCCTGATAACCCTGATAACACTCTGTTATGGCTTGGATGTAAAATACCCCCAATGGCTCCTGTGTTAAAGGCTTGGTTCTCATGGATTATAATTGCTTACTTGCTTGCTTAGTTGATTTGGGGCTTGAAGTCACAGCCTCATGCCCTCATTTGGCTTTTTTTTTTTTTTTTTGGTCCGGCCGTGGGCCTGAACTCTGGGCCTGGGCGCTGTCCCTCAGCTCTTAATTGCTTACTTGCTTGCTTAGTTGATTTGGGGCTTGAAGTCACAGCCTCATGCCCTCACTTGGCTTTTTTTTTTTTGGTCCGGCCGTGGGCCTGAACTCTGGGCCTGGGTGCTGTCCCTCAGCTCTTCAGCTCAAGGCTAGTGCTCTACCACTTGAGCCACAGTGCTACTTCCAGCTTTTTTTTTCTGCTTATGTGATGCTGAGGAATTGAACCCAGGGCCTCATGCATGCAAGGCAATCACTCTACCACTGAGCCACCTTCCCAGCCTCACTTGGCTTTTTTAGTCAAGGCTGGCATTCTACTTTCTGAGCCACACCTCCATTTATGGCTCTTTGCTAGTTAACTGGAGATAAAAATTTCACAACCTCTAGGGCTGGAATGGGGCTTAGTGGTAGAGTGCTTGCCTAGCAAGAATAAAGCCCTTGGTTCAATCCCTCAGTACCACATAAACAGAAAAAGCCAGAAATGGCACTGTGGCTCAAGTGGTAGAGCACTAGCCTTAAGCAAAAGAAGCTCAAGGTCGGGCTGGGAAGGTGGCTCAGTGGTAGAGCGCTTGCCTTGCATACATGAGGCCCTGGGTTCGATTCCTCAGCGCTGTGGCTCAAGTGGTAGAGTGCTAGCCTTGAGCTGAAGAGCTGAGGGACAGTGCCCAGGCCCAGTGTTCAGGCCCCACGACCGGACCCCCCTCCCCCCCCCCCCCCAAAAAAAGAAGCTCAAGGTCAGTGCCTAGGCCCTGAGTTCAAAGCCACAGGAATGGGGAAAAAAACATCACAATCTTTTTTTTCTTTATATATATTTTTTTATTGTGAAAATAGTGTACAGAGGGGTTACAGTTACTCACAATCTTTTCTTTTTTTTGGGGGGGGGGGGTCCACCTCTTCAGCTCAAGGCTAGCGCTCTACCACTTGAGCTACAGCGCCACTTCTGGCTTTTTTCTTTTTGCATATGTGGTGCTGAGGAATCGAACCCAGGGCCTTAGGCATGCAAGGCAAGCGCTCTACCCCTGAGCCACCTTCCCAGCCCCACTCACAATCTTTTCTACTGCCTCCAGCTGAGATCCTCAGATCTCAGTCTCCTGTGTAGCTAGGATTCTAGGTGTGAGCCACCAAGGCCAGACCCTACTGATTATGACTAATGGGCTTTTAGAAGGGACTCAGTTGGAGGAAGTAAGTCACTTGGAATTTGCCTTTTTCCTTCAGTTCTTCTCTACCTCACCCTGCTTCCTGGACACATGAAGTAAGACATGTTTCTCAACCATCCCTTCCTCCATGATTCTTTGCCTAGCCATAGCCCAGATACACAGAGCCAAGTAACCACTGACTGAAACTTCTGAAACTGTGAACTAAAATAAATCTTTATTCAGGTTGTTTTGCTCAGCTATTTTGTCACAGCAACAAGAAGCTGGCTGACACACTCATTCCAGAGGAGAGTCCCATACCCTTTGCTTCTAGGTAGCACTACCAGCTGTAAATTGATTATAGGTGAGTCATCACAGATGCTTGATGATTTTAGTTTTCCTCTTTGGTAATTACTTGTTTATAATGCTTGTTCACTTTGCTTTTTTTTTGTTGTTGTTGTTGGCACTAGAGCTTTAACACTCAGGGCCTAGGTGCAATCTCTTAGCTTTTTTTGCTTAAGGCTAGTACTCTACCACTTGGGCCACTGCCCCACTTCTGTTGTTTTGTTGGTTAATAAGAGGTACGTGTCTTATGGTCTTTCCTCCCCAGGCTGGCTTCAAACAATAATCCTCAGATCTCCTTCAGAATAGCTAGGATTATAGCATTGAACCACCAACATCGAGGTCCATTTCCATTCTTATTGCTTTAACTAGATCAGTGAGTTTTAGAAACTGCAAAAAACTGCTCTTTGACCTACATTTATATTAAGATCATTGAAGAGAAATTCCCAATTTTATGTACTTAATATAGTTTTTGCCTTAATTGTAAATTTTATAGTCATTCTTCCACCATTCTACTGTTAACACCTCTGTGAAATTAGTTATCACTTCTCCTAGGATCTTAAATGACTTTATTCATGTTTCTTTTACCTTCTTTAAATAATTTCCTTACTCTGTCTTCTTGTCTGAAGTCTGACCTTCTCAAGGGTAGGGACTGGAAATTACTCATCCTTACATCCTCAGGACAGTTTGACTCATGCTAGCTCAGTGATGGTGGAAGGAAGGAATGACTCATTTTAGTAAGCACGCTATTGTATTTGGTGAGTTTTCATAAGACATTTCCTGTCAGCCCTCCAATGCTGTAGTCAGAACCTTCCACTTTGATGGTCTCCACCTTTATTCAGACCATCCTTGAACAACTGAATAATGCTGAATGAATCAGATTTTCTCTCCAGAGAATTTGGACCTGAGGCTTACACAACGCTGAATTAGATTCTACCCTGTGAGTTCATGTAGTGTGGTACAACCATTCAAGGCACCTATGTTAGTGATCATGGATTGAGAGATGGTCTGTATAGAGAAGAAAGCTGTCCTGAGAGAGAAGCACAGTAAGAATTCATAGGGAAGAAAGTAGATTTTCCTTGATTCTTGACAGATCCTCAGTTCCTAAATCTGTTCTTTCATAGAGATATCTCAGTATTTCCTTACCTACAGAAAGTTCAAGAAAGTCTACCCTGAATATATTTGTCTGTGTATTATCCATACAATGTAATAACATTATAATTGCATATTTTCACTGGAGATGATAGTAACTTGTTCAATACATACTTAGCATATCAAAAACATCTCTTTAGCTCTTTTAATAGCCACACAGAAGTGGCCTCTCAGATTCAGCTTATCATCCACTGATCTCTTTTCCCACTATCTATAGTGTTTGTTTTCATGCTAGGGTTTGAACCTTAGTCCTCACATATGCTAAGCATACATTCAACCACTGGGCCATACTTTTAACCCTGTTTACAATTTGTTTGTGTTTGTAAGTATTAGGACTTGAACTCATGGTCTGGACACATCTAGCTTTTGTTATCCAGGCTGGTGCTCTACCGCTTGAGCCATAACTCCACTTCTGGTTTTCTTTGGTGGTTAATTAGACATAAGAATCCCATAGATTTTCCTACCCTGGTTAGCCTTGAAGCATAATCCTCAGATCATGGCCTCCTGAGTAGCTAGGATTACAGGCACAATCCATTGGTGCACTGCTTATGTTTACAATTTTTACACTTGTTTGCATTTTCTTTTATTTACTAATATTGGAGGCTCTCAGTTTTTTCTGCTCAAGGTTGGTGCTCTGCCACTTGAGACACACCTCCAGTTCTTACATTTTTTTACCCTTTTAGTGGGCACTCATACATTTATTACTACTGGAATCATGGATATGCATTATATACTGATTTATCTTTTGAAATTAACCACACAGATTTTGTATTTCACCATGTATACTCTGTTACTGTTTACAGTGCCACTAATTCTATTTTACATTTACAGTCCTTGACATTCAGAATTTTTCACATGAAAATGGACATTTTACGCAGTAATTTTGTACCTTGGAGGATGGACTCAAAAAAAAATAGGAATAGACATCATTCATTCATTTATATGGTAATTCTATTTTATGTGTTGTAACAATATAATAAAAAGGTCATTAAACTAGTCCTCTATATTTCCTCTATATTTGAATAAAATTCTATTGTAAGATACCAAAACCATATACATAGCTTGAAGAGTAATTAAAAACCAGGTACCAGCCAGGCGCTAGTAACTCATGTCTATAATCCTAGCAACTTAGGAGGCTTATATCAGAGGACTGAGAGACTCTTGGATTCAAAGCCAGTCCAGGCACACAAATCCAAGAGATTCTTATGTCTAATTAACCAGATTAACCAGTAAAATGCTAGAAGTAGAAGTAGAAGTAGAACACAAGCCTTGAGTAGAAAAGCCCAGTGAGGAAACAATGTTGTAGGTTCAATCCTCAGTAACAGCACAACAAACAAACAAACAACAACAAAATACCACATCACCACCACCACCACCAAAAACCAAATTACCACCCAGATTAACAAGTAGAACTTTCCCATATACCTAAGAGCTGTTCTATGTACCTCATTCAAATCATAGCCCCTAAAAGATAATTTTCAATTCTATAGATGACAAAAGGACTAAATAAATAATAATTTTTGCAAAGTTAGTGTACATATAGTTTTTATGTGGGCACTAATACAACAATTTGCAAAGGGAAAATATAGCACCTAAGATGTATGCGATGTATGCAACTTAGAATGACTTTAAGGGAAAGTGTAGGAAACGGAGATGTAGGTCAAAGCCTACAAAGATATATTCACCACAGGTGAAGAAGTCTAGGTACAACATAAGAATTATAGTTGATAATTTTATATTGTATACTGGAAATTTGCAAAGAGAGCAAATTTAGGCTTTCTTTTTTTTGGGGGGGGGGGTCTGGTCATGGGGTCTGAACTCTGGGCCTGGGCGCTGTCCCTCGGCTCATCAGCTCAAGGCTAGCGCTCTACCACTTAAGCCACACCACCACTTCCGGCTTTTTTCTTTCTGCTTATGTGGTGCTGAGGAATCGAACCCAGGGCCTCATGCATGCAAGGCAAGCGCTCTACCACTGAGCCACCTTCCCAGCCCCCAAATTTAGGCTCTCTTACCACAAGAAAAAAAAAAGAAAAAGGGACCATATGAAATGATGGTTACCTTAATTTTTTTGACTAGTAATTGCTTCATTATGTGTACCAATATTTGTACAATCTATTTTCAGCCAAAATAATTTAATACTAGAATAACAACTATTACATATAGTTGTTATATATTTCATGTGTGCAAAGATACATATTGATAGATACATACCATATGTTTATGGTTCTAATATACAATCCACACTGTATGCAAGGCATATATTGGTGGAAGATGAGAAATCCAAAGAACAAAATAAAGATATTACTCAGTGAAGAGGATGTAGAGATGCATTTCATCCAACCACTCAAAGCTGAGGCACAATGATCACATGTTCAAGGCCAACATACTATGTAGCAAGACCCTGTCTCAAAAACTGAAAGAAGCTTCATGCATGTTACTTATGCCTGTAATCCTAGCTACTCAGGAAGCTGAGATCTGAGGATCACAGTTTGAAGCCAATCAAGACAGAAAAGTCTGTGAGACACTTATCTTCAATTAACTACCAAAATCTCCAAACTGAAGCTGTGGATCAAGTGGTAGAATAATAGACTTGAGCAGGGGCTGGGAAGGTGGCTCAGGGGTAGAGCGCTTGCCTTGCATGCATGAGGCCCTGGGTTCGATTCCTCAGCACCACATAAGCAAAAAGAAAAAAAAAAGCCAGAAGTGGCACTGTGGCTCAAGTGGAGAGTGCTAGCCTTGAGCTGAAGAGCTGAGGGACAGTGCCCCGGCGTTCAGGCCTCATGATCAGACCTCCCCTCCCCCCCAAAAATAGACTTGAGCAAAAAAGCTTGGTGACAGCCCCCAGGCTCTGAGTTCAAGCTCTAGGAATAGCGCCAAAAATTTTTTTAAAGGAAAAAAAAAAAAACAGATGGGGGGGGATGCTGTTAGAATTAAAATCAGGCTCTAACATCCAGTATGCCCTATTATGGTGATTCTAAGTGGTCCTTACATTTATTAAAGCAAGTTTGTGTTTCAAAAACATCGGCATGATTCATGTTAATGTATTATTGAAAGGAGACTTTATTAGTTTTTAATTATATAATCATTACACTCTTATGAAAGGTAACTTCCTAATAATATATTACTTTATTGTTAGCATAAATTATGTAGACTGATTCAAAGAAAGTATGATAATAATAGAGACAATATAGAATTCATAGTCTGTCAGGCCTCCCCAGACAATTCACTCTGGGTATAGTTCTTTGAGGTAGAAATTACTCTCTCTGGCTGGTAGGAAACAGAGCCAGAGCTTTGAATCCATGCCTTTCTCTGGCTGCAGGTACACTGCTAACGCCTACAATGCACCCACTCCTACAGGGTTCTGGGTAGCAGAATGTACCTGTTTTTCTTAACCTTGGATATTCTTGAGTTGCTGAACTAAAACCATAACACAGAACACAGTGAAGCCAATTAGCAAATCTCAAATCCTACCTGTGCTCCTATCGCTGACTTACTTTTCCTGGTCTGTAAAACTACATGTAAGGTGCTTTGGCGGGAAAGCTAAACTCTAGCCAAGCATCCATGGAAAGCCTGGATGGGGGAGAGAGACTGCAGATCCCATGACTTGCAGAAGAAATGGGAGAAGAAAAGAAGGAACTAGAACCTTGTGTCACACTTATTAATCACTGTGAATATTTCCCTAGACACCAGAGAGTATGATGGCAGAATGTCAAATGAAAGCATTTTTTTCAATATGAACTGAAGTTATTCTGAATTCAATTCACTCAGCATTTTAGGTAAACCTGCCTATCACTTTAAAAGTGTTTGTCTCCCTTTGTATTCAAAGTCATAATTTAGATGACAACCAAGTGTGTTAAGTGGCTTTTGTGAACCACTACAATCTCTGCTTGCCCAGACTTGTCTGGTACAAAGTGTACTAAACAGACCTGTGATTTATAAACCATGGGGTAATCAAATGAATAAAAAGAAAAAATCCTTCATGTTTGAATGTTTGGGGAGTTTTAAAAATACTGCAAGGATTGTGGAGTTGGGAGAGAAGGGATGGTAGGGAAAAACAAAGGAGGAGACAAAAATGCTTGATAAGAAATGTACTCATTACCTTGCTCATGTAACTGTAACCCCTCCTCTGTACAGTATTCTCACAACAAAAAGCTTATTAAATAAAAAAATAAATAAAAATACTGCAAGGATTAATTAGTTGCTACCATTTATTTAGCTTTCTTTTTATCTCAGAAGGGGTTGAATCAGGCTGTCTTGTAATCTGATAAATTAAGCATGCTACATTATTCTCCAGGAAACAGAACTGTCTACTTTAAAACAATGTTTAAACTGCCAAATCTTCCTGCTTCCATGATGAGAACCATACAATGGGAACTTTGCAAGAGACGACAGGGTTCCAGTTCTCACCACGGGGCCTCTCCCCTGACTTCTCAGCCACTGCACTCCCTTCTAGAAGGCAGATATTATCACTTCCTGAAGGATAATACATTACTGATCCTAAGCCATATGTTTATAGATCGCAATTTTGTTTTGTTTGTGTATTTAAAAATTTCATTAGACACTTGTTTTTTCTGAGGCTAGAGAAACTGTACACTAGTAGCCTAGAGGCCAGGGACTACCCACACCCAATCTCGCACTCAATCCCTTAAGCATAGAAGTTAGTCACACATCAAAAGAATATTGAACAACATCCCCAAGAGTTTTTCCATTGCCTTTTATTGGGCCTAAATTATGCATCATTTAGGATCTGGACATCCTTAGGGTAAAGGGAGTTTTGTTTGAATTTCACAGATAAACAAATGGAGGTTGGCACAGATTGAAATAGGCTGCCATAATTCGGGTTTGCAATTCTGTGTTTCATGTATTGAACCTTTATATGGTCCATTGTCTGACTATACTAGTTCTTCCAAAATTGTCCAGAAATATACAAAAATAAGAATTTACATTTAACCAATTCAACTTTGTTTTCATTTCTTAGGAGAAAAGTGAACTAGATTTTATTGATTGACCAGTATGGACATGTTCCAATAGAATTCAAAAGGGAAAAGATTATTTAGATCATGAAATGATTTCCCTCCATTCAGAATTGTTTCAAGCTAAATTTACTGTCAAACAGCTTAAGAAAGCAAATGTCAAGATTCAATCGAAGTTTGTGTCCAGCAGGATAGAAGTGTCTATATCTCTCATACATTGGTTAATACATTCATCTCCAATTTCCCCATATCTATTTCTTCATAGCAATTTCTTTATTAAAGACCAGTATAATCTTTTTGAAGCCTGCTAGATTTGCAATGGTCCCTTTTTTTGTAAACAAAGAAAGGGTAGATTTGACAAGCATTAAATTAACATAAGTAAAACTTGTTATTAATTCTATTTCACCATGGCAACAGGCCACAGGCCATTAGTAAGTTATCCAAGAAGTGACCAAAGCATGCAGAACCTATGTGAAGTTAAGAATGCAATTGAATAGCAAATTTTGAGTAATTATATTTCCAAACCCCTTTATTCATAGCTAACTTGTAGATAAATGAAAATCTGTCATTGAAACTAGTATTTTAAAAACCCACTCTCCAGGCTTTTGTGCTTTAGAACATCACAGATCTTAAAGATGAAAAGAAAGAGCTAACTCTCATGATCAAAAGTCTCAAGGAAAAAAAGAAGCAACTTTTTTCCCCAAAGATTTCCTAATAAAAACCTTGAGAGTCCAACAAGGATGAGTGAAGTTGGTCTAAAATTAGCCAGGCTAGCATCTCTTCTGATATTCTGGAATGTTCACGTAGTTCCTTGATGTAGTTAGCTTCCAATAAACAGTGTGTGTATAATTGGTGCTTTACTCATATGCCAGACACTAATGGCATGTTAGAATTTGCTGAAGAACTTATAAGTGGTGGAATATGGTAACTTAAAGACATTCAGAATGTGATCTGGCAATCTGGTCAATATGAATATGATGACAGAGAACATCCATTGGTAAAAGTAATCCTTATACTATGACTACTCTCAAATATGTTCTTGATACACTCAAGATTATATATGTACCAGTTAGCAAATTTGTAGATTACCCACTCCTTTTATATCTTATCTTTGGAATTCTAGTAGCTTTGTGTTTGCATGCCAGTTG
This sequence comes from Dipodomys spectabilis, assembly GCF_019054845.1. Classification (NCBI taxonomy): domain Eukaryota; kingdom Metazoa; phylum Chordata; class Mammalia; order Rodentia; family Heteromyidae; genus Dipodomys; species Dipodomys spectabilis. Next base: position 4,319,912 of record NW_024870729.1, on the reverse strand, counting down.
GAAGAGTAGTATTGCAAACTAATTTGAAAATGCAAATATATGTCTTGATTATTTGCTTTAGGGGGAATTTTCCATTAAATCACTTCATTGGTATGATTGTGTGTTAGTGACTAAATTTTTTAAACAAAATATATAATATATATCACATATATGTATTATATAATACATATATCACATATATGTATTATATATATAATATGGTAATGCTAGAGATGGAACCCATGACCTCACATTTACAAGATAATTGCTCTACCATTGAGTGACATACTCAGCCCAATTACATATTTCATTGTAATATAAAAATAACAGTATATAAAATATATAAATATATACATTTTGTATAACATAATATTTTAAGTATAATATACTATAATACTTTGGAAAACATCCATCATCTCAGTTCTATTTTTAGAGGATGTTAATATGAGCTACTGTTGGGATTTAATCTCTTTCACAAAGTGTACTCAACTACCAGCCAAGATGGTAGCTTTGCAATGGTAGAATCACTATTGTTCTCTTTTCTGTCATAAGAATGAAAATCTCACCAGGCGCTGGCGGCTCACGCCTGTAATCCTAGCTACTCAGGAGGCTGAGATCTGAGGATTGCGGTTCAAAGCCAGCCTGGGCAGGAGAGACTGTGAGACTCCTATCTCCAATAAACCACCAGAAAACTGGAAGTGGCGCTGTAGCTCAAGTAGTAGAGTGCTCGCCTTGAGCTGAAGAGCTGAGGGACAGCGCCCAGGCCCAGAGTTCAAGCCCCACGACCGACAAAAAAAAAAAAAAATAGAATAAAAATCTCTTAGAATGAGCTATTTCATATGCCTGGCTGTTTTTTGGGATAGCATCACATTAGACTTAACCTGACTTAATTAAAAAATTGTCAAGAACTTCCATGTTCCTGGATTGGTAGGATTATCATTGTGAAAGGCAATATTTCCAAAGGCAATATACAAATTCAATGCAATACGCATCAACATCTGAACTTCTTTCTTCAACGAAATAGAAGTAATCCAAGAATTAATATGGAACAAAAGACCCTGAATAGTAAAAACAATCCTTAGCAGGAAGAACAATGCTGGAGGAATTTCAATACCAAATCTCAAACTCTATTGCAAAGCCATAGTACTCAAAACATCTGGGTACTGCACAAGAACAGGCCTGAAGATCAATGGAATAGATTCAAAATGAACCTGCAGCACTACAGCCACCTAATCTTTGACAAGGGAGAAAAAAATAGAATGGAAGAAAGAAAGCCTCTTCAATAAATGGTGCTGGCAATATTGGCTAAATGTGTAGAAAACTAAAGTTAGATCCTTATATAACACCCTGCACCAGAATCAACTCCAAATGGATCAAAGACCTCAGGGTAAAAAATATTACAAGAAGAAATAGGAGAAACAGCCGGGTATAGTGGCTCCTGCCTGTAATCCTAGCTACTCAGGAGACTGAGATCTGAGGATCACAGTTCAAAGCTAGCCTGGGTAGGAAAGGCTATGAGACTCTTATCTCCAATAAACCACTCAGGAAACCAGAAGTGGTGCTGTAGTTCAAGTGGTAGAGTGCTAGCCTTGAGCTGAAGAGCTCAGGGACAGCACCCAGGACCAGAGTTCAAGCCCCATGACCAACAAAAAAAAAAAAAAAGAAAGAAAGAAAAGAAATAGGAGAACCACTAGGGCTCCTTAGCACAGGTCTAAACTTTCTTAATAAAGATCCAGAAAAACCACAAATCAAAGAAAGGCTGGATAAATGGGATTGCATTAAACTGCAGAGCCTCTGCACAGCAAAGGACATAGCCAGCAAAATATAACAAAACCCCACAGACTGGGAGAAGATCTTCACCACCCATACAACAGACAAGGGTCTTATATCTAAAATATACCAACAGCTCAAGAACTTTAATTCCCCCAAAACAAACCCCCAAAGAAACAGCCACCCCATTAAAAAGGGGGCTAAAGACCTTAAGAGAGACCTCTCTGAAGAGAAATACGAATGGCCAAGAGACACATGAAAAATTGCTCAACATCTCTGGCTATAAAAGAAATACAAATCAAAACAACATTGAGATTCCACCTTACACCAGTTAGAATGTCCATAATCAAGAAATCTAACAGATGTTGGTGGGGATGTGACCAAAGGGGAATGCTACTGTATTGTTGGTGGGAGTACAAACTTGTTCAACCACTCTAGAAAGCAGTGTGGAGGTTCCTCAAAAAACTACACATAGAGCTCCCCTATGACCCAGCAGTCCCACTTCTGGGAATGTACCCAACTGTTCACAAACAAAGCCACACTAAACCCACCAATGCGACTATGCTCATCACAGCATTATTTACCATAGTCAAGATATGGAACCAACCCAAATGCCCCTTGGTAGATGAATGGATCAAGAAAATGTGGTACTTATATACAGTGGAATTCTATGCTTACATCAGAAAGAATGACACCACCCCATTTGTTAGGAAATGGAAAGGCTTGGAAAAAAATCATAAGTGAAGTAAGCCAGACCCAAAGAAATATAGGTCTCATGGTTTCCCTCATTTGCAATAATTAGTATATGTCTAGAATAATTTTATGAGATGAGCAGAAAAGCTCAAAAGCTATGTACAAATGACCATCTAAGATGATGCTAAGTGAAATGAACCCAAAGATATGAATATCTCTTGGTCTTTCTTTGTTGTTGTTTTTAACGTACTATGTGATTTTTTTTGTTTGCTTTGTATGGTCTTCCCCCTATGGTATATTCCCTGTTGTCATTGTACTTGATTTTGGTACCCTACATCTTGTATATACATTTTTCTAATTTGGGGAGGGGAAGGGTGAAACAAAATGGTGAAACAAGGACACAGGATGACCTATTGCAACAATGATGCCCACAGGACAATATATTGGAAATGAACTTTACAACTTCAGGGGTGGGGGAGAAAAGCGGCTGAGGAGGAGAGAGTAAGGGAGGAGGGGAAGGGAAGGGATAGTGGGAGAACAACAAGGGAAAGGGTAACAATGCTCGACAAGAAATGAACTCATGCAACTGTAACCCCTCTGTACAACATTTTTACAATAAAATAAAAAAATGTCAAGCACTCAGTATATGCAACATTTTATAGTGGGGTCATGGGGCTTGAACTCTGGTCCTGTGTGCTGTCCCTCAGCTCTTCAGCTCAAGGCTAGTGCTCTATCCCTTGAGCCACAGCGCCACTTCTGGTTTTCTGGTGGTTAATTAGGAGATAAGAGTGTCACAGACTTTCCTGCCTGGCGGCCTGGCTTTGAGCCACTATCCTCAGATCTCAGTCCCCTGAGTAGCTAGGATTACAGGAGTAAGCCAACTACACCCGGCCTTTAAACATCAGTCCTAAGTCCAGAAAGCATTCATAAAAGCAGCATTTTACAAATGTCTCTCAGCAATCAGATTTTTACACACCTTCCTTTACACTTCGCCTTTTTGCCCCTGAAGTCATTCCTTCCTCACCTAATCCACACATTTACCAGTATTTCAGATGTTCTAGATGGGAGGATTCATCCACATCTTATGTCATCATATACCTTCCTGTCTCACAGTTGAGACTACAGTGTTGACTGTGCCGTTTTAAACAGATATGAAGCTATAGACTTGTTCCAATATATTTCATAGTTTCATCAGGGAAGAGATGACATTCTGATTGCTAATACTTAAGTGACTGTGGGAGAGGGAACAAAATTGGAAGTGATAGGCCAATGAATGGGATTCTTTGACAAGATTTCAGAGGACAGAAAGGCTTTCTTTCCTGTACAATCAACATCACATTGTGATATCTGAAAACTTCAGATCTTCTCAATCGAAGGATCTTTGTAGTAAGCTGCTGGCCAAACATCCTGTAGGAATAGTACTTTGTTATCATTCATACTTTCATGGAAATGTATTTTAAATTCCATTTTTGGAAGTGGACTTTGATCAAGAACAGGAAGAGACTGGATATTGTGGGACTGTGAAAAATAAAGTCAGTGGTAGTCTATTTACAAGACAAAGCTTCTGACCCTGAGTGAAAATTTGCTTGCATATGACTTAGCAGCTTACTGGTTGATGTGACAAAAAGTCCATGTTCCCTTGGGGGGGGGGGAAGAGGGAAGGGATGGTAGGGGAAAAACAAAGGAGGAGGTAACAATGCTCAATAGGAAATGTACTCATTACCATACCCATGTAACTGTAACACCTCTGTACATTATTTTTACAATAAAAACCATAAAAAGAAAGAAAAGTCCATGTTCTTGGAAGTTCCATAGATAAACAGAGTAGGCAACTAGAACATCAGAAATTGGGGGGTGGGGTGGGGCAGGGCAGCTATGGGGAAGGAGCAAACTCAGCAATACCTACCGTCATTACAATCGCCAGAAATTGGCACCACCGGGTAAGCCCCCAAAGTCAGCCCCTGACTGCAGCGCTGGCGGTATCCCCATGCGCCCCCCCCCCCCAACCCTGCCCAAAGCTCCCAGGAAATCACAGTCGCAGCCAATCCCTCACTCTAAGCTCTATGGGCCAACTGCCTGGCGGACTGGGCACTCTGCTGGGACCTGCTCCCTCCCTGCTGCCACCCCAGGCTCCATCAAGCTGTTACCGGCTTCTCAGCAGACTCAACTACCAAACTCAAGTAGCCACCCCCAAGGCTGCCAGCCGCCAGCCAGCCACCTCCCACCTCCTCTGCTGCAGACCAGCACAGACACCGCCCTCCCCCCAGCCCACAACGGCCATCTGCACGAACCTCCACCTGGCTCCCCCAAAGCTAGGACTCCCCACACTACCACAGAGCATCAGCAGACCCTTCAGCATCAGCAGAGCTACCCTCCACCTGCACCTGCCAACACCCAGACCCTGTGACTGAGAACCTGCCAACTCCACAGAGCACAAGCTCTGTGGCCCAGCACACCACCAGCTATGGACCTCTCCCTGGGTGGCAATTCCCTCCGGGATTCCAAAGCCCTCTGACCCAAGCCCCCTTCCAAAAGGGAGGGATCATACCAGAACAGGGGCATAAACTCTGTTCCTAAGGCTCCTGTGGCTACCTGGGAAAGCCTGGGAACACAGCTCCAGGCCTATGGTAGCAGTCTACAAGCCTGAAACTCCCAAAACTCCCTGCCACCAGGCCTGAGAAGGGACTATAGATAGCAGGCAGCCTCCCCCATCATAAGGCCATCCGCTCCCAACTAAGCCACAAGGAAAGTGGACTACAGCAAGGCATACAAGGTTCCATCAGGAATCTGCTCTAAAGACTATCCGGAGGGCCGGGCGCCGGTGGCTCACGCCTGTAATCCTAGCTACTCAGGAGGCTGAGATCTGAGGATCGCGGTTTAAAGCCAGCCCGGGCAGGAGAGACCGTGAGACTCCTATCTCCAATAAACCACCAGAAAACCGGAAGTGGCGCTGTAGCTCAAGTGGTAGAGCGCACGCCTTGAGCTGAAGAGCTGAGGGACAGCACCCAGGCCCAGAGTTCAAGCCCCACGACCGACAAAAAAAAAAAAGACTATCCGGAGATTAAAGCTCCCCCAAATAACCCGAAAAACCCGATCTTTCGATTTTTGTTTGGTTTTGTTCGTTTTTTTTTAAATTTCTGATCATTTGTTGTTTTTATTTCTATGTGTTACTTATGTGCATTGTGATTTAGTATTTGCTATTCCACGTAAAGCTTCTATTTTTCATTATTATTTGTTTTTTTTTTCTCCCACTTTCCAACCTCCTAATTTGTGGGTTTTTTTTCTCCTTTTTTTTGTCTTCTTTCTTTTCCTCTCACTCTCCCCTTCTCCTTTCTCTCCACATTATACTACTACTCCATCGGAGCTACCCTCCCTAGTTCTATACACAAAGTAAGGCCTCCTTCTATAATTACAGGAGTTAACTGAGATTAAGCAACTCTCCAATAATATCTGAATAATCTTTTTCTAATCTCAAAAAGTCTCCCAAATACACATATATAACTTATTTTTCTTAATTTCATCTCAATCTCTAAGCCACATAACCTTTCTTTGAATTCTTTTCCACCTCTTATACTCAGTAACAAGACCTTTATTCTCCTCCTACTACATATACCCTTCCCCTAAGCGGTTCTTTCCCCTCTTCTATCATTATACCCAAGTCCTCTTCTGAACTTGAACTCATATCTCTCTAATCCTAACCTTTCACTTCTCCATCTGCACAGCCCATTCTCCCTAATGGTTTATATCTGACTCAACTTACAGTTGGTTCTATATTTGACCATAAAATTGGTTCCATTTGACTATTTTGAGTACAAGGGACCGATCTTGTTAACTCTAAGGAGCAGACTACTTATCAGCCAAACCCAGGTTATCTCAAAAGTTACAACTATACATAATCTCGAACTCAAAGCCGCAATATCCCTCTCCAAACAAAGAAAAAGAGAGTTAAATAGGAAAACACCTACATATAACTTTGAAACCCTAAGATCTATACATTTACATGACTCTGGGTTGGCTCCAGTCCAAAAAAAAGGACTGTACTACTGTTGTACCAGTGTGGTTCTTGTCTCCAAATGGGTAGAACTAACTGCAGAAACATAAGGAACATGGCCAATCAACAAACCCCAACATCAACATCATCTTCACATAAACAAGCTACAGAGCAGTCCCAGAATAACCTAGAGGATAATGCTCAAGATGAAATATCGGAGGCTGAAGACAGTTTAGACTCCATAGAGAAAGAGCACACAATTATTCATAACAAAACTAAGAAGCATGACAGATCACTGCAAGAAATACAGGATACATTCAGAAAGCCTAATTTGAGAATAATAGGTATACAAGAAGGCCTGGAGAGGGAAGCCAATGGATTAGGAAGTATATTCAACAGAATCCTATCAGAGAACTTCCCAAATATACAAAAGGACAGGCCCATCCAGATACAAGAAGCTTTTAGAACCCCAAATAGACCAGACCAGAACAGGTCATCCCACTGCCACATTATAATCCATACCGGCTCAATAGCCACTAAAGAAAGAGGTGGCTCAGTGGTACAGCGCTTGCCTTGCAAGCATGAGGCCCTGGGTTCGATTCCTCAGCACCACATAAGCAAAAAAAGCCGGAAAGCCGGAAGTGGTGTTGTGGCTCAGGTGGTAGAGCGCTAGCCTTGAGCTGAAGAGCTGAGGGACAGCGCCCAGGCCCAGAGTTCAGGCCCCACGACCGGAACCAAAAAAAAAAAAAGAAAGAATTCTTAAACCTGTCAGGGAGAACAATCACATATAAAGGTAACACAATCAGAATTACCTCAGATTTCTCAGCAGACACCATAAAAGCAAGGATGGCTTGGAAAGAGGTATGCCATGGCCTAAATTCAAATAACTACCAACCAAGAATAATCTACCCAGCCAAGCTCTCATTCATAGCAGAAGGACAAATAAAAACCTTCCACAGCAAGGAAAATCTGAAGCAATATATCTCTACCAAACCAGCTCTCAAAAAAAAAATCCTCAAAGATGTTCTACATATAGAAAACCGACAAGGATAGAATATAGGCAATGAAGCAGTCCACAAACAGAGAAATATGTAATCACAAGAAGAACAGCCAAGGCACAGTTTCCCCTCAAAATATGGATAAAAACATAGGGGCAGACAGACACCTCTCAGTCCTAACCCTTAACATTAATGGTCTTAACTCTCTAATTAAGCGACATAGATAGTCCAGTTGGATCAAAAAGCAAGATCCTTCTATCTGGTATCAAGAGACACACCTTGCCCACAAAAATAAACATATTCTGAAAGTGAAGGGCTGGAATAAAATATATCAAGCAAATGGCCCCCATAAACAGGTGGGAGTTGCAATCCTAATATCAGATAAAATAGACTTCAAATTAAAATCAATGAGAACAGATAAAGAAAGTCACTACATACTAATTAAAGGATCTCTCCTTCAGGAGGATATCACGATTCTAAACTTATACTTGGAGCACTGAAATTTATCCAAGAAACACTACTTTCCCTCAAATCTCACATAGATCTAAAGACATTAATTGTGGGAGACTTTAATACACCATTATCCCCACTAGATAGATCAACCTGGCAAAAACTCAACAGAGAAACCTCGGATCTTAAAATCTACATAGACCAACTAGACTTAACGGACATCTACCGAATATTTCACCCAGCAGCATCAGATTACACCTTCTTCTCAGCAGCACATGGAACATTCTCCAAAATAGACCACATTCTAGGCCACAAAGCAAATCTGTCCAAATTCAGAAACATCGAAATTATACCCTGCATTCTCTCAGACCACAAGGGAATACAATTAGAATTCAACACCAAAAGCCACCAAAGGAAATCCTGTAACACATGGAGGCTGAACAACACACTGTTGATCCACCAGTGGGTCATGGAAGAGATTAGAAAGGAAATTCAAATGTTCATGATATTCAACAAAAATGATCACACAAATTACCAGCTCCTCTGGGACACAAAAAAGGCAATACGCAGAGGCAACTTTATAGCTCTGAGTTCCTACATCAACAACTTGGAAAGATCTGAAACCAACAATTTAATGAGGCACCTAAAAAGAACAAGCTAAACCCCAACCCAGTAAACGGAAACAAATAATTAAAATTAAATCTGAATTAAATGAATTATTGTCCAAAAAAACTATAGAAAGAATCAATAAAACAAAGAGTTGGTTCTCTGAAAAAAATTAACAAAATTGACAGACCCTTAGCAAATCTTATGAGAAACAAGAGAACACACCCAAATAAACTCAGAAATGAGAATGGAAACATCACCACAGAAACAGCCACGATACAGAACATAATAAGAGAATACTTCTCAAACCTTTATGCTAATAAGTTTGAGAATCTGAAAGATATGGACAAATTTCTAGCAAATATTCACATGCCCAAACTAAATCAAGATGATTTAAAACAACTTAACAGACCCATATCAAGCATTGAAATAGAAGCAGCAATAAAAGACCTCCCACCCAAGAAAAGTCCAGGACCAGATGGATTTACAGTGAATTCTACAAGGCCTTCAAAGCAGAACTCACACCAATACTCCTCCATCTCTTTAATGAAATTGAAAGCAAAAATTCACTACCACACTCTTTTTTTTTTCATTTTATTTTATTTTATTTTTTTGTGAACATACTGTACCAAGGGGTTACAATTACATGGGCAGGATAATGCATACATTTCTTATCAAGCATTGCAGCCTCCTCCTTTGTTTACCCTTCATACCACACTCTTTTTATGAAGCCAGCATAACTCTCATCCCAAAACCAGGCAGGGACTCACCAAAGAAAGAGAACTATAGACCCATTTCTTTGATGAATATCGACGCAAACCTTCTCAACAAAATCTCGGCCAATCGACTTCAACAACTCATCAAAAGAATCATGCACCACAATCAAACAAGATTCATTTCAGGGATACAAACCTGGTTCAATATTCACAAAACAATTAATATAATTCATCACATCAACAAGAGCAAGGATAAGAATCACATGGTTATCTCAATAGATGCAGAAAAAGCATTTGACAAGATCCAACACCCCTTTATGATGAAGGCTCTGGAAAAACTAGGAATCCATGGAACAGTCCTCCATATAATAAAGGCTATATATGACAAACCTCCAGCCAGCATTATACTTAATGGTGAAAAGTTAAAGCCATTTCCTCTACATTCAGGACCGAGACAAGGGTGTCCATTCTCCCCACTTCTCTTCAACCTAGTATTAGAATGCCTAGCTAGAGCAATAAGACAAGATGCAGAAATAAAGGGGATCCAAATAGGGAAGGATGAAGTAAAAGATTCCCTCTTTGCAGATGACATGATCATGTATTTAAAGAATCCCATAGACTCCACTCCCAAGTTACTTGAGCTGATCGGAAACTTTGGCAAAGCAGAAGGGTACAAAACTAACCCTCAGAACTCAATGGCTTTTCTGTATGCCAATAATAAGAAGGGAGGGGCTGAAATTAGGAAAGCAACCCCTTTTATAATAGCCCCACAAAAAATATAATACTTAGGAGTTAACAAAAGAGGTGAAGGACCTGTATGACAAAAACTTTAAAAACCAGAAAAAGGAAATTAAAGGAGAACTAAGCAAGTGGAAAAACCTCCCATGCTCCTGGATTGGGAGGATTAACATCGTGAAAATGGCAACACTGCCAAAGCTATCTACAAATTCAATGTGATACCTATCAACATTCCAACCTCATCCTTCAATGAAATAGAAAAAGCAATCCAAAAATTCATATGGAACAATAAAAGACCCCAATAGCAAAAACAATCCTTAGTAGAAAGAACAGCGCTGGAGGAATATCAATTCCAAACTTTAAACTCTACTACAAAGCCATAGCAATTAAAACAGCTTGGTACTGGCACAAGAACAGACCTGAGGACCAACAGAATAGGACTGAAAACCCAGAAATGAACTCACAGACCTACAACCACCTAATCTTTGACAAGGGAGCTAAAGAAATAGAATGGCAGAAAGACAGCCTTTTCAGTAAATGGTGCTGGCAAAATTGGTTAAACACTTGTAGAAAACTAAAGCTAGATCCATATATATCACCCTGCACCAGAATCAACTCCAAATGGATCAAAGACCTCGGAATAAAAGCAAACTCCATGAAAACATTACAGGAAGGAATAGGAGAAACTCTAGGGCTTCTTGGCACAGGCCGAAATTTTCTCAATAGAGACCCAGAAGCACAATAAATCAAAGAAAGCTTGGACAAATGGGACTGCATGAAACTTCAGAGCTTCTGCAAGGCAAAGGAGATAGCTAGCAAGAACAACAGAAAGCCCAAGGACTGGGAGAAGATCTTTACTAGCCATACAATGGACAAGGATCTCATATCTAAAATATACTTAGAACTCAAAAAACTAGGGCTGGGAAGGTGGCTCAGTGGTAGAGCACTAGCCTTGCATGCCTGAGGCCCTGGGTTTGATTCCTCAGCACCACATAAGCAAAAAGAAAAAAGCCAGAAGCGGCTCAAGTGGTAGAGTGCTAGCCTTGAGCTGAAGAGTTGAGGGACAGTGCCCAGGCCCAGAGTTCAGGCCCCACGACTGAACTCCCCCACCCCCCAAAAAAAAGAACTCAAAAAACTAAAACCTCCAACACCAAATCCTCAAAGAAACAACAGCCCGATTAACAAATGAGCTAAAGACTTAATGAGAGAATTCTCTGAAGAGGAAATAAGAATGGCCAATAGACACATGAAGAAATGCCCAGCCTCTTTATTCATAAAAGAAATGCAAATCAAGATAATGCTGAGATTCCACCTCATCCCAGCTAGAATGGTTATAATCAAGAAATCTAATAACAACAGACGCTGGAGGGGATGTGGCCAAAAGGGAATCCTACTGCATTATTGGTGGGAGCGTAAACTTGTTCAACCATTCTGGAAAGCAGTATGGAGATTCCTCAAAGACTTCACCTAGAGCTCTCCCATGACCCAGCAATCCCACTTTGGGGCATTTACCCAAAGGATCACAAACAAGGTCATACCAAAGCTAACAGCACAACCATGTTTATCACAGCATTATTTACCATAGCTAAAGATATGGAACCAACCCAGATGCCTCTCAGTATATGAATGGATAAAAAAAATGTGGTATAGATATACAATGGAATATGAATGGATCAAGAAAATGTGGTATATATATACACAATGGAATTCTATGCCTTCATCAGAAAAAATGACATTGCCTTTTTGTTAGGAAATGGAAAGACTTGGAAAAAATCATATTAAGTGAAGTAAGCTAGGCCCAAAGAAACATAAGTTCCACGGTTTCTCTTGTTTGCAGTGACTAGTTCATGTCTAGGACAAGCAGAGTAGGTCAAAGGTTATGTACATATGACCATATGAGATAATGTTAGGCAAAATGTACCCCAAGACAGGGACACAAGAGGTTTTTTGTTTTTTGTTTTTTCTCTTTCTTGCTAGTGTTTTTAATGTACTTACAATATACTATGTGATTCTTTTGTTTCTATTGTATGTTCTTCCCCCATGGCATAACCCCTGTTTTTACTAGATTTGATGCTGGTGCTCCTTGAATATACATTTATGTATATATTTATGTAATTTGGGGAGGGGAAGGGATATTGCAGATGCTTAAATGAGGATGCAGACTGACCCATTGTGACGATGAGATGTACGGGACACTATCTTGAAAATGAACTTTATAATGTCATGATGGGGGGGCGAGGAGTTGGGGAAGTGGGGAGGGAAGTGATGGTAGGGAAAAAATAAAGGAGGCAGTAACAATGCTCGCTATGAAATGTACTCATTACCCTACTCATGTAACTGTAACCCCTCTGTACATTTTTACAATAAAAAATTAGTAATAAAAAGAAAGAAATTGGGGGGGGGGGTGTGAACTAGTAGTGGGAATAAAACGAGTATGTGCTAGAAAGCACATACCAAAAGAGCTTTCTCCACAAAAAAGAATGAAGATGGTGGTGGGGAGAGATGGTGTGTGGAGACAAAACCTTTTTCTAAATTCAACCAACCCCAAAGGGTGCTCATGGTGAAATTAGCAAACAAACAAACAAACAAAAACTGAAGGGAGGGGCTGGGAAGGTGGCTCAGTGGTAGAGTGCTTGCCTTGGATGCATAAGGCCCTGGGTTTGATTCCTCAGCACCACATAAGCAGAAAAAGCCAGAAGTGCCACTATGGCTCAAGTGGTAGAGCCTTGAGCTGAAGAGCTGAGGGACAGTGCCCAGGCCCAGAGTTCAGGCCCCATGACCAAACACACACACAAAACAAAACAAAAAACCTGAAGGGAGGTACTTTCAAATTGGGAATAAATAATTTATTTGTTATAAACTAAGTTTCTCTGCCCATCAGACACCAATCTTTCAAGATTGCGATTTAAGTCTAGCTTTCACTATACTTTATATCTCCTAGTTTATTCTTGAGTGTGTTTCTCACAGGATTAAATAACAGAAGAATGAAGCATTGGTGTCTAAGATACAATGTTTTGTTCCTTTTTCCCCTACAAGAGTTTATGGGTTGGTCTCTGTTAAGGTGATATTAATAGGTTATGGTACCCAGTAGGAGAGTGTTTGGCTGTTGCTCCAGAAGGAGCAACAGTTCTCATGACACTGGTGAGTTCTATCCAGAAAGTTGTTATGAAAGAGCAAGGCTTGGGCTGAGAAGTTGGCTCAGTGGTAGAGTGCTTGCCTTGCATGCATGAGGCCCTGGGTTCGATTCCTTAGCACCACATAGGCAGGAAAAAAAAGCCGGAAGTGGTGCTGTTGCTCAAGTACTAGAGCACTAGCCTTGAGCTGAAGAGCTGAGGGACAGCGCCCAGGCCCAGAGTTCAGGCCCCACAACTGGACTAAAACAATTAAAAAAAAAAAAAAAGAAAGAGCAAGACTGATCCCTTCACATTCCATTTTTCTACTTTGCCGTATGATCTCTCCCTCTCACACAGCCCTGTCATGATGCCACCATTGTAATCTGATATGACCAAGAGCACTCTCATCAGGTTACCCTGAACTAATGCAGTGGCTCTATTTTCAATGTCTAGGCTTAAAAACTGTAAGCTGTATAAACCTTCTTTTAAAATAAAGTTTCCAGCTCCAAGTATTTTGTGATGGCAATAGGAAACAGACTAATACAGGCAACTTTCTTGTTTTTCAGTCTTGCTGATGATTTGTATGACATATACCAAATCCTCTGGTTTGCTAAGAAATGTGTGTGTGTGTGTGTGTGTGTGTGTGTGTGTGTGTGTGTGTGTGTGTGTGTGTACTAGGCCTTAAACTCAAGGTCTGGGTGCTGTCTCTTCGTTTTGTCACTCAAGGCTGGCACTTTACCATTTGAGATACAGTTTTATTTCCAGCTTCCAGCTTTTTGATGGTTAATTGGAGATAAGAGTCTCACAAACTTTCCTGCCTGGGCTGGCTTTGAACTACAATTTTCAGATACCACCCTCCTGAGTAGCTAGGATTACATGTGTGAATCACTAATGCCCAGCTAAAACAATCAATTTTAAGCTCATTGAAGTGTTACAATAGTATAAGGAAAAGGAACTCCTATGTGATTTTAATCCCAACTTGCTGAAAGCCCCCACTAGTTCTGTCATAATCTTTCCCCAGCTGTTTGTTCGTTATGCTTTTAAATTGCTTAGATCTGAGTTTTCCATGTTATCATTTCTCTTTAGATCAGAGCTTTCTTTAGCATTCATCTATAGCCGATCTGATGCTTACAAATCCTTCAAATTGTCATTTACCTAAAAGTATGTTATTTATCTAAACCTTTTATTTTATTTATTTTTTGGGGGGGTCTGGTCATGGGGCCTGAACTCTGGGCCTGGGCACTGTCCCTCAGCTCTTCAGCTCAAGGCTAGCGCTCTACCACTTGAACCACAGCGCCACTTCTGGCTTTTTTCTTTTTGCTTATGTGGTGCTGAGGAATTGAACCCAGGGCTTCAGGCATGCAAGGCAAGCGCTCTACCACTGAGCCATCTTCCCAGCTCCTATCTAAACATTTTAATAGTAAAAAGAGGACTTGGAGGCTGCTTTTGCTAAAAAAACAAACAAAAACAAAAACAAAAAAAGATACATAGTAAGTAAGAAGAATAAAGCTTGACATCTCTTCATTCATTTGTCTGTCTCCTTCAGTCTCTAGAACTTCAGGTCAGATTCCTGCTCAGCTGTGTACATATACATGTTAACCACTTAAATAATGTCTATACCAGGTCTGGTAGCACGTAGCTGTCATTCTAGCTACTCAAAAGACAGCAATTGGGATGACTGTAGTTCAAGGCTAGCCCAAACAAAAAACTAGTTAGACCTCAATCTTAACTAATAAGCTGGGCATAGTGGTACATATCTGTGATCCTAGCTGCATTGTAGGGGTAAGTAGGTGGACTGTGCCTGAGACTGGCCCTGGGCAAAACCTTGAGACACTATATAAAACTTAACTAAAGCAAAAAAAAAAGAAAAAAATGAGGGTAAGGCTCAAGGGGTAGATCACTTGCTTAATAAGCATGAGGCCCTAAACTCACACAAGTACATAGATGTATATGTATACTTATATGTATGTATATATGTAAATAGAAGGTTGATTAGCCTTAAATTTATCTATTTCATCCCTCTCAAGGTTAAAGACACTAAGATCAGAAAAACTAAGGTATTTTCAAGCCTGTAACAAACTCCTGGAAAAGCACTTGAAAATCTTCAATCATTGCAGTCACTTTGGATTCCAGAAAAGCACTCTACACTGAGCTACATATGCTGGGCCTGACTTTTTTAAACCTTAAATAAAAAGGTACTCGAGACACTTATAATGCCTTCCTCCCACCTTGAACATAATGTGAATAATAAAACTTTCATTAATTTGTTCTCATAAGTACATTTATAGGATGCATTTTCTTTTTTTTTTTTTTCTTTTTCTTTTTTCTTTAGTGTGAAAATACTGTACAGAGGGGTTACAATTACATGGGCAAGATAATGAGTACATTTCTTTTTTTTGTTTTTGTTTTTTGGGTCTGGTCATGGGGCCTGAACTCTTGGCCTGGGCGCTGTCCCTCAGCTCTTCAGCTCAAGGCTAGCACTCTACCACTTGAGCCACAGTGCCACTTCCGGCTTTTTTTTCTTTTTTGCTTATGTGGTGCTGAGGAATCGAACCCAGGGCCTCTGGCATGCAAGGCAAGCACTCTACCTCTGAGCCACCTTTCCAGCTCCAATGAGTACATTTCTTTTTTTTTTTTTTAATTTTTATTTATTTTTTATTGTGAAAATACTGTACAGAGGGGTTACAATTACATGGGCAAGATAGTGAGTACATTTCTTATCAAGCATTGTAGCCTCCTCCTTTGTTTCCCCTTCCCATCCCTTCCCCTCCTCCTCCCCCCACTCACTCCTCCCCGCCCACCCCCTCCCACCAAAGTTGTAAAGTTCGTTTTCGACATAACGACTTGTACTTCCTTAAGAGATTAAGATTTCAGGGCTGGGAAGGTGACTCAGTGGTAGAGTGCTTGCCTTGCATGCATGAGGCCCTGGGTTCAATTCCTCAGCACTACATAAGCAGAAAAAGCTGGAAGTGGGGCTGTGGCTCAAGTGACAGAGCACTAGCCTTGAGCTGAAGAGCTGAGGGACAGCGCCCAGTCCCAGAGTTCAGGCACCATGACTGGCAAAAAAAAAAAAGAAAAGAAAAGAAAAGAAAAGAAGTTAAGATTTCTTAAGACAAAAGTATTTGCAGATACATCTTAACATCAAGCTGGTTGCAGCTTGAAGCAATCAGCTTGCTTCAGCTAATCGGAATCTGTTTTTTGAAAAAGACATTTTAATGGAAATCCTAAAGATGGAGTCATTAAGTAAGACTTTTGTTGTTTCTGTTTGGAAGACTGGAAACTCTGGAGCCATAAACATTAAATATGAAGCAGGTGAACAATGGCATAACATGACCTGTCTTATGCACCTGGCCAATGCGTTGCTTCTCTCATCTTCCCTTCTGTCTTCAAGGTAGAATGTTACTACTTTGAACAGTGGTTTTAGGTTTTTACTGTGTATACATAAAGGTAGGGAATACGTTATTATAGAATCCAATTCTGAATTCTTACATGGAGTTAGAAGTCAAGGAAAGTTTCCATCTCTGCTCCAGTATTCTTCAGGGTTCTGCACCTTGGTTCTAGCTCACTACTCATTGCTGGTGGCAAATCCTCACACAAGGCCTGACCAATCCTCACAGGGCACACTTTATGCTCTTGTGTAAATTTGATTTGAATTAAGCAGGGAAAAAAGTTCCAGTCTTTATGACATGGTCCCATTTTGAAGAGAAGGTAGAGGTAAGCCACATGCTTTTATTTCTGTTTAGTACCTATTTCCATCCTGATTCTATTGGATCAGAATATCCCATGGAAGAAGGCGACACCTCACTAGCCCAGGTCTATGTGTCCACCCATGGAATGTTACATGGAGTATTGCCTCCATACAACACTCTTGTTCCTTCACTTCTTAATGATATTTTCCAGCCTAAATTTATTCTTATTGTCTATACCTGAAGTTACTATTGGCATCATTTTATCTCATTTCTACAGAATGCATAAACTTCTTGATGTCATAATTTTGCTTATGCCTGCATTTGAGATGAATTATGCAAAAACCTCAACCTGACAGTGTGAGGCCCGTGGCAAACATCTGTGCCCTTTGGAAGCTAATTTATTCCCTTGGTACAGCTGGCTGGCATCAGATAATTATGCAGTCATCTAACATACTTGAGCTGGGAGCCCACAGAGTCTGACCAGTGCTTATCTTAAGATAAGCTGAATCTTAAGAAGGGTGAAGAAACAAGGTACAGAACAGGAGTGCTCATTACTAGCTTCTTAGTCACTCCATTTTTCTTCCAAAGAAAACAGTTCTGTGGAATCCTCGGTGGGGCAGCTGGTGTCACTTTGAAGTGTGACTGCAGGGCTTCCACCCTTCTCCCAGCTCAGCTGTGGAAGCAGGGAAGAGACTTCAAAGTTGGACTTGCTGCTGTTCCTGCCAGTGGGATGTTGTGATTCCCATATTTAACTTTAAGGGAAAAATGAGGAGGAATTCATCTCCTCACTTGCCACGGTTGGTGGTTCACTCATCTTCCGCTTTTTAATTATATCAGTCTCTTTCTAATAGATGCAAATAAAACAATCGATTTCATTGTGATTTCTATTTATTCACATACATTATTTTTACAAATCATTTGAAATAGCCAGTTTCATGATGTGTCCAGACAGTACATCATCAGTGTACCTAAACACTGCTGCTCTCCATTAAGTTCTCTGCTCATGAAAACACTAGGGAGTTCCCCTAAGACAAAGAAAAGTTTAAGACTGTCCCCAGGTTACTCTGTTACTTCTAGCCATTTGTCCAATTAAGCATCTTGTAATATATATGTGGAGAGATAGAGACAAATAGATATATACATGTTTTAAAAGTAAATGTAATTTCCCTGAATGATTTTGTTTGGTCTAAAACTTAATTTTTATAAAAAATTGCATTTTAATTTCATATTAAAAATGAGAAAAGAATAGGCATGGTGACACATGCCAGTAATGCTAACATTCTGGAAGCAGAGGCAGAAAAATCACAAGTTTGGGGCCAGTGTAGGCTACACAGTAAGACCCTGTCTCAAAAACAAAACAGAAACAAAAACAAAACAAAGACAAAGGAAATAATACTAGAAATAAGACTAACTTTTAAAATTAAGAGTAGCTGTAATTCAGAGACAGATTCTTTGAGTTACATGTATAGCAGAACTTCCCAACCACTATTTTCAGCCAGCTTTTAGATAAATATGGAAAATTAGGTAAAAACACTTTGTTGCACAATATAAAATGGTGTAAGACAAGAGGGTCTTCCAAAAAAAATTCCTTATTCAATAAGCAGAAGAAATTAGACTGCAACACTAAACAGCTACAGTGGTATGACTGAGAAAGCAAGTGGCCAACACCAAGGCAAAGGGGCCCCTATGCCCAAAGCATGGCCCAGCCTAGCCTAGAGAAGCCACTCCTGATGGGACAGGACTGAAGTAAAACAAAGTAAAACTCCTCCTGGGAACATGATGAAGGGAGAAACCCAGTTATAGAAAGGTAGATGCTGTGCCTCCTGATGTACAATACACTACCAGGTCTACAGTGTACTACAGAAGTTCTATAAAAGCAATGATCATTAATGGAGTTTAAAAGTCACTAATCGTAAGAAGACACAATTAGTCTGTTACTGACTTTGACTTAAAAACAGAATATAATCTAAGAGGAAGTTATTTCAATGACTAGATTATAATTTTGCAAGAACATTCTAATCAAGGTGATACAAGCTCCAGGATTCTTGCTTCCAGAAATAAGTTTTGTTTCTTACTGATTCTCACAAGGGAAAACCTCTCTGGTTATGCTCACTTTCCTGAGTATGTAGGATCTGTTTGTGTTCAGGCCTTCTGAGCCCTTTTGCACTGTGCAACAAGTGACAGGAAAAAGCAATTTGAAAAGCAACACATAATACAAAAAATGTGGGAAAGTCACAAGTAAAGTGACTTTATATGGACAGAATTCATTGCAGACATGATGGGTTCATTAAAGAAGGATGGGGAGAATGTTGCTGCAAAACTTCACAATTCTCTCTGCTGCTCATTTATTCCAAAGACAGCTGCACACTGTCAGCTTGGCTTTGTGGCTGCTGATAATCATACTTCCTTGCTATTGAAAAAAAGAAGAGAGAAAGAGATAAAATTAATAAACTGCAAAATAATTCCTAGTTACTCATTAAATCAGAGTGAAGTCGTGATTCTCAGTAAATAATTAGTTTAAAATTAAGCAATTCTCGTGTGTGTGTGTGTGTGTGTGTGTGTGTGTGTGTGTGTGTGTGTGTGTGTATAAATGCTGGTACTGGGGCTTGAAATCAGTGCTGGGACACTGTCTTAGCTTTTTTTGCACTCAAGGTTGGTGCTCCACTATTTGAGCTACACCTCTATTTCTGTTTTTCTTTTTCTTTTCTTTTCTTTCTTTCTTTTTTATTTGTGTTAAATGGAGATGAAGAGTTATGCAGATTTTTCAGCCTGAGCTGGCTTTGAACAACAATCCTGATCTCAGCCTCCTAAGTAGCTAGGATTATAAATTTGAGCCACCAGAGCCTAGCTACAGCTCTGTTTCTTTACAGGAAGTTAATTACCCCCCATTATCTCTCATTAGAGGATAATCTAATTCTCAGCACTGCACATGTCCACTTTATTGTTATTCATGTATCAGTATTACTCAGAACTTTAAAACATAGGGTATTTCTATGGCCACCTGCTCTGCTTCTTTGCCGTATTTCTTTTCTGATATACTTCCCTATCACCTAAAAATAAATATAATATAGGGTAAACATTAATTAATTGACTTTTTCTAATTTATTTGTTTCTTATTCTTTATTTCCACCTTAAGTTAATAATGATTTTGCTCAAACCATAGGAATTTGACTATATTTTTATTTATATACCCAATAGAATTATTCAACATAAATGTCATCATTATCAACTTAAGAAAAAAAATATGCAATTCTGTCTCTTCTTTTTTTTTTGGTTGGTCGTGGGGCTTGAATTCTGGGCCTGGGTGCTATCCCTCAGCTCTTCAGTTCAAGGCAAGCGCTCTACCACTTGAACCACAGTGCCACTTCCAGTTTTCTGGTGGTTTTTATTGGAGATAAGAGTCTCACGGACTTTTCTGCCCGGGCTGGCTTTGAACCATGATCCTCAGATCTCAGCCTCTTAAGTAGTTAGGATTACAGGCGTGAGCCACTGGCACCAGGCCAATTCTGTCTTTTCTGAAGAAACTTATTGAAGAAAAACCATTTTAACCTGAAACTAAAGAGGATGTAGAGGTTAAAAATCTTTGATAATGTCATTTAACTGCTAGCTTTAATACTTTCAGCCTCCTCCCTTAAGTTTTACCTAACTAAGACTTAGTACTTGTTTATGGTACTTAGATAAGAGTTTTTGTGGCTTTAAAGCTCATAACTGGAAGCTCTCTTTAAGAAAAAGCCTTTTGTTTGCTATTTCCTCTTTAACTGACAGACTTTCTCAGGACAAAATATATCATGGACCCCAACAATGATCTACTACACATTCACTGAAATGTGCAAATCCAAACATTTATTCTTGTTTATGAGAATGGCTACCAAACATGTCCACAAGACAATCTCCACAATTTGTGACTATGTTACCTTATAAAGCACTTCTCATAGGCACTTGAAGATATGGTTGATATAAGAAACTAGAGATGGGAGATTACTCAGAATTACTTAGTTCAAAGTGATTTCATTGACTCCTGAAATCAGAGACCCTTTCTTGGCTATAAAGTTACACAGAGAGGGGAATCTGTGAGTACAGAAGACACAATGCTCCTGACTTCAAAGATTCAGGAATCAGATAACCAGGGAATGGAGACAGATTTATTTTTATTTATTTATTTATTTATTTAGCGTCCAGTCGTGGGGCCTGAACTCTGGGCCTGGGTGCTGTCCCTCAGCAATTCAGCTCAAGGCTAGCACTCTACCACTTGAGCCACAGTGCCACTTCCAGCTTTTTTCTTTTTGCTTATGTGGTGCTGAAGAATTGAACCCAGGGCCTCAGGCATGCAAGGCAAGCGCTCTACCACTGAGCCACCTTCCCAGCCCATGGAGGCAGATTTAAAAGCTATGAGACAGACAATAGCCAGGGGTTGGTGGCTCAAGCCTGTAATCCTAGCTACTCAGGAGGCTGAGATCTGAGAATCACCGTTCAAAGCCAGCCTGGGCGGGAAAGTCCCCGAGTGTCTTATCTCTACTCCCCTCCCCAACCCCCCTACAAAACCGGAAGTGGTGCTGTGGTTCAAGCGGTAGGGTAGAGCGCTGGCCTTGAGCTAGAGAGTGCAAGGACAGCGCCCAAGCCCAGAGTTCAAGCCCCACGACTGACAAAAAAAGAAAAGGAAAAAAAGCTATGAGAAATTATAAGGAAACTGTTATAGGACTTTTAACCATGAAAATGATAGATGATGCATTTGTCTTGTTTTAAGCCATGAGTTTGTGGTCATTTGTTATAGCAATAGTAAATAAAAGAAAAAAAAAACCTTGCAAACAGCAATTCTGATAAATTTCATTATTCTCACCAAAAATGGGTTTATTTATATCATGAAGATATTACTGGTAAGAGGGATTTTGTCTTATTTAAGTAGCTATACAAAGGGGTTTCAATTAAACATGTCAGTTTATAAGTACAATCTTGATCAATGTCACCTCTTTCATCAGAGAACTTCTATCTTGAATAGCATCAATAAAAAACTTCATTCTTTGCTTGTAATTTTCTTTTTCTGGGCAGTAATGGAGACTGAATCTAGGACACTGTACTTGCTGGGCGAGTGATCTACCAGTTGAGTCATGTCTTTGGCCCTTTACTTCTAATTTTCTTTTTGGCTCCATACAATTAAAAATACTTAAACTTTTAAAGCATTTTTATTGTTGTTAAATATACATAAAATCTGGCATCTTAACCATTTTAGTTTTGTTTTTTTTTTTTGTGGATTGTGGGGCCTGAACTCTGGGCCTGGGCACTGTCCCTCAGCTCTTCAGCTCAAGGCTAGTGCTCTAGTACTTGAGCAACAGCACCACTTCCAGCTTTTTCTGCTTATGTGGTGCTGAGGAATTGAACCCAGGGCCTCATGCATGCAAGGCAAGCACTCTACCACTGAGCCACCTTCCCAGCCCAATTTTAACCATTTTAGGTATAGAGTTTGTAACAGTAAGTACACTTACACTGCTAGGCAAATACTACTACTATCCATCCAAACTCAACTCTGTACCTGCTAAACAAGAACTTCCTACATGTTTCCCTTCTTGGCCCAGACAGCCACTATTCTACTTTCTGTTTCTATGCTTTGTCTCATCTAAGTAAAATAATACAGTATTTTATCCATCTGAACTGGCTTATTTCATTTAGCCTATCATCTTCCAGGTTAATTTATTTTTAAACTGAATAATATTCTATTATATGTATGAACTATATTTTATTTATCCATTCATCTGCACAGATATTTGTGTTGTTTCTGCCTTTAGACTACCACAAATTATGCTAAGTTTTCTTATTTTGCACTGATGACACGTGAATATTGTGCCAAGTGCAGAAGGCGCAAAAGGGGAGGAGGCAGTGAGAAGTGTCTTGCCTCCCACTGGGTATCTTATAGCAAGCATCCCTCCTCATTTTCTCTCCAAAGGAACCACAACTGCTAATCGTTTGGGTGCAATCTATGCAGAGGAAAGGTACTAACTAACTGAAATATGAACAGCTGACCTCAGTTTTCATTGGTTCAACCATGAATTGAAAAAAAAAAAATATTTGTACTGAACTTTTCTCTTGTTAGTCCCAACATGGTAGAGCAGCCATTTAAAATAGCATTTATATTGTGTTAGGTATTAGAAATAATTGAGGTGAAAAATGCGGATTATATGAAAATATACCACTTTATAAAGAGTACTTGTCAGTACATTATATACACTTACATTCACTGAAGTTCCACTAGGCCTGACACATATGCTAGTAACATCTTGCTGTTCGTCTTGTTTTGCTTCTTTTTATGTGAATGCATGTGAACACATAGACTTAAGTTTTTACTGTGGACATTTTTCTTTAAAATTAACCAATCTTTTCTCCCTAAACTCCAAATGGTGGCCATGAAAGCAACAGAAGTCAATAAACTGGTATGAATCGTCCTGTGCCTCCTTCTATGTTTGCATAGAGTACTTTTAGTGATGTAGATAATGAAAGATGTTTTGATCACCTGACTTTACAGATGTAGTATGCTAGTATATATACATCTTGCTCACTTGTATCCTCACTTAGAGAACACAAGGGACAGCACACCACACTCTTTTAAATAGAGGCATAAAAAGCTATGGCTTAAATGTGTAATTCCTTGCAGCTCCACAAGTTCTAAACTGTTTCTTCTGCACATCTCATTTGCTAGTGTTGGCAATGATCAGTGCTGCAGGCACAGTGGTACTGAGATGTGACTTCTGGCTTTGCATAATGATGTCACATATCCTGTCTGGAAGCCATTCCCATATGACTTTGGTTTGCAGTAATTTGGCTTCAATACCACTTCATGTGAGGGAAAAAGAAAATGAAGAAAAATTAGAATAGGAAGAGATGAAAAGTCTTTACTGATGGTTAAAAATCTCAATTTTTGCAAAATTTGCAAGACTACAATCATCTGAACATGTTGCTGGGGTACATCTCAGGTCTTGGAACGGCCCTGCACAAAGGGTGCAATGATACACCAAGATAAAGTGCCTTTGCTGAAATTGTGTTTAGCTTCGGAAAAAAGACACTAACTTTTATAAATGTCTATTTTTTATAATCTTTTGCTAACTAGAGTCAATCCCAGAGACCATTTAAAATATGCTATGTATATAGTTAAGCACAGAATACACTTACAAATAGAATACATTTCCAGTTGTTGGCGTAAGCGAATTTTGTTCATTGTGTCATAAAAGTTGGGCTCTGACAAAGTCTCTTCTGAAGATGGCACACTGAATATCCTCATAATTTTTCTTTTATTCCTAAAACAATGCAGAAGAGGTTTGTTTGAATGTGTGTAATATTCTTGAAATCTCAGAAATCAGAAGCTAGATTTTAGAAGTTCACTTTATGTTACATTTTGCTTTTGTGAGCTATTTTTTTGGTTCAAGCATTCTTTTTTTTAAGTAAAATTATCAGGTTGTCATATAAAGCTTTGGAGCTGTTAAGGAGAAGAAATGCTAAAAACATCCAATTAATATAAAAAGTAATTTGCCCCTAAAAAGCCATTCTATGAAAAAATGTATAAATAACAAAACATCTCATTTACCCTTGTTCTTATGTTATCCAAATAAAGATAAAATAATCAGCTGGAAAAGACCCTAAATGTGAGTAGGCCTTAAATTTGCAAATCTATGAATAAATGTGTTTCTTAAATTAGTCTTAGTGGAGCATTTTAAATAATAAGAGTGTGCCTCTGCTTTTAAAACACGAAGTGGGGAGGTGGTGCCTTGTTTTAGAAAACAGCTGCTACCTGCAAGCAGACTAAGGAGGACATGTGGCACTTCTCCTACTCAATTGTTTATAGAGTCCAGGTGGCCACTTGTCTGGCTGCTTAAGGACAGCCACCTGGCCAGGAATGGTGGTGACTGCGTGCACCTGAGACCCAGTGTGGGCTCCGAGCTATTCCCAGGCCTATATATATATCTGAAGCATTCATTGCTCTGAACTGCCTACAGTTATTTTTTTTAACCTTGGAAGGAGCCTCCCTGAAGTGTGTGGCTATAAGCAGATACAAGTCAGTCCAAATGATTTTCCTCCTTAAAGTACACCCTTCTCTTATTTTTCATTATTATTATTATTATATCATCATTATTACTTACTACATTTAGGGAAAGGAACCAGGAAAGATGGAGAAGGAAACTTAAATTAGAAAATCCATGAGAATTTTATCTCCCATTAACTACCAAAAAGCAAGAAGTGGAGTTATGGCTCAAGTGGTAGAGTGCTAACCTTGAGGGAAAATTCTCCAGGTTAGCAACCAGGCTCTAAGTTCAAGCCCCAGGACCAGAATTAAAAACAAACAAAAAACCCCAAACCAACTGATAAGAGGTTTACAGCAGCTGGCTCTGTTGAGAGCTTTTTGCCTTCCTTTTTGCAATACTGGGGTTTGGCCTCATATTTGGTAGGCAGGTACCCTATACCTCCCTGCACATCCTCCTTTATTTGGGGATAGGGTCTTTTTTCCTTGTGGCTTCAGGCCACCATCCTCCTACCTACAGTCTCCCATGTAACTGGGATCAAAAACACACATTACTATGCCCAGCATTATTCATTGAGATGGGGCTTTCTTGAACCGTTTGCCTGCCTGGTCTTGAGCCATGATCCTCCCAATCAGTGCCATCTCTGGACTTAATATTCATCTCTTAAAGTAAGGGTTTTAAAAGCCAAACAGATCAAGGAGACAAGAGTATATAATCCCTTTCATAACAGAAACAAAATTTCTACTGAAATTATTATTAGCATTAAGCACAATTTTTTAAAAGCCTGCAAACTTCTTAAACTGCAAGTTTCTTATCTACTCTGAGACACTTGCAAATTTACCTCTTAGCATACATGAAGAGCCCAAAGCTAACAAGGATTACAATCAAGTACACATTGGTGGCTTCATTCCAGGCCTCATGAACGGTATAATCAATAGAACCATCATCACCCATTGCTCCGTAAGTTCCAGCCATAGGCTTCTAGGAAAGAAAAGAAAAGAGGGCTTGCAAACATATCCATATCCAAGTATTTCTGTATGGCTTGCAAATCAAAAGTGGTTTCACATTTCTAAATGGGCACATATCATTGATGTAGATGCTAGGGATGGAACCCAGGACCTCTCATATGCTAAGTATTCTGACACTGAGTGGGTTCCCCTACCTCTGCACCCTTTAAGTGGATATACTGAAAATGATACCAAGTACCTACATAATAATTTCAGTTTGCCTCACTGCCCACAGAGCCTGAAATATTTTCAGTCTGGTCATTAAGGGACATAACACATTTCCCTTACTTAGAAACATTACAGTTTCTACAGAAAGGTTAAAATGTGTGACAAAAGATAATGTTGCTAAAAGGATGGAGGTCAAAATATTATCGCACAGTTTCCAAACTGTAACTAATACCCAGATGAAAGTAGAAAAATTCTTTAAAACAGAGATTCAAATATGTCTGACATGTTAGAAGAGGACATCATGGCTCCCATGACAGCAATCTGGAAAAGAAGAGGCAGCTGGCACTCCCTGCTCTTCGACATGCCTCCAACACCCCTGTAAGCCTGGACTGGATCTAGTTTGGACCTGCTGTCCCAAACTTAACTGGAGAAAACTATGGGATTAAAAAGTTACTTTTTGCTATTTATACAGCTGTGACTTCTCTCAAGGAAGTGCATTCTTTGAACATTCCCATAGAAAGCTGAGTGGTAATCACAAGTGTATCAAATAGCAAGTAAAAGAATAATTATTTATTTGTATTTGAGACGTTAATTAAATTTTTCCATCAAAGCAGTGCACCTCACTTTTGTTAGACATAAAAGGTAAAACTAAGTAATATGACCTACTATATGAAAGAAAGGCAAAAGGGTTGCTTCAGATACTCTATAAAAACAATGGAACAAATGATAGGTGATAGTGTACTACTGTTTCTTAGACTAAGACAAACTTTCTTTTTTGTCGGTCGTGGGGCTTGAACTCTGGGCTTGGGTGGTCCATGTGCTCTTCAGCTCAAGGCAAGTGCTCTACGCTAGAGCCACCACTTCCGGTTTTCTAGCAGTTTATTGGAGATAAGAGTCTCACGAACTTTCCTGTCTGGGCTGGCTTTGAATCTTGATCCTCAGATCTCAGCCTTCTGAGTAGCTAGGATTACAGGCATGAGCCACCGGCGCCCAGCAAGACAGACTTTTTTTTAAATACCAAGTAAAGGATCTGGAATGTCCAAAAAGCTGTTTTGTAATTTTCATCCAGCCTGCCTGTAACAATGAAGGCATTGCTGAAATTCTTCCACTAAAATACCTTTCAGTCTATCTGGGAAGCCACCCAAATGTTTGTTAATGTAGATATTAAATTAGTAAGTATATACTTTTCTTTCTTCTCACTTGTTCCAATATAAAATGAATTAAATTTCAAGAGTCTCTAAGCTAGATGACATGTTTTCCTCTTTTGACCCCTGATGTCTTTGTCAGATCTTCCAGGACCTGCTCTGCTCATTTAGAATAAAGTGAATGTCACCAAATAGCCATTTAACTTAAACGCCTAACAATGGCAAGATGTACTTTTTTTTTTTTTTTTGTCGGTCGTGGGGCTTGAACTCTGGGCCTGGGCGCTGTCCCTCAGCTCTTCAGCTCAAGGCGAACGCTCTACCACTTGAGCTACAGCTCCACTTCTGGTTTTCTGGTGGTTTATTGGAGATAAGAGTCTCATGGTCTCTCCTGCCCCGGCTGGCTTTGAACCTCGATCCTCAGATCTCAGCCTCCTGAGTAGCTAGGATTACAGGCGTGAGCCACCAGCGCCCGGCAAGATGTACTTTTCTAAAACACACATTAGCATTTGTTGAATATAAACACTGATCTTGAAAAAAAAAAAAAGCCAGGGAATGAACAATAAAAAGTGCTTTAAATTACTTTTTAAAAATTGTAAACTTAACATCTAAATATTAAACATTAGCTAGACCCAATTCCTCTGGACTAGAGACTGACTTTCTGAGAGTGGAAGGTGCAAGGGTATGTGGTATACTCACCTGTTTAGATCTTACTGTTTAAAACTGAATTAGAGGTTCTCTGCCCTTCATTATGATTTGTAGTCAGCAATCAGCCAATTTTAGAGGTGGAGGCTTCTGAAGAGCAGACACTATAATTATCTTTAGGATTTCTGGAATTTCAACCATTGCTGATGCCAACATGTTAAAACTGGATCTAGTCTAATGTTTAAGTAATATTTAAATGTTGAACTTACAAACATTTTATAATTTAACGTTCTATTTTTATTGTTCCCTGGCTAATTTTTTTTAAAAACAAGGACACTGTTTATATTCAACAGATACCAACAGTGAATTTTTTTTTTCAACAGAAATTTTCCTTGCCCTGTCAGGAATTTGTTAAATGGCTACTCATGACAATCACTTTGTTCTAAGTTAGCA
The DNA here is from genome assembly GCF_019054845.1 of Dipodomys spectabilis. Lineage (NCBI taxonomy): Eukaryota > Metazoa > Chordata > Mammalia > Rodentia > Heteromyidae > Dipodomys > Dipodomys spectabilis. The sequence goes on along the minus strand of NW_024870729.1, from coordinate 4,291,751 downwards.
TAGTAGGTCCCCAAACATCTGAAAACAATGACTATGTTTGATAACAAAACAAACAAAACCAAAAGAAGACAGGTACCAGTAGCTCACACCTGCAACCCTAGCTACTTAGGAGGCTGAGATCTGAGGATTGTGGTTCAAAGCCAGATAAGGCAAGAAAGTCCATGAAATTCTTATTTCCAACTTACCACCAAAAAGCAACTAGAAGTGGAGCCATAGCTCAAGTGGTAGAGAACTGTCCTTAGTGAAAAAGATAAGGAACAGCTCCCAGGCCCTGAGTTCAAGCCCCAGTAATGGAAGAAAAAAATTTAATAGAGTATGGTTTGAGATGTTACAGAAAGCTCAGACAATTGTGCACCAAGAGCAGTGCCTTTCCAAGAAATATTAACAAAGGAAGAGAAACAGGACAAAAGAATGACATCAGATACAGGGACACTGTGCAGGTATCATTTGTTGACACATTACCAAAGTGTTTCCCATCTTTTTTCTAATGCCTGAGTGGATCTGAACCAGGCTACTTTCTTAGTTCAACTTTTGGCAAATTTTTGTTCATATGCCACTCTGTAAACTGTAGATTCCTACCCAGGGCTTGATTTCCTCCTACTATAAATTTGTCACCTTCTAATTACATTTTGAAAGATTTCTAATTACTGTTGTCCCAGAGTGGTAAAATTTTACCATGACAATTATACAGCACATATTATACAACATCACTGGTATGCATTGACACTATTCCATGGTTCCAGGGACATGTACTCGAGTTATTTTTAGGAAATCAGTTATGAAAGATTTGCAGAGGGTAGCCTTTTCCTTCCTGCCCAATCTTCAATCATGACTGTCAAGAACATAGAATGGTAAGGTCATAGTGCAAACCTAGGGCCCACATGTGGCCTGAACTTTGCTCATCCCCTCCCAGCCTCCCACAATCTAAGCAAGTGTACACAAACTTGTGGAATGGTTAATGCATACAGCCCTCGAGTCTAAAGTAAAATGTTCAAGGGTTAGTACAATGGTCCATTTCTAGCAAGTTAATATTTCAACAAGATAACCAACACAGCTAGTCTTGTGCTTAGAGTGTCATTCAGGGGTCTTGTGAGAAAATGGACCTTTTTCCCGACATTTTTTCCTATGATGTAATTATTTCAAGCAGGAAGATGGAAAAATAAGTCTCATGTAAACATGAATATTCTACAGATAAAGTTACTAAAGTATGTCAACTAGGGTTTGTTTTTAGGTTGATAAACTTTTAGATGGAAAAATAAAACTCCCCCCCCCCTCTGGATTTTCTCATGTGACTATATCCTGTTTTAAATTTAGAGTCCTGACTTGGGTTCCTGCTACCATGTCTAGGCAGTTCTAAAATTGAGCATCCCTTGTCATCGTGACTGTAATGTTATTTTTAATCTCTCAGTTAGAACCTTGTTCTTTTCTGATACAAATCCAGATTGGATCCTTAGGCCGTTCTTAACAACAAAATCCTTTGCATAATAAATAGGGTTTTCTTTCTCTTGCCCCTGAAACACTGGAAGTTTGGGTTCGTGAAGGAGAAAAGAACAAGCTAACAGGACTACGGTAGCTAACCTAGATGGGTCATATTCGCGTGGTTTTCCAGACAACCTTGCTGGGAGGCACTACAGCTCCATTTCCCAGAAGAGGAAGCGCAGGTGGCCCCAGAGGCGACAGAACTTGCCCAAGGCGGCAGGGGCTAGGGAACAAAGGGGCCGGGCTAACTCACACTTCTGAGGCCCAAACCTGAACTCTTTCAGCCACCACCCCAATCTTGAGAGATCTCTTCTTGGAAGACAACTGAATCCGGCGGGCTTAACAGGCCCCAGCTGCCCGGCCTACTCTCACACCTGCCCTAGCTGCAGAGCTGCAGCCCCGAGTCCCCACGACGCCCCGGGTAGGGACGGGGTGGGGCCCAGGGAGGTTCCGAACTGGGAAGACAGGTGGAGGATCCCCCCGGTCCTACCGGTAGACATCAGCCCGCCCGCGGCTCCCACCCAGCCCCGGCCCGTCACCCTCCCGCCAGGGGGTCTCCCCCGCCGGCCGGCCGCCCCGGGCCCCACCCCGTTCCTGGCCGCGGGTCGCGCGCTGCCGGCGGAGCCGGGCGGCGCGGGGCGGGGCGGTGACGCGAGCCGGCGGGCGGGGCCGCACTCACGCCGACGGCTCCGGAGCGCACGAGGCCGGCCGCGCGCGCGGGGCTGTTCCCCGGAGTCGCGCTGGGCGCGGGAGCCGGTTACCGAGCGGACCCGGACGACCTCGGCTTCGTCATTTCCTGCCGGCCCGTCGGTTTCCGGATGAGACGAGGAGCCAGGTCTTTTTTTTTTTTCCCCCTCCTTCTTTCCGTCTTTTTCCTCTTTTCAGTTTTTGTACGCGGCAGACTCAGCGACGGCCCGGGGGCCGCCTGGGCGCGTGAGTGGAGTGGGGGCCCTTCCCTCCTCGCGTCGCCGCCGCCCGGCCCGGCCCGGCCCGGCCCGCGCGCCCCGCAGCCCCTACCCCAGCCGGGGGAGGTCAGCGCGGGGCCGGCGCGGCGCGGCTTGCCGTGCGGGGGCCCTGGTCGCCGTGCTTGATGTCCACGTGGATCTAGAGTCGCGTGCGGGGCGGCGCGGCGCCTCCGCTCGAGCGGACGGGAAGTAGCGGGACGGGCACTGCCCGGGCCCGACCGCGTCCCGCCCCCTCGGCCTGAACGCCCTGGCGTGGGCCGAGGCGGTGGCCGGGGCCGGGGGAGCGCGGCCGAGCTGGGGACCTCCGAACGGGACTTGCTGTGTTGTTGGATGGCCTCCGGTTACTGTCAGTATTTAAGGGTACCCTCTAGGAAGCTTGTGATCTGCGAACTGCCTTTGCATCTTCTCCATCATAATAAACGACGCGTGGCCGAGACTATTGAAATACTTATAAACTGGCCTTAGTGCCCATAGCAGTTAGATTGGATGACTTTTGAGATTAGATGATGATGATGATAATGTGTGTGTGTGTGTAGTTTTTTGTACTTACTTGAAAAATGCGTTTTCCATCAAAAGACATGATGAATTTCTGTACGATTTCAACATCGGTACTTAAGTGATCAGATTTGCATGGTGGGTACACTTGTCCACGTGCTTGAGGTCTAACTATTCTTTTGGAGCAAGTTCTCCAGGATCAGCTCACCATTCATTATAATTCAGACTAGGCCAGTAGCGATTATATTCTTAATTGTTAAACAGAGACAAGAGCTTACAGTAATAAGGTGCCCCTTTCAAAGTTTTTTTTTTTGCCTTTGTGGCTTTCTTTTATGGGTCATCTATTACAATTAACCTCGCCTTTGATTACATGAAGCTTATTAGTATAGTAACATGCCAGTATTAGAATACAGTAGTGTATATGCAGTACGTTTGTTTACGTATACACGCGTGATCACGTATGTAATTTTGTAACCATTTGAGACTAAATTTGGAAAATTAGGAACAGTAATAAAAGTATTGAGTATTCTTTGCCAAGCCTGTGCCAAATGGTCTAAATAGTTTTTATCTCATTTAATAATTTTTTGCATATGTGTACATTGTTCAGAAATATTTGAGTACATGAGTTTGATGTGAATGCGTTCAGATGTGGAATTAAGTGTATTTAATACACTTTATTTAATTCCACTTTTGTAAATACGGGTATTGGCAATATAGAGTAACTCAGTTAAGTGAATATGGTTTTCAAGTTGAAGACAGTCTTAAAAACTCACAGAATTGTTATTCCCTTTATTTGAGTATTCAGTAGTTTCCAAAGTCATATACCTCTTATTCATCCTAGTTCTCATTACATAACATTTGTCACCCAATGAACAAGCAAGCTATGCTAGGACATAGGAAAAGAGTAGAAAGCCTTATTGGCCTTCTCTAAAGGCCCCTTCTTTCCAAAAAATTTCATTTCTTAGTGAAATTCCTAATTGTGAGCAAACAAATGATTTAATGAAACATGAAGACTTTTTCCAATACCAAACTAAGAAAATAAAAAGTAGTGAGCTGTTTACTTTGGTGGAGTTGCACAGTTTCATCAACTATTGTTTAAAATGTTATTTTCCATATTGTAGATAATGTGAAAGATTTATGTGTCTTATTTTTTAGCTTAACTTTATATCTATCTGTGTGTGTTTGTGGGTGTGTGCATGTGTGTGAGTGTGTGCAAGCACGCATATGCGTGCACACATGTCCTAGGACTTGAACTCATGGCCTATATGTGGTCCCTGAGTTTTTATGCCCAAAACTAGCACATTACTATTTGAGCCATAGCTCCACTTACAGCTTTTTACAGTTTAATTGGAAGTAAGTTTCCTGCCCCAGCTGGCTTTGTGCCCGGATCCTCAGATCTCAGCCTTCGAGTAGCTAGGATTACAGGCCTCAGCTACTGGCGCTCAGCTAACTTTACATTTCTAGAACATGTATTCCCTATTGAGTCTAGTACTTTATACATTAAGAAAATTAAGGTTTTGATTACATTTTATTAAGTAGTTTGGCTTCCGTAATTATATTGTTTTAACTGTGTTTACAAAAATAGGATTTAATGATTTTTATAGGCATAGCAGTTCCAGAAACATTTATTTTTATGAAGACTTAGGGTAGTATAAAGCTTGTATCTGTGAGTGTACAAGTGACTGGAAGAACTGGAGAGGGTGAGGAAGGTCCTTGGAGGTGTTTGTTCTTTGTGGTTAACAGGCATGTTGGAGCTTACCTATCAGACAATTCTAGTGGTTCAGTTCCTCATTGGGAAGGGGAAAAGATTGGGAAAGGTTTGCTAGTTGGATTTACAAAAGTTTTCTTTATCTGAAGACATGGTCCATAGAGAGGTGTCAGAGTTGTCATCAATGGAAAGATCTAAGAAGAAAAATAAGCACATTTTCTTTGGAAGTGACTACTATGCTTTGTGACTTTTTGCCTCCACACACAAGTATTTGGTTTTTGTTGTTGGTTTCTTTTTTTTTTTGTGCTGGTTCTGGAGCTTGAACTCAAGGCTATGAGCCTTCACATGGCTTTTTCACTCTAGGCTGGTGCTCTACTACTTAAGCCAGATCTCCACTTCTCCTTTTTGGTAGTTAATTGGAGACAAGAGTCTCACAGATATTTCTGCTAGGGCTGGCTTTGGACTTCGATCCTCAAATTTCAGCCTCCTGAGTAGCTAGGATTATAGGCTTGAGCCACCAGCACCTTGCAGCATACAAGCATCTACAGTCATGTTTCCAGCTTTGCTATTTGTGAGCTGTCACTGGTGCATGAGGTAAAGGAAGGTAAAAAAATGAGGGAAGGAATACTCAAAGCATTAGTAGGCTTTCTTTTGAACTATTTATGAGCTACTAACAAAACCTATTCCAATATATGACTATGTTCATAAGTCTTTTACATATTATTCATATACAAAGTGCTTTAGAAACAGGAGCAGATGGAGAATATAATATATGAAAAAATATTGACTTGTTTATGATCACCATTTCTCTGTTATTGGTAGAATACTACAGTATTGTAATAGCATTAGCTCCTGTCTGCAAGGTGTTTAAGTGATGTATGTCCTGTGATAGGAAGACAAGCCTTTTCACTCCTTAACTTTAAAACTTGGCTCTGTTAGGTTAGCATCACACACACACACACACACACACACACACACACACACACACGAGCTTGGCTCTGTTAGGCTAGCATCACACACACACACACACACACACACACGAGCTTGGCTCTGTTAGGCTAGCATCACACACACACACACACACACACACACACACACACACACACGAGTTTGGCTCTTATGTGGACTTTTTGTTAACTCCCAGAACACACACACACACGAGTTTGGCTCTAGGCTAGCATCACACACACACACACACACACACACACACACACACACACACACACACACACACACACACACACGAGTTTGGCTCTTATGTGGACTTTTTGTTAACTCCCAGAACACACACACACACGAGTTTGGCTCTTATGTGGACTTTTTGTTAACTCCCAGAACACAGAGTTGTTTCTACATTTTTTACTATTCCCAGGGTCTAGACAGAGCCTGGAATATGGAAAGTGGTTAGTAAGTAATGGGCTTTTCTGTTGCAGTTGGTGATGATCCCTGTTTCCTTAGATGTGGGGCCATCTAGCTTTTTCTGTAGCCAGACAAGTTTTCTGAGCATTCACTGTTCACACTGTGCTCTTTAATCTTGTATGACTTTGTATTGTACATAAATGTTTCATGTAGTCCTTTTCCTCACTCAAAATATAAGCCTCTCCAGACCAGGGAATATGGTCTAGAGAAGTTTAAATGGTCTATTTTTATTTTTATTTTTTTGTTGGTCTTGAACTCTGGGCCTGGGTATTGCCCCTCAGCTCTTCAGCTCAAGGCTAGTGCTCTACCGCGTGAGCCACACTGCTACTTCTGGTTTTCTGGTGGTTTATTGGAGAAAAGAGTCTCATGGACTTTCCTGCCTGGGCTGGCTTTGAACTGCAATACTCAGGTCTCAGTTTCTTGAGTGCCACTGGCACCCCGTTTCATATGGTCTGTTTTTGAGAACTGCCTTGTTACCTACTAAATTGAAAGTAGGTCTGTCTGTCTGTACTTACTGAGTGAATATTAGTTAACATGAGGAAACATCAAGATATTTGAGACTGTGTACTGTTGTGAAACAGTATGAGAATTTGTAGCTAAATAAACCATAATAATAGCTAATATTCACATAGTATTTACAAATGTGCCAGCTACTGTCTCTAGCCCCTTTCCATGTTAATTTATTTGACGCTTATAATAATCTTCAGCCTTTGAAGTAGGTATAATTATTACTCATCTTTCAAATGAGGAAGTAGAGGCCCCATGAAGTAATTAAGTTTCTTTTCCAAGAGCATGATGTAAGTACTAAGGGTAGGCATTCTGGCTTCAGGGTCAGCATGGCTTCTCTGAGGAGTTTATTTTATAATTTGGAGAGAGAGATCTAAAAGTTTACACTATTTTTGCAACTGTACTAAGTGCATTTTAATTTTAAGTTCTTTTTTTTTCTGTCCAGTGCTTTGACTCTAACCCAGGGTCTTATACATGCTAAACAAGCACTCTACCTCTGAGCTATACTTGGTGTCTTAAAGATGCTTCTTTTGAAATTTCAGATTGGACTGAAAAGGTGGCTCAGTGGTAGAGTGTTTGCCTTGCATGCATGAGGCCTTGGGTTTGGTTCCTCAGTACCACATAAGCAGAAAAAGCTGGAAGTGGCACTGTGGCTCAAGTGGTAGAGCACTACTAGTCTTGAGCTGAAGCACTAAGAGACAGTGCCCAGGCCCCACAACCAACAATAAATAAATAAGTAAATAAAATAAAATTTAAGAGTAGTACAAAAGTTTGCAGTGGCTCTAAGATGCGGTGCTGAATTTTCCAGACATGACTAAAAGACAAGGGGAATTGGAATTTGAACTTGAATCTAGAAGCTAAGCGAATATTTTAGTTCTTGGTAGCTATTGGATTCCAGGATAATGATTTACCATGGCATAGGACAGTGACTTTTAAATTTACTGTCAAAAAATTATTTCAAATGTATTAGATGATATGTGCTATCTTCCTTTATTTTTTACATTTACTACATGTAAAGTCCTAAAATGTTGATTTATCATGATGTGGTGTGATGGGAGGTTTCCAAGGTTTCCTGTATACTTCTGTACTTCTGTCCTTTTGTTTTGTCCTTTTGTGGAATTTTAATCATACTTTTTTAGCTGTTGAGAAAGAATCCTCTTCAAACAAGTAATACTTTCGGTGGAAAAAATATAAAAAATTGTGCTGTTGATTTGGTGACAAAGCTGAAATCAAGTCAGTTTAAAGTTATCTGTAATTAGATCAGGACCTTCAAACAAAATCTAGGAAGATGAAGAAAAGGATATTCTCTGAAAGTTCAGCTCAATATCCATTTGTTGGATGACATTGTATCTCCAAGATCACCTGGCATCAGTGGTTACTAAATGGCAATGACTGCATGCCTCACTGTGCCTTCTGCCCAGGAATCAGAGGAAAAGAGCCCTTGGACAAAGTATGGGCCACCAAACTGGTTAGAACGCAAGATACACACCACTACACAGGTACAGTATTGTGCATTAGATATCATTTCCAGGGGGAAAGGGTCTTGTCATCTGTCTTGGGGTTGCTTTATCATTTGATCAATGAAGAAGTGACATGGTGGCAGTCATTTTAACATCGCCCATTTTGAGATGGCCTGCATAGAAGCATCTTGGAATTCTAAATATTGCCCCACAGCTTGTGTTCCATTTAAACATCTGAGGAACTAATTTGAAACTTTGAGTTGAAAGAATCTATAGTCACGTGTTTATCCATTTGGCCTGGTAGATTTTATTTTAGGCTCTTCCCTTGAATGGAGGGTTTTTAACAAAAAGAATATAATGCACTGATTGATTTATTTTAAGTCTATCAAACTAGAATTTCATAAAGTCACTACTACTCCATTTTGTGAATTTTATGGTTGTGGAGCTGGCTGCTGAACTTGATCTAATTTGTCATCAGAGTGGTCTAGGATTTACTACAGAAGTCAGTTATCTTTGATGAACTTAAGAAAATCAAGTTCCATGGGCCCTTGGGCATCTGTTTTAAACTATCCTCAATGATTGTTGAGCTTCTCCATGTAAAAGAAACAGCCTGTATTTTGTAGATAAGGAAACCAAGGCAAAATGAATGTGGTAGTATCAGCATTTTATCACTAGATAATACAAAATTCCAGAATTTCATGGGTGAAAAAATTTTCTAGGCTATCAATTTGTTGGCTTATTTTACAGCAGAATTTAAAACATCTTTTTAAAAAATACCATTTTCAAGTGAGATATGAATGCAGGGTAATGTTTTATCCTGGCCGTTGCAAGACTGAGGTCAGTGACAAATTTCCAGATAATTTTAATTGATTTTTAAACTATTTTTAGGAACTGTTGATTATTTGCAGTATTTTGTGGTACCTTTTTATTTTTTTTGAAAATATTGCATTTTTAAAGCTGAAATGATGCATTAAATTTTCTTTATTGAAATTACTTATTTTTCACTCAGCTAAAATGAAACATTGTATGAGAATTTGCACTTCCTTATTAAGGTTTTTTTTAAAAATCTGGTTGATTCTTGACTTTTCTTTTTTAAGGGACCTTACCTTGGAAATAGCACGATTGGCTTCCATGTCATCTTTGAAAATGGAGATGACCCTAGTTTCAGCGTGTCCTCAATAGAGACCAACAGACCAGGTTTATTCCTTCAAGAAGCCTCTCAAAGCCTGTGGGGTGGCAGCTGTTTCCAGAAGGAAATAGCATCCCAAGAATAGACTGGATGGCCAAGAACTCATATGGAAGAATGGTACACAGCAGAAGAAAAGTTGAATTTCAAGCAACAACTTCAATGCCATGTAGGACTTTGACTAGCTGAAAGAAAATAATTCTGAAAACAGAAATGATAACATTGGAGACATTTCCTATGTGTTTCTTAGCTTACCTCTGTTAACCTATCCACTTTGTTTATAATGTGTGAGTTGTTTTCCACAACTGTAGTAGCTATTAATTGACTTAGGATCAGTGTTTTATAATGATAGAGAGATTACATCAGTAGGAGTAGAAATAGGAACCATTGGATGGCATATGGGCTCCCAGAATTTCACTTTTTTGGGGGGAGGAGCCCAGTCATGGGGCCTAAATTCTGGGTTTGGGCGCTGTCCCTCAGCTCTTCAGCTCAAGGCTAGCGCTCTACCACTTGAGCCACAGTGCCACTTCTGGCTTTTTTCTTATGTGGTACTGAGGAATCAAACCCAGGGCCTCATGCATGCAAGGCAAGAGCTCTACCACTGAGTCACCTTCCTGGCCCCAGAAATTCACTCTTATTGAGTAATCACTAAAGAGTGTTGTGTGGATGAATTATTTCTTTATAGTGATAATACTGCTTCATTGTGACTTCAGTTCCAATTTATTTATCTTTTTCCAGCCTCTGTACATACCTACTTTCTTGAACAAGTTTTTGTCACTGACAATCATCATTTTTTCAGTTTTAAAATAGAAGTACAGATTCATAGATCTTTGGCAAACTTTCTGTTCTACCCTATGTTATTTTCCAGGGTCAAAAATAATTTCCACTCTTTTCAGGCCTGCTATTATTTACTATTTCCATGTTTTATTTAGTGTTTAATTTTGCTCTTAGTTTCTGCATGGAAATGAAGAGTGGTCTCTATGTTCTGTTATCTGGGAAGTCCAGATAGAATGAGTAATTGAACTTAATTTTTAATATTGGGCTAAATTTGCATCATACTGTTTTTTAGCAAAAACCTTACCCTTCCTTTTTGTATATTGGGAGAGACAATAAGAAGCAGGGATTTCTCCAAATGCTGCTAAGCATAAGGGAAAAGATGGTGTTGAATTTAACAAATGAAAGTCCTTTGTTAAAGTCATTAAGGGTATTAATGTATATGTACTATTTTAAGTAAGAAATTTGCTTGTTGCTTAAGGTTGAGGTACTTGATGTAAGTAAATTGTTATTGTTGTGAGCTCTTTTTATTAAGACTTTGTCCAAATTGATGTTGAATTAACTCACCAATAATTTTCTTTTCTGAAAATTAAGGAAAGTTTTTGCTCTTATAATCAAGTTTTGCCTAATAAGGAGAAATCTAAGAAAAAAAAGTTTTAATGAGGCAGAATTCTATAAAGCACTTGGTTAATTTTGTTATTCCTTCTTCAGTAGGCCTCTGTTCATTCTTTTCCTTTTTTGCTCTGTCTACTTATCATATGAGGCTTCTTGCACATTTCTTTCTTTCTTTTTTTTTTTTTGTTGGTCGTGGGGCTTGAACTCTGGGCCTGGGTGCTGTCCCTCAGCTCTTCAGCTCAAGGCGAGCACTCTATCACTTGAGCCACAGTGCCACTTCTGGCTTTTTCTGCTTATGTGGTGCTAAGGAATCAAACCCAGGGCCTCAATCATGTGAGGCAAGCGCTCTACCACTAAGCCACCTTCCCAGCCCTTGCACATTCCTTTCATCTGTTCAAAATTTCTCTTTTGATTCTTTATATTTTGCCTACTCTCTGCCTTTCCCATAAAAAAAGGGTTCATTCTATTTAGAATGCCTTCTGCTCTTTCCCCTCTCAACATAGGTGTGCCTCCTTCCTAGTCTGCCATCTCTAGGCTTTTTCTTACCTCTTACAACTGACCAGCTTTGGCTCCTGCTGGTTTCACTTCTTTGTCCATTGACATTCCACTCCCATCCCCATCAATTCTGTCCAGTTCCTCAGTCTTCTGTCTGCTTCTGTCTACGTGACTCATTGATCTGTCCTCTGTGCTCACCACCTCTGTTCCTTCTCAGCTCCAAACCAATACATTTTCTTCCTGTTTTTGTCATTGTGCATTTACTCCATGAAATCTTTTTTTCCTGTTTCTTTGTCCCTGTGTGGCAGGTATTACTGGATGGATTTGTTGTCAGTCTTGCACAGAACACAGATCCTTGCTGTGTGTTTCCTGAGTACCAAAGATGAATCAATTATTATTAACTTTTCTTGGAACATTGAACTTCCTGCAATTTTTGCTTCCAAGAATTAGAATAGTATTCTAGAAGACTAAAGCTACCTTAAAGAGGGTCAAGATAGTCATAAGGTGCTGTCATTTTAACTGTATTCAAGAGTTAGATATTTATTCAGTCTTTTAAGTTACTTAAGAACAGCTAAAGGGTGGGTAGGGGGAAATGCAGGAAAAGAATGATAAATATATAAAAAAGACTTGTGTGAATACTCATGTCTGGAAATGTAGAAAATTGAAAATAGAACTTTTAACATTTGTTGTTTGTTATTTAGGTAAAAAGTCCCCTAAAAGAATAAAAAGTATCAGTAATTCCATTTATTAGGTTTACTATTGCATCTTATATAGTTTTGCATTTCTCTTTAAGTTCTAAGACCTTTACTGTTTAAGGAAAAAAAAAAACAGACTTAATCTTCCTTTTCTTTTGGAAGACTTGATGTCTCCTTCCTTAAATATTATCCTGTGTCATTTTGTAATTATACTGTAACATTTTCAAATGCTATGAACAGCTGACTTGTTAGTTTCTTGCTTGAGAAAGCATATAAATTGTGTGTGTGGTCTGGCTCTAGTTGTGTTATAATGAAAAGATAGCTTGTGACAAGGCTTTATCTTTTGCTGCTTGTTGATTTACATTTTCTCTTATTTCCCTTCATTTCTGTGTTTATTCCTGTATGTAAATGTGGAACTGTGGTGTAGTGTAGTTATTATTATGTCTAAAGGCTGCATGCTGTAGAAAAATGGGAGTGTAGTACTTAAATATAAAAAAGAAAAACCTGTATCACCTGTAGTGTTGGGATATTAAGAGCAGCCTTGCAGCTTAGGGTTGGTCTTAGTGGGTATTCTTTCTGTTGGAGCCTTCTCTGTTGTGATGTGGCTGGCGGGTGACTTGTGGATGAGGGAACTGTAATAGTTATCTCCCATGAGCAGCTAGAAAGGAGGCATGAAAGGCACCAAGAGACCACCAACAAGGAATTGATGTCTTGGTGAGAATCTGGTCTGTGCTCTGGGACTAGAGATGATGATACGGTCTACTCTATGGAGGCTCATAATTGAGTAGGGGACTATTGATAAGTGAATGGTTGTAATACATTGTGGTACATGTTGAGGAATACGTAATAACTCTTACAGGTACAGGACTAAAGGGAGGTTAGGAAGTATAGATGATAAACCTTAAAAGGTCAAGTATTTGATGTTTGTATATTGGTATACGTATCTAAATTCTGAGATGATAATTTCTGTTACTTGCTACTTTTATGAATGGGGCAAATTACCTAAATCATTAAGTTTTTATTTGTGAAATGGTGCTATTCATAATGTTCATATATGAATTCAAGGGATAATCTATAAGATATCAGAATGGTCTCTTACTCAATTATTATTTCAAATTTGGAGGACTAAACCAACAGAGAACATGACATAGGAAAAAAATGCTTTTTGTAAAGTTAGACTCTCATTAAACAGATAATGTGGCTACTCATAATGCTTGGAATTCCCATTTTATGCTTGCTTTTGTGGTTTTTAGAAAAACCAACCATATAATTTATAGTCTTACCAAAAGATGTTTATTTAGCTTGATCCACTTACTAGCTCCCTTAGTGACTTTTTTCTTTCCATAAATCTTATGTATGTATATATATAAACAAAGTTTAAATTTGAAACTGTTGAACAAATTTGAAAAAATGCACTATAGACTGAGAAGAATGTCAGCCTTATTTGACTAGGTTTGTGAAGGAACTACTTTGGTGAACTATGGAGTAAAGAATATTAGATACAGCAGTTTCAGAATATGTTATAAAATCATTCTTTTACGGTTATAGTTCCTACATTAGGTAATATGTATATGAACCTGAGTGGATTTTGTGATTCTAGATGGGTGTGTTTGAGACTTGAGTAAACTTTGTGTGTGTGTGTGTGTGTGTGTGTGTGTGTGTGCGCGCGCGTGTGTGCACGTGTGTGCGCGTGCGCGCATGTGCTCTGAAACTGGGGTTGAACTCTGTATTCAGCTCTGCTCGGCTTTATTGTTCATATCTGGCACTCTGCCACTTGAACCTTGAACCGCACCTCTATTGGTTTTTTGTTTTTGTTTTTTTTTGTTTTTTTGTCAATTGTGGGGCTTGAACTCTAGGCTGGGCACTGTCCCTCAGCTCTTCAGCTCAAGGGTAGCACTTACCACTTAAGCCATAGTGCCTCTTCCGGCCTTTTCTATTTATGTGGTGCTGAGATCCAACCCAGGGCCTCATGCATACGAGGCAAGCATTCTACTGCTGAACCACATTCCTAGCCCTCTAGCTTGTTTTTTTGCTAGCTAATTGGAGCTAAAGTATCAAGATTTTTCTGCCCAGATTAGCTTCAAACCACAATCTCAGCCTCTTGAGTAGCTGGGATTACAAGAGCCACCTACATCTGGATACTTCTTCGTTTTTGAAAGCTATTATTTAAGTTGGGCACTAGTGGCTCTTGCATGTAATCCTAGCTATTCAGGAGGCTGATATATGAGAATTGCAGTTTGAAGCTAGTCAGGGCAAAAAGGTCTGTGAGACTCATGTCTCTAACTACCCACCCCAAAACTGGAATTGGAGCTGTGGCTCAAGTGGTAGAGCACTAGCCTCAAACAAAAATGCTCCCCCTACACAAACAAAAGCTTCTGTTTAAAATAACTTCATTGAAAAGAAACAAACCAATCTGAATTCCTGATGTAGAAGAGATTGGCATAATGATTGACACTGTTTTGTGTATGGTTGGTTGTTACTGAGTTTTCAGATTTGGGCCTATATCCTAACCATATGATAAATCAGATTGGGTAAATTTTTCAGTTGGAACAAACTCATTTTTCTGATCTGGTTTGTTTGGTCTTTTAAAAATTCACCAATTCATAGTGTAACTCAATTTATCTGTTGTGATTTTTCTGTATTATAAGGTTTTAATTGGAGTAATTAAAAAATCAACACAGTGGGCCTTCAGTATCTACTGGTTGCTCATCCATAGTCCGCCAACCCTGGATCAAAATATATTTTTAGAAATAAATTGTGCTTATACTGAACACATACAGACTTTTTTTTGTGTGTCCGGTCGTGGGGCCTGAACTCTGGGCCTGGGCACTGTCCCTCAGCTCTTCAGCTCAAGGCTAGTGCTCTACCACTTGAGCCACAGCGCCACTTCCGGCTTTTTTTTTTTCTTTTTGCTTATGTGGTGCTGAGGAATCAAACCCAGGGCCTTGAGCATGCAAGGCAAGCGCTCTACCACTGAGCCACCTTCCCAGCCCCAGTCTTTTTTTTTTTTTAATCATCACTCCCTACACAATACTATATAGCAACTATTTACTAGCATGTATGTTATATTTGGTATTTTAAGTCCTGAAGGGGTGATTTAAAATGTATGGGAGAATTGAGCACAGTTGCCTCATGTAAGGACTGCGGCATCTACAGATCTCACATCCCCACAGTTCCCACAGACACAGATGGATAGATACTGAGCTAAAACTCCCAACCAGGACTTTAGTAAAGATCAAAACATATGCCTTTCTGGCCTCACAGGGAGGCTCACACCTATAATTCTAGCTACTCAGGATGCTGAGTTCTGAGGATCATGGTTCAAAACCAGCAGGGGCAGGAAAGTCTGAGAGACTCTTATGTCCTATTAGCCACAAAAAAGCTGGAAATGGAGCTGTGGCTTAAGTGATAAGAGTACTAGCCTTAAGCAAAACAGCTCAGGAACAGTGCCCAAACCCTAAGTTCAAGCCCCAGGACTGGCACATACACAAAAGAAGTCTCACCTGAAACAGCTTTTCAAAAATTAATTTTGGGCAGGTGCCAGTAGCTCACATCTATAATCCTAGCTACTTAGGAGGCTGAGAGTTGAGAATTGCAGTTCAAAACCAGCCAGGGCAGGAAAGTCCATGAAACTCTTTATCTCCAGTTGACCACCACAAAACCGGACAAGTCAGGGACAACAGCCAGGCCCTGAGTTCAAGCCCCATGACCAACTCCCCCCTCCCCCCCCCCAAAAAAAAGTATGTGCCAGGTCTGAGTCTCAAACTCATGGTTTGAGCTTTTGATGTTTGAGCTTTTTTGCTTCAAGTTAGCTCTCCACCACCTGAGCCACAATTCCACTTTTGTCTTTTAATTGGCAATAAGAATCTCATGGACTTTTCTGCCTATCCTGGCTTTGAACCACGATCCTCAGCTTTCAGCCTCCTGAGTAGGATTATAAGCCTTATAAGTGCCAGGCTCAAAATGGTTTTAATAATAGAATAAAGAGACTTAATAAGGTTAGTGTGTATTTTATGATTGGCATTAATTTGTGTTGCCATTATATTCACAGATAGGCAAACTACCCTGTAGAAAGTAAGAAGTGAAGCAGTAATATTTTAAAGCTTAGGTTAAGCTGGTTAGGATTACAAAAGTGGCTTTCCGTTGTGTTCACTGGAAGATTCTCAGTGTGTGTGGGCTTGTTACTCCACAGCATGCCTAATTGCCATCATGAAGGTCTAGTTAGAAATAGTGAGAAATAACTACATATGTTTTAGAATGAGCTGAGGTACTGTTTGTATCTTTGCTCTTGAGAAATGAAGTTTTTCTTAATAGTGTTTAATTTTTACTCAGATTGTTATTTATTAATACTGCCAATAATAATAGTTACTAGTATGGTCAGGATATTGACATAGATTTAATTCTACTTTTATGATTTTCTGATAAAATCTGATGTTACTGGGGATTGAATTTAGCAAGCACCTGCTTGGTAGGCAAGTACTCTGTCATTTGAGCCATACCCCTGGTTCTTTTTTCTTTTAATTATTTTCAAATATAGTCTCAAGTTTCTGGGCCAGCCTGTACTGTGATCCTTCTATTTACCTCTCTTACCATAACTGGAGTGCCAGGCATGTGCCACCACATTTATCTCTTTAGTGACTGAGTTGAATTTTTTTGCCTAAGCTGGCCTCAAATCATGAATTTTCTGATCTCCATCTCCCAAGTAGCTAGGATTATAGATGTGTGCCAATGCCATGTTTTATATACTGTATAACTATACTTAGTATATAACATGTTTATATGGGTAGATGAATGTTAGAGAAGTCCTACAGATTAATAACTTTGTCATATTGTCTTTGAAGTATGAGGAA
The DNA here is from genome assembly GCF_019054845.1 of Dipodomys spectabilis. Classification (NCBI taxonomy): domain Eukaryota; kingdom Metazoa; phylum Chordata; class Mammalia; order Rodentia; family Heteromyidae; genus Dipodomys; species Dipodomys spectabilis. The sequence goes on along the minus strand of NW_024870729.1, from coordinate 4,275,103 downwards.
TGAGGGAGGTTATGCTCTATCCAGTCCTGATAGTGTAAGTGATGGAATCAAGATGCTATTCTGAGTCTGATTAAATTCTAGACTTTCTACCATTTTCCCTTTGGCTGTTGGTTTTTTTTGTTTTTTGTGTTTTTTTTGGTCAGTTGTGGGGCATGAACTCTGGACTTGGGTGCTGTCCTTGCACTCTTCAGCTCAAGGCCAGCACTCTACCGCCTGAGCCACAGTGCCGCTTCTGGTTTTCTGGTGATTTATTGGAGATAAGAGACTCACAGACTTTCTTGCCCGGGCTGGCTTTGAACCATGATTCTCAGATCTCAGCCTCCTGAGTAGCTAGGATTACAGGTGTGAGCCACTGGCACCGGCTCATTTTGGCTGTTTGGTAGGCAGATACTATTTTGAGGTAAGGAATAGTCTGTCATGTGCTGTAGACCCATGTTTTCCTAAAATAAACTTCGTCCATAATTGTAAAAGTAATAGAGTATGGTACTAGTAATAGTTCATGTGTATTGGGAAAGCAGGAGAATACAGAAAGGGATAAAAAAGTGAAAAATCACTAATAAAGCACCCATTGGTATATACTTTTCTTGACTTTTGGTGAATGAGTACATATACGTGTATTATTAAAATACTAATAAGGGGCTGGGAAGGTGGCTCAGTGGTAGAGAGCTTGCCTTGCATGCCTGAGGCCCTGGGTTCGATTCCTCAGCACCACATAAGCAAAAAGAAAAAAGCCGGAAGTGGCGCTGTGGCTCAAGTGGTAGAGTGCTAGCCTTGAGCTGAAGAGCTGAGGGACAGCACCCAGGCCCAGAGTTCAGGCCCCACAACCGGACCCAAAAAAATAAAATAAAATACTAATAAGTTATATAATAATGTTATATTTTTGTGGTCCTGGGTTTTTAACTTGGGGCCTTGCATATGCTAGACAAGTACTTTACAACTTGAGCCATGCTTCCAGTCCCTTTGGTTCATTTTTCAGGTAGGGTCCCACTGTTTTGCCTGAGCTGGTCCTGGACTACAATCCTACCTCCATTTATTGTGTACCTGAGATTTCAGGCATATGACCATTGATCATATGTTGACAGTAATCCCATGTCATTATAAGCCTATAGCTTAATCTATTTCCACTTTGTAAAAACAACCTTTTCTTTGAGAGTTTAAAGAACATTGCAAAAATGATATGGAGTTAGAATATACTCCGCCTAGTTTCTACATCGTTAGCATTTTATAATACCATACATTTATTAAAATTAGTGAGCTAGCACCAGTATATTACTATTAAAAAGAATGCACTTTATTCAGATTTCCATCATTTTCCTGCATGTCTTCTATTTTAGCCTCCCATCCACAAGAACATACTACATTCAGTTTTCATATCTCCTTGGCCCTTGTGTTAGTTTTCATATCTTCTTTAGCCCTTGGCTATGACAGATTCTCAGGCTTGCCTTTTTTTTAATGACCTGCACACTTTTGAGATATTCTAGTCTGTGTTTTGTAGAATGTTCTCAGTTGAGGCGCTTATGTCTACTTCCCTCATAGATGCAGTTAGGAGTTTCAAGGAGGAGACTGTAGAAGTCAGAGACACATTCATTGATCACATCATCTCAAAGGTACATGCTGTTAACGTGACTGAGTGCTGATGTTGGCATCCATCACCTTGCTGTGACAGGGTTTCTCCACTTTAAATCCACACTTTCTTGGCTTCCCACACTCAACAATGGGGAATTGGGTTCTAACCCTTGAAGGGCAAGTCTATATAAATTATTTGGAATTAGTCAGTCCAGGTGATTTGTCTATCTTTTGCCACTCATTTTTTTTAATCCAGTCATTTATATCATTACAGACCAATGAATGCGTTATCCAGCTCTTTGGCTGTTGGGAGCTTTAAGTTGGTTTCTAGTTTCTTTTGTCCTATCCCCATCATTATAGGTTTGTGTCTTCATACTTTAATAGCTGCATGGTGTTCCAATGTAAGAATGCACTGTAATACACTTCTCCAATACTTTTTGGTATTATTTAGGTAAGTTTTTTTTCAACTTATAAATCATACTATGACAAGTAATCTTCAGGAGACATGTTTATGAGAATATAATATGATAAATGTATTGAGGAACAATTACTGTACATCAGATCTGCCCATTTTATATTTTCTGTGACATGTGACTCTGACAGGTATCTCCAGCAGACTTTTAACTTACCTGTGTATTACACAATTATGTGCCACCCAAGTTACCTCTCTTCATCTTTTTTTCCTGTGATAAGGACTGATGGTGATGTGTTATCCATGGACCTGAAGAGCTGCCTTGAGATCACACATTGTCTTGAAAGATACCTTTGCCATTTCAGTAGTACAGCACCAGTTACTATAGACAGTTAGCAAAAGGTAAATTTAAACCCAATTTTGAAATGTGAAAATGGCATTCCTAAAGTAAAACTCTAGGCCTGAACGTGACCTTAGAAAGATCATTACATTCAAGCCCTGCATTTCAGACAGAAAACTTACTAGTTCATATGATTTGCCTCAAAGCCTCCAATGAATCTGAATTTCTGCACACATCTCTGAATTCAGACTTAAGATTAATTTGATTGAGATTTAGTTTTTATATGTTGTAAGACTATACAAGCTTACAGTGTTAGAAATTTTCAAACATACACTAAAGAAAACAAAATTGTGTTACAATCTCATGGCCTTATCACCCAGCTTTAACTTGTTGCTAATCTGGCTTAAAACTCCTGTCTACTCCCCCACGACTATATTATTTTGAAGCAAATCTATTCAAAAGCAAAATCTTTTCACAGCAGAGTTAAAGTAGCATTACCATACCTTAAAAACATCCCATTCAGGGAGAATATTTAGTTATAAAAACGTTAAAATTTTGTATTAAGTATAAGAATTTGGTATTAATGAAAGTACTGGTTCTGTGTATAATCCTTGGGGACTAGAGAGAGTGGCTCTGTTCACTAGAGTTGTCTAGATTATGGCTTCCCTAAAATCTGGAGACTGGGGGTTGTATTGAGAAGATACAAGTTAATATCCTATCAAGTCCTTCAGAGGCAGAGGTCTACAGAGTGGATGAATCACTGTTTTCCAATGCCATTTCCAAATGTCTTCTCCATCTGAGGAAGACCTGCCAAGGGCATAGGGAAACAAGAATTCTTTAGATTTTCCAACTTCCACTGTGTAGAGAGAGCCCTTCCACTCCAGGTGGTCTTTGCAGAGAGACTTCAGAATATCAAGGAAGATTTCTATGCGCTGTATCCCAAGTTGAGGCCTTATGTCACTTCTAAGAAAACCAACTTGTTCATATCATCACAACACTTGCATGTAAGAAGACTTAACAGGAAGAAGATCTGTGACATCGAGATGATTCGCAGGGCAGAAGGGAGAGCCATTGCTTTATTTTTCTTCAATAACACAATTATTTCTATTCCTTGATTCTCCATACCTCAAAAGGGTGATTATTTCTCCAAATGATTAATTCTATCTTAATTGGGTTTCATTCACTTGATCTTCAAAATTGAGACATGGTTTCTTTTTAGAGAAACAATTCTGTATCAGGCTCTTCTGCCAGAATAACAAAGTTCTTAAATACCAATTGAATTTATCCTAGCTTTGCCTCTGGGGTTTGATATGCCCTTAAAAGACTCAAGAGTTGGTGGTGACTCATTCCTGTAATCCTACATAGGAGTCTATGATCTGAGGATCATGATTTGAAGCCAACTGTTAGACTATTTCTAATTAACCAACGGAAAAGCCAGAAGGGGAGATGGCTTAAGTGGTAGAGCTATAGCATTGAGCAAAAAAGGTCACACACACACACACACACACACACACACACACACACTCACACACTTATTTAAATTGGAAGTGGCCTGAAGTCAGAAAATGTCCTTGTGCTTTTTTCCTATGGGATACTGAATGCTTTTTTTTTTTTGAACTCAGGGCCTCAGCACTGTCCCTGAGCATCTTTTGCTTAAGGCTAGTGCTCTATCACTTTTCTGTTTATGTGGTACTGAGGAATCAAACCCAGGGCTTTATGCATGCTAGGCAAGCACTCTACCACTAAGCCACATTCTCAGCTCTGAAACTAGTCTTAACTGCATGATTTTACTTAAATTATTGTAAATAAATATTCACCTTCCTTGAGATTTTGCTCACTATATGCAGGTTATGTTTTACCAAACCCTATATTAGAACTTCTTACCTTGTCTCAGCTTTGCTAGCTTCCCTTTGCCTCCTGCTTTTATCAATAGACCGTTTGCCCTCCATCAGCTCTGATTTCCTCCCAGGTAGAACACCTTCTCCGTGTTATTTCTGAATTTTGGCTCTCTTTTATCTACCTGTTTCTACTCAGTGAACTCGTGTTGTCTTCTTGTTTCTGAGCAAAAATCAAGAATCATAAAAAATAATCACAGTTTCAAACACAGCCAGTTATCCTAGTTACATACAATATGGATTTTAAGTTCTCAGAAGACATAGTACTCAGTATAGTATGTGGTAAATCTGAGTGTATTTAAGATTGAGATCTAGGGCTGGGAAGGTGGCTCAATGGTAGAGCGCTTGCCTTGCATGCATGAGGCCCTGGGTTCAATTCCTCAGCACCACATAAGCAGAAAAAAAAAAAAAAGCCAGTGGTGGTACTATAGCTAAAGTGGTAGCGTGCTAGCCTTGAGCTGAATAGCTGAGGGACAGCGCTCAGGCCCAGAGTCCAGGCCCCACTAACGAACCAAAAAAACCCCAAAAAACAAAAGATTGAGCTCTACTGGGTTTCACTTACCCTCTTTTAAACCACATTAAAGACTCGGGATACAATAATATCTTTTTCTTAAAATATTTTTGGAAAGTCTCTTAGTTTTCTTAGCTTTGACCTTTATCTTTTTTACCTTTCATTTTCCTCACCAGAAAAGTACTTAATTAGCAACCACCTTATCTATTGCTTGTTGGATTTAGTAAGTTTAATTGTACCACGCACACAGTAAATGCTCCAGCAGTGTTATTCCAACCATATTTTTCTCTCTATCCATTTCTGTCTTTTCACTTTACATTTTTTTTTTGTTTAGAAAGTTGCAAATATTACAGAGTAATCTCACATTCCCTTCACTCAGTTCTTGAATGTAATTACAGCATAACAGCATAACTAGAATGTTGCCAATGGCATAATCTACATCTCTTCAGATTTCACTAGCTTTACATCTTGTATTTGGCATGTGTGTGTGCTGTCCTGTGCAGGTTGATCACATAGATTTGTGTAAACATTACCACCAACAAAGCTCCCTTTGCCTATCCTTTCCAACAGTTTTAATCTCTATTTTTATAATTTTGACACTTTGAAGATCTAGAAATGGAATCCAACAGCATGTGAAATTATGAGATTGAATTTTTTTTAACTCTATGATGTCCTTGAGAACCATAGGTTGTTGTATCAGTTGCTCATCCTTTTTTATGACTGAGCAGTATTCCATAGTGGGAATGTACCACAGTTTTAACCATCTATCCACAACAGGACAGTTGAAATGTTTACTTTTTTTTATTATAAGTTACTATGAACATTTATGTGCCAAATTTTATGCAGATGTAAGTTTTTATTTCTTTGGCATAAATGCTTTTTTTTCTTCTTTTTTTTTGCTAAATCAAAGCTTTTGTTAATAGATAAGTTAATGGGTAAGTATAGGCTTTCTTTGAACATACATGCAAATGCAGTCAGCACTTGTAGATGTATAAGGGCAATTATTTCTTATTGCTAATCATTATAAATAGGATTCTGTAATAAATAGTAATGGATTTTTTAAAAAATATTTTTACATATAATTTACATGATGAATATAAAGTGTAGGTTTTTATCTTACGTACTGTAATGTGTACTAACAAATACTTCATTTTGTTCTTGAATCCATTTTCATATTTTGATATTTTCTCATGGAGAATATTACTTCTAAAATACTAACTTTGTATAGGGGTACTATATCACCATAGTTGTAATGTAAATAGGTATTACATTTTTTAAATAGAAGGATTATCACAAAGTATCAAGGAATTCATTGAATGACTAATGTCCAACAACAGTTCAACTAATTGAGCAGTGTTGTTTTCCAATAGAGTATCTGGGGTCCTGAGCTCCCAAAGTAATAGTAAATTTAAATCATTATTGGAGCAAGCCTAAAAATATTCTGTTTTACATGTGAAATGTTCTTAGAAAATAGTCATAAATTTAAGGAACTTTTAGATTGAGATCTAAAGTTAACATAAGGACAATATAAATTATGGATGGTGGACAGGCACTGTGTAAGTAGATAGATTGTAGTACTTACAAATGTTATCTGTTATTTAAAACAGCGAGAGGAGAAAATGAAATGTAAAACACCAATGTTCTTTACTCTGATTGCACATTTGAATATGTAGCTAGATTCCAAAATAGTGCATACCTATGCCGGGCCACTTGAATTGCAATCTCTGGAAGAGATTCTAATAGATCACTGTTGTTTTTGTTTGTTTGTTTTTAAGTGCTTCCCTGGTAATTCTGCTGTCTAACCAAGATTAGGTACCACTGAATTTGCTGTGTGATAAAGGAATAAATATAAGGACTCATTTGATTGAGCTTTATGTAACCTAAAACTCAGCCATCTTGGACATTTAGGGTGATTCTCTTCCTCCTCCTCCCCCTCTGCCTCCTCCTCCTTATCTTCTTCCTCTTCTTCTTCCTCCTGTTCCTCCCCCTTCTCCTCTTCCTCCTCCTCTCCCCTCTCCTCCTCTTCTTCCTCTTAACTATTGGGAGCAACACTGAAACAACATTATCTTTGTAGATATGGCCTTTCGTACTTTTGTTTTAAAAGTATTCACATAGTTTGGTTTTGGTTAGATTTCTTAGTTTCTGGACAACTTGTACTAATGTTAATTGATTTCTAGTTCCTTGGTACCTATGGAGTATAGCTTAGGCATTACACGTTAGCAAATCAATTTAGAAATGCTGAGTTTTCATATGTAGTGACCAGAATGCTTTTCATAGGTCCTCAAATAACTGGGGGAGTTTCTTAGCCAGAAGCTTATGGATGGGCTTCCTGGAGGTTCATACCATGAAATATGAAGCAAAACAGTGTACAAATGTATATTTTATAATTTGCATCAAATTTGAAAATCGCTTGCCATAAGAAAGTTTAAAAACAGATAATATGTGCCTCCGAGAGTAGTATTAAGTCTAGAGATGCTGTAAATAACTTTTTAAGTTCCTGTCATTATGTGGTTTTTAGCCACATTTTTTTTCTATAAAGATCTGGATTGACATAACAGTAAGTGATACCTGATTTCTAGATAAATATAATCCTAAGAGAGATGACTAATAATTTAAATAACAGTCTAGACTTAAAGTGTTCTGGCCGGGTGCAGAGACCCATATTTGTAATCCTTGCTACTTGGGAGGTTGAGATCTGAAGATACTGAAGTTTTATGGATCAGCTTAAAAAAAAAAAACCTCATGAGACCCTATCTCAACCAGTGGTTGGGTATGAAGGGCGTTGCCTGTCATCCAGCTATAGGATAAATGACTGTGTATGGCAGTGTGCATCTGTCATCCCAGCTTTGATAGCAAAAATAGACTTACAATCCAAGTCAGTCTGAGCACAAAATGAGACCCTGTCTCAAAAATAAGTACTGCAAAAAAATAAAATAAAATAAAAGGGCTGATGAGTGGCTCAAGTGGTGGGGTACTTGTCTAGTAAGCATGAGGCCCTGAGTTTAAACCCTCACAGCACCAAATAAAATAATCTAATAGGTTGTCATATGTTCTTTTTTAAAATTTTATACGTGCCATAATGTTCTATCAGCAAGATAAATTATACTAATAGCTGGCCTTGTGCTAAAGTTGGGAAATTCTTGTAGTTTTACAGTCTCTTTCAAGTCTACATGATGAAAAATACTGAGATTTTTTTTTGATCACCAGCTTATATGAGCCATTTCTATGATGAGGCTGCTAAAAACAGACCCAGCTCAGGTTCTAGATTACATGCATGCCTAGATTATATGCAGTCTATTTTCTCTGCTGGTTGCTTAGTTAGATCACATTTGATGAGATGTGTTCAAGTCTGTAAACCATATTTTAGACAAGACACTGGTAATGGAGGGAGACAGCTGATAGATTGTAAGTGAATTCACATGAGTAACCATTGCTGAAAGAGTTTTGTTGTTGGATCTGAAGCACAGTGGGGGCAACTGTTGTGGGTCGGAAAATAGGAAGACTTAACAGTGGTGTATAGTCCTTGTGGAACCTGTAAATGCTCAATAAATAGTGGAATGAATGAATGGAATTGCAGTACAAAGGACTTGGTTCTTCCATCAGTGGGCCATTGGGTGGGTAACAGGAATAGAGGCTCTGGACAGAATTCCTCCTGTAAGGAAGGGTAATCCAATAGGGCTTAAGACTGGTGGAACTTGGGGTTTGAACACAGGGCATTGTACTTGTTAGGCAAGTGCTCTAACACTTGTGGTACTCTAACACTTGTAGTACTCTGCTAGTCCTTTTTTGTATTGGTGATTTTTGAGATAGAGTCTCAAAAATTAACCTGGACTGCCCATCTCCTATTTGTGCTTCTTCCATAGTGGAATGACATTTTGCCACTGTACCAGGTCATTAGTCAATATGGGATCTTGTGAGCTCCTACACCTGAGGCTGGCCTCAAGCCACACACTTCCTGAATGTCTACCTCCCTTCAAATAGGTAGGATTACAGGCTTGACACAGTGCTAACACTGCTAAAAATTTTGTGGCGGTTGTTGTTGGCAGTATTAGGATTTGAACTTAGCCTCATATTGCTAGGTGGGCTCTCTTTTTACTTGAGTCATGCCACCAGTTTTTTTTCTTCAGATTATTTTTCTTCTTTCAGCTTCCTTAGTTCTAAAACAGAAGAAAATTCTGGAACTATAGTCTCGTTTTAAAAATATTTTGTAGTGGTGGAAATTGGACTTCCTTGCATATGCTAGGAAAGTACGTTATTACTTGAGACCCTCCCCCCGAGAAAAATGAAAGGTCTTTATTTTGTTTTTGAGATAGGATCTTGCTAACTTTTTCCTATATTCAAACTGGAGGATAACATCCTCTCTTTACCTCCAAAGTAATTAGGTTACCAGAGGGAGCCTCTGCAGTTGGTTTTTGTTGTAGAAGGAATGTTTCTGACTTAAAGACCACCTAATTGGTTGTACAGGAATTCCAAAGATGCTAAAAATTAAAGTAACTTACAGTATAGACTTGCAGTATAGTGTGCTTTTTTTCTTTCTTTTTTTTTTTTTGGTCCGGTCGTGAGGCCTGAACTCTAGGCCTGGGTGCTGTCCCTCAGTTCTTCAGTTCAAGGCTAGGGCTCTACCAAGTAAGCCATAGCACCACTTCCAGCCTTTTCTGTTTATGTGGTGCTAGGAATCCAACCCAGACCCTCATTCATACAAGGTAAGCGCTCTACCACTGAGCTACCTTCCCAGTTCCCAGCCCCTATAGTGTGCTTTTAAGAGTTCATTTTTGGGGGCTGGGAAGGTGGCTCAGTGGTAGAATGCTTGCCTTTGCATGCGTGAGGCCCTGGTTCGATTCTTCAGCAGCACATAAGCAGAAAAAGCCGGAAGTGGCACTGTGGCTCTAGTGGTAGAGCACTAGCTTTGAGCTGAAGAGCTGAGGGACAGTGCCCAACCCAGTGTTCAGGCCCTACGAACGACAAAATAGTTCATTTTTGTTGCTTTAAAGAAAACCTAAAATCTTTTGACTCTAAGAATGAGTAAAAAAGGAAATTTCACCATTATGAAATGGTGGTCGCAGGAAACATAACATAATGATTCCATTAGACTAGTTCTGGATTCTGGCTTGGGAAATTAAATACCACGGAATTTGTAACAGGATTTATTTAGCACCTGCATATGTTTGTACCTATGCTTGCCTACTATCTCCACAAGTGTATTGCTAGTATTTGCTTAATTGGTTTGAAATCAACATCACTCCTATTACTCTTCAAATAATTAAACAGTATAACAATCTTTTAAGTTATAAAAATGGCTATTCTGAAAACAAAAAACAACATATAAAGCTCCTCTTAAAATCCTTAATCTCCTCCTTGTCATTTTGGAAACTGGGGGCTGCTGCCACTGAGCACACTGTGGCTTTCCCATTCCAAGGCCTAGCATGGCATGATTGAGAGTCCAAAAACACAGGCTGCTGGGCACAATCTGTCTCTTTTAGTTTCTGTGCCTTGAATCTACTCTTCACAGTTCTTTTGTCGTGGGGCCTGAGCTCTAGGCCTGGGTGCTGTCCCTCAGCTCTTCAGCTCAAGGCTAGCGCTCTACCACTTGAGCCACAGTGCCACTTCCAACTTCTTTCTTTTTGTTTATGTGGTGCTGAGGAATCGAACCCAGGGCCTCATGCATGCAAGGCAAGTGCTCTACCACTGAGCCACCTTCCCAGCCCCCACAGTTCTTTCTAAAAGTTTTTGTACCACCATCCTGTTCAGTTGTGTGGACCCATTGCCTACAGTGATGATTCTCACCACTAGACATATATTGGAATTTCATGGGAAGTTTTTATAAAGTACTGGTGGGTATGCTCCATTGCAAACCAATTAACTGATGTTAACAAATGATTGGCATCAGTATTCTGCATTTTAACATCCCAGATTTTAATGTGTATCCAAAGTAGAGAGTCTCAAGGCCACAAGAGTAATGGACTAACTGGATAGTAGGCATATGTGGGCTTCCCAGCTCAACACACTCCTTCCATTCACCTCCCATTCACATCTTATCCACTAGTTCCACTCATACCAGATAATTCCTATCACTGGGCCTTCTCTTTTCCTAATCAAGCTTTACCTTTCATCATCTTCCCTGCTGGCTATGTCTATTACAAAACCTTTCCCAAGCTTTCCAAGGAGAAATGCATTTCTTACTTTGGTACCAGCTCCCATTACAGGACTTCCTTTGTCTTAATAATAATTTATAGGTAAGTTTCCCTGAGTATTCTGAAGGTAGGATTCTGCTTGTTTCATGCTTGGCACTAGGTTAAGCTGAGAGCACAATGGGTAAATGAGAAGTAACAGAGGCCTGCTCTGGGGAATCCGGAAATCTGTGAGGCAGGGAATGTAAGTAAATATAGAATAATGAGAATGTATGGTTAGCAAAATGTAGCAGAGGTATTGTCTGTTAGTATTGCTTTTACTGCTTGAAAAAAAAAAAGATCAAAGCCCTGTTAAGTGTGAAACTAGGAAAGTCAAGACCAGTTTTTGCAGTATCCTCAAACATTGAATATTGGTGAATATAATAGCACAGAGTCATGTTGTATTTGCTTCCTGAGGCTCTTGGGAGATTCCTGAATGAGAGGTGGGAATCAGCCATTATAATGGTGGCAGCTATTTAGTCCATTGGATTATCTTCAACTTGGTTACTGATTTCAATATACCCTTCTGTGGACAGTAGTTTAGACATTGTTTCTAATTTTGTTTTAACTGCTTCCTTAATCTTTGGCTATTTTTAATACTATTTTTTCTCCATGAGCCTGAGAATTGTCTAATACATTCTAAAGAATTATAACTTAAATGTGATTTATTATTCCTGTTTTGTCAGGATTAGATTTTTAGTTAGCGTTGTTTAATGAATGAGCTCAGAGAGACTCTTGACTATTGTTAAAGGGTGTTCTTAATTGTTTTTCTTTATCTTAATTCTTTGTCCCTACCACAGAACTCTAATGAGAAGCCATGACTTATTAATGCTTAAGAAAAGGTAGTGAATACTAGTCTGATGTGAATTAAGTGTCCACAGCTCAGATACCTATCATATAAATGGATAGAGTATTTGGTCTACTTAGCTCCATTCTCTTTAATAATCAGGAATTAAAAGTATTTTTCTTTTTCAAAATCCAAATGTTGGTTAGAATTTCTAAATGTTACACGCTTACATTTCCCTTTTACTTTAAAAGGGTTGTATTATTTTGTTTTTGTTGTTGTTATTTGCTTTGGTTTTTTTTGCCAGTCCTCAGGACCTGGGCGCTGCCCTAAACCTCTTTGTGCTCAAGGCTAGCACTCTATCTACCACTTGAGCCAGAGTGCCACTTCCAGCTTTTTCTGAGTAGTTTATTGGAGTCTCACAGACTTTTTAGGCTGGCTTCACACCAAGATCTCAGATCTCAGCCTCCTGAGTAATTAGTATTCCAGGTGAGAGTTACTAGCATCCAACTTTGTTTTGTTTTTTAAAAATCTTTAAGCAGTCTGGTTTTATTAAGAGCTTCCTTTTTTTGAACATGGATTATGTGAAAGTTGTTAATTTTGGAAAGTAAAAAAGGATAATTTTCTTGGGTGATGCATTCTCTCCTGGCAATTTTGAGAGACAAATATAATGTCAAGGAAGAGAAGAAACAAACTTTTACAATGAAAGCATTAAGTCCAAAATGGACAGTTGTCTATATTATAGTTTACAGAAAACCACAGCTGTACCACTACTCTTGTGAGCTGATGCTTGTGTAAGTAGCCAGGTACTGGTGTTTCTGAAAATGGCCTCCTGGATTATTGTAATCATTGGACTATTATAGTTCTTAGAGCTGAGTTGTTGCTTCTTCTAGGTTTGGGTGGTGGTTGTTTTTATTTACTAGGTGAACTTTTTTGAAAAAATGAGCATTTGTTGGAGGGCTTTTTTAAAATGAAATCATTTGTGTTTTAGGATATAATTATATACATTGAGCAAGAGACCTGGGCTATACCCTACTATTGAAACTAGCTACTTCCTGGACACTTGGAGTCAACTACTATTAGAATTTGTTAGGAATATTTCATTCTTTCATGCCGTTTTGATTTTGAACTATTTTCCCTAAAATGACCACTTCTCAGTTTATTTGGTATGGGAATAGATTATACCCATTCATAGCAAAATCATAAACAGTAGAAAATAAAATCTTCATTTCACAGCTCTCTTGGCATATTGGTACCGAGCATTGTCTTCTGTCACATAGTTGGACATCTACTCTTCAAACAAAACTTGAGATGTTCAGGAGCTTGATCATGAAACAGTAGCAAGAGACATGAGAATACATCTGGAAAGACTAACAGTAAAATTGGGGACTTTGATCGCTCGTATGAGAGCCTTTTTGGTCTTACCTGGGCATGTCCACCAGAAATAAGACAGCAAAGGAACTGCAAAGTAGATTCTCTAATTACCACTGCAGGGGTCAACTGTGGATCGTTCTTGGTTTCTATGTCTAGCATATGATCATATATATACATATATATAATTTCTAGAGACGTATAATTTTAAAATCTATGTCACCACTGTACTGTGTATTTTATGTGTACTAAGTTGTTTTGGCAACAACCCTAGGAGGTGGAGTCTTACCCCCATTTTACAGTTGGGCGGAGAAAATTCTATTAAATAATTTTGTAAGTTAGTAAATGCTACCCCTTGAGCTGATTCAAGTGAGCTTAGTGGTCTAGTTCTAGTAAAATACACTTGTACAGCCTCCTTCACTCAGAAAGTCTCAACTTTCAAGTTAGGAAGTAGGGTAGGTCTTACAAAAGATGGTAAATAGTCTAGAGACAGATTTGGTTGCTTGTGATTAAAATGTGATTGAAATGACAGGAATTAGTTGCATCATATGAATTTACCAAAATGTTTGGGAAATCAATAGTTTGCTATCTTGTTCTATTGAATAGTTTTCCTGTATTTGGATGAAATACATTGAGAAGTAGACATTTATCAGCAGCACTGCTCATTAATTCAGATTCTGTCCAGCACAGAGTTAGTAGGGAAGTTTGATTTGTGATAGGAAAGGACCTTTCGGTCTTCTAAACAATAAGTCACTTAGAAGATATTTATTTTATTTTATTTATTTTTATTTTATTTTATTTTATTTGTTGTTGGTCTTAGGACTTGAACTTAGGGCCTGGGTGCTCTCTCTGAGTTTTTTTGCTCAAGGTTAGTGCTCTACCACTCTGAGCCACAGTGCTGCTTCTGGTTTTCTGGTGGTTAATTGGAGAGAAGAGTCTCACAGACAAGTCTGGGCTGCCTTCCAACCGCAGTGCTCAGATCTCAGCCTCCTGAGTAGATGGAATTGCAGGTGTGAACCACTGGTATCTGGCAAGAATATTATTTCTTTAGATATAATATTCTTTTTTCCAGTATAACTTAGTATTTATCTTAATACTTTCATCTTAAAGACAGAAGAGATTCCAATTAACATTTTACTGATAGACCCAAGAAATAAAACATTTAAAAGAATTTTCCAGGCTGAGGCTGTAACTCGGTGGTTCGGTACTTGCCTTCCATGATAAGTTCTGGGTTCCATCCCCAGCACTGTGTACAAAAAAAGTATTTTCAGTTTGGATGTATGGCTATTTTATGAAATGTATCTGAAATTAGTAAAGTTCCATTAACTTATCTTTTGTATTACTGTGGCTCTAATCTGTTTTTTGACTTTGTTCCCAGATCTCAAGTGACAGGACACTTAAGGTTTCTTGTTTTTGATTAGTGTATCGTAATATATTACAGAAGTTCAGATTGCACGTAACAAGCCCTGCTTGCTTTTCAAGATATGCATATCATGTACCATGAACACAACTGGTGGATATGCTGTCTGATTTTAGGAGTTTCAAGCCTAGCATCTTGTATCACCAAGCACAGAATTACTACCCCAAGAGGAAAGGAGGAAGCCCCAGTTTCAATATGTATGGGGGGGGGGTCGGTGAGCAGGAGGAGGAAAGGTGAGCCTCAGTCCTTTGAACTTAGTGAAGGCTGTTGTTGGAGGACATGAAAACATGTCTGAGGGGCTGGGAAGGTAGCTCAGTGGTAGAGTGCTTGCCTTGCATGCCTGAGGCCCTGGGTTCGATTCCTCAGCACCACATAAGCAAAAAGAAAAAAGCCAGAAGTGGCGCTGTGGCTCAAGTGGTAGAGCGCTAGCCTTGAGCTGAAGAAGAGCTGAGGGACAGTGCCCAGGCCCAGAGTTCAGGCCCCACGACCAGACCCAAAAAAAAAAAAAAAAGAAAAGAAAAGAAAACATGTCTGAGCAGTGTGTACTCTTGTGTAAAATCTATGAACTCAGGAAAAGGAAGATGAAGAGAGAACATTTAAAAATATAATTTAGCATCATCTACATAGATGAAACTGTTACTGGTAACATTGGTCTAGGTATCTTATTCTTACACATCTCTATCTGTCTAGGGCTGGGAATTATTAGCAGCTTGCCTAGGATGCATAAGGACCTGGACTCTTTACCTCCCCAAAGAAAGGGTTTTGTTTTGTTTTGTTTTTTTCCTCTCTTCCTCTCTTCCCTCCTCCCTCCCTCCTTCCCTGTATCTTGCTGGGGTACATAAATGTGACTTTCACAAAATGTTCATACCATTCTTTCAAACTCATCTTCATAATAATACTGTGAGGTGTGTACATTATATCATTTTAGAGATGATGGAACTGAAACACAGATAAGGCTAGAGTTTGAACTGAGGCCCTCTTATGTAGACCTCACACCCTCACTGTGCACTTTTTAGCCTAGATTAGAAGAAATTAAGTAACCTAACAGCTTCAGTTGATGGAGCTGAAATCTGAATCCAAGCTCTTTCTTTCTTCCTTCCTTTCTTCCTTTCTTTCTCTTCCTTTCTTTCCCTCCCTCCCTCCCTTTCCCTCCCTCTCTCTCTTTTTCTTTTTCTTTCTGTTAGTCATAGGGCTTGAACTCCAGGCCTGGGTGCTGTCCCTCAGCTCAAGGGGAGCACTCTACCACTTGAGCTGCAGTGCCACTTCCCATTTTCTGATGGTTAATTGGAGATAAGAGTCTCACGAACTTTCCTGCCCAGGCTAGCTTTGAACTGTGATCCTCAGATCTCAGCCTCCTGAGTAGCTAGGATTATAGGTGTGAGCCACCGGCGCTTGGCACCAGGCTCTTTCCTAAAATTCAGTAGCCTGCCTGCCTGCCTTCCTTCCCTGTTTTTGCTATATGGTTGCTTCTGTGTAATGTTCTTTCCCCTTTTGATATTGAAATATTATCAGCATGCGCATGGCTCAGATCAAGTGTCATTTCGTCCAAAATGTCTTTCTTTACTAACATAACTGCTTTCCTCTTACATTCTTACCAAAATGAGTTCTTACCCTTTGGATGCTTACTAATTACTGGTGTATATGGTAAAAATTTACATATACTGTTCTCTCACATGGGATTCTAGGTCTCTTTAAGGCAGAGCTGTCGTCATATTATTTTCCATTGTAATTGTGGTCATCTTGCCATTCATACAAATCTTGCAAAGGTTTGGGAGTTTTTAGTGCCAACAGTCAATTGTTAACAAATGTTCATTGGATGAATGGCTATTAGTAGTATAGAATTTCCCAACAGAATCCACAAAACAATACTTAAAAAAAATACCTGTGATAAAATAAATTTTTGTATAATAGCATAGTGGTGCTACCTTTTTCTTTCATAGTCCTAACATAAATGATGTTATAAATTTATTCCATCTTAGCTATTAAACCTGTCTTGCTGGGCACCGGTGGCTCACGCCTGGAATCTTAGCTACTCAGGAGGCTGAGATCTGAGGATCATGGTTCAAAGCCAGCCCAGGCTAGGAAAGTCCGTGAGACTCTTTTCTCCAATAAAACCACTAGAAAACCAGAAGTGGCGCTGTGGCTCAAGTGGTAGAGCACTCACCTTGAGCTGAAGAGCTGAGGGAGAGCACCCAAGCCCAGAGTTCAAGCCCCACAACCAACCAAAACCAAAAACAAAACAAAATGAAACAAAAAAACAAAAAAACCTCTCTTGAAGAATTTGCTATTTCATACATCATTGTTTAACTGAGGGGAAATTATTGCTGAAGAAAAGTTTATTCTTTTCAAAGTTCTCTGTTCAGATATGTAAAAAAAAAAAAAATATATATATATAAATTGGTACTGATTTACATGTTCACTGATTACGTGTTCTTACATGTTCAAACAGAATAGCTGTGGCTTAAACCAACAGTTGGATATGGAACCTCATACCTGTGATCTTAGCACACAGGAAGGTGAGGCAGGAGGAAATTGAGTCCAAGGCTAGCCTGGAGACTCATAATTCTGAAGGTCCCCTAGGTGGTTGGGGTTTGAGCTTTCCCAGTTGATCATTTTTGTGAACTAGCAACTTGAGTTTTATAGAGCTTGTGGCCCTGGAGATGGGGCTCATTCATACATCAAGTAGGTCAACAGGTACAAGGAGTCAGCAACTCCTTGCTGCCCTTTCTCTTCCCCCATTCTTCTTGACTGGTTGAAGAGATAGGTCTGCCAGGGCTGCTTCCTCCAACAATTTCAAGGTTACAAAGAGCAGCATGAAAGGGCAAGCCCCAGCGGGCCAGCACATTTCAAGGCTCTCATCTCTGTTTGCCCAGAACTGTTGTAGGAAGAAACTGCCCAAGGGTAAGTATATGAGCATCAGGAACAAATGAGAGCCTTGTCATCACAGTGTACCAAGGTAGGCAGTCTCTATGTGTTCTCTAGTCAGTATCCCAAACTTGAGGACATAGGTTATATAATAGGGAAAAATTAAGTAGACCGCTGTGTAGAAATGCTTAATCATTTAGAGTTCCTTTCAACTTCTGATTTTTTGAAGCCTAGAGCTATAAAAGTAAGGAGGCTTTAATCCTCACTCAGTAAATATCCCAAATTAATCTTTAGCAAGTACTGAGCCAGTGATGGAATTGCTGAGGTCATGATGGGCATGGCCATTTATTGTGCTCCATGTGCCAGTGGATAGTCTGTGTCACCTCACTAAATTCTCACTTTGTCCTTTCATGTCAGCATTATTGTCCCCCTTTACAGAGGAGGAAATAGACAGAGATGAGTCAGGTACCTGAGTTTACATATCTGGTAGCAGTGCACTGCATTTTGAACCCAGGTATTTCTGACTCCATAGCTACCATACAGAGAATTTCTTCTTTAATGGATTTATGTTTTTAAGCATTCATTTTTTTCAAGGCTATGAGTATTTATGCCATCTTCTGAGAAACTAGGAACCATAGAGACCATCAGTAGTTGGATCAAATCATCAGGTCTAGTTAGAAGATATAGCTCAGAATGGGAAACTTCCTGATGTGCTATTTAGATACGTTTTAATAATTGACCTCTCTATGATCTGTGAAACTTCTAAAATTCCAAAATAAAATGTAGAATCTTCTATTGTTCCAGAACATCTATTTTTACATTTCAATAGAAAATAATACTCATTTCAGAAACAAGAGCTGTGTCCCTTTTATATGTCCCCACACTGTACTAAACAATGAACTCTATGAAACCTAGCCTCATGCCTAGAAATAAAAAATTTCTTCTTTCCTTTTTCCTTTCTTTTGGGTGCTTTCACACCCTTTTGGTCATTTCTTTCTAAATAACCTCTTCTGTCTTAGTTCTTCTATTTCCCTTAGCCTTCCATTATTTCCCACTAGCTGCCAGAAAAGCCTTGGGTCTCTTCATGTTTTTGGATTACAGGCTATTTTTTTTTTATAAAGTTATGAAGAAAATTACCACTCCAGAAAAATATGCCGAAAATACTAAACATTTTATGTTATGTCAGAGCTTAAGAGTACAAAACCTCTAGACTTTGAATCCTTGGGGACAAAAACTATGCTTTTCATCTTCCTATCTCCAACATTGCAGTTGTGGTCTGCTGAGTATATCTAAGGGAACTATGCCCACATATATGTGCATTGAGTACATGTCTAGAAGCTTGCCAGAAAGAAATTACTGGTCTTGAGCTGCCTAACATCATACCAACTAAGCCATGTGGTTGCTGAGTACTTGAAACACCCCCTAATTGTAAATACAAAGTCAATCTGACATACAAGTATAAACAAAAATTAGTAAGCTATCTTATTAATGATTTTTGTATTCATTGCATGTTGATAGTATCTTATATTGAGCTAAATATATTATTTAAATTAATTTTATCTAAAATATTTACAATTACTTGTCTAGCTGCTCTAGAAGACTAGTATCCAAGTGAATTCTTTAGCATGAGTTCATAAAAATAGTCATTTCTTTTGGTGATACTTTGGTTTGAATTCAGGGTTTTATGCTTATTAGACAGTTGCTCTACCACTTGAGCTTCACTTCCTTTCCACTTTGCTTTAGCTTAACTTTTTGTGCCTAGGGTCTTGGGTTTTTTTTGGGGGGCGGGGGAGACTCTGGTCGTGGGGCCTGAACTCTAGGCCTGGGCGCTGTCCCTCAGCTCTTCAGCTCAAGGCTAGCGCTCTACCACTTGAGCCACAGCACCACTTCTGGCTTTTTTCTTTTTGCTTATGTGGTGCTGAGGAATCGAACCCAGGGCCTCATGCATGCAAGGCGAGTGCTCTACCACTGAGCCACCTTCCCAGCCTGGGTCTTGGGTTTTTGTCTGGCATTGTCTGACTGGACCATGATCTTCCTACCAAGAATCTCTTGGATAGTTGGGACCACAGTTGTACACTATCATACCTAGATTATTGTTTGTAATAAGGGTCTTGCTAACTCTTTCTCCACCCCAGGCTGGCCTCAAACCAAGATTCTTCTGATCTTTGCCTCCTGAGTAGCTGGCATTGCAAGTGTGAGCCACTATGTCCAGCCAAAAATAGTGTTTTCAAAATTTCTCAGACTGGTAGGATGAAAGTGTCATAGATCCTTGCCTTCACTTGCATAGTGCTGTCTACTTCTTCCATCCCCCACCCCCACACAAATGGTAAGAACAAATGGAGAACTTTACCATGCTTTTAATGATACTAGATTTTTCCTAGTGTCATGAGTGGACTTGGAACAAAAAGGCTGTGGACTCTTGTTTTTTTTTTTAATAATGAAAAGAAGCAACACAATGACTAATGTAAATTGGAAGATGCAGTGTTTTCTTTGGAATGTTTGGTTCAGGCATTTCAAACAGGTGTGGCTGCTGTTGGAGGAAACAGCTTTTTTGACAGAGGAGGAACTAAAAAAATGTCTATTTCCTGCTTCTGTAGAATGGATATAGGAGCTGTTAAATATTAACCAAAAATCCTATGCACTTGCTATGGACTTAGCAAGTTTGTTTTTTCTTACTGGATTAGGACAGAAATAACATCCATGCTTAGAGACTTCTCTGCTGAACTCTGACATAAGATAATCATATTAAAAGTAACCTCACAATGTCCTCTTTTGCATTAGGAATTCCAGAGCAAGATTTGCTGTGGATTACTAAGAATAATCATATTAATTAGAGGTCAGCCCTCTTTGATTAGTGCCAACCTTTTTCCTTGTAGACAGAGTAGAATGTCCATTTCCAGAGACTTTGGCTCCATGACATCTAGTACAAACCAGCTGCCTTGGTGCAGAGGTGGCCTGTTGGCTGCAGTGGCTTGAGGCTGGGTAGTGAGCGTGGGATGTCAGAAATGCAAGCTACAGCTTTGTAAATAACTGGAGAGGGGGGCCATGCTGGTGATTACCAGCTTATGCCAACAAAAACTAACCATTTTGCCATTTGGGGCATGCATATCTCAGATCGACAATGTTACTTTAAAAAAAAGCCAGGTTATAATTTCACACACACACACACACACACACACACACGAATAAATGTTCTGAGGTGTAGAGTAACACATAGCATTTTTAAAAATAGGAAAACAAACAGTTCTGAAAAGTTCTATGGGGGTATATCCTAGAGGCTTTAGGAGTGAGTAGTGTTGAATTACTTTATGTCTGCTTAAAAGGAAGAGAATTTCCCAGAGCTATTTGGAGATTCAATTGATGTTTGTCAGGGGCTTTGGTAATTTTCATGAAGTACCAATGAGTACAAAGCATGCTATCAAAACTGAAATGCCTAAGGCAAACTAACCTGAGCCATGCACAGTAAGTTCTGGGCAGTTCTGTGCTTTTAAGTTGTACTTGCTGAGGATTTTTCTATTGTTTAAAGAATGTAGTGTTCTACATTGTGTTTTTGTAAATTCAGCTGTATTCTTGGAGTCTTTTGCTGTTAGCTTGAGCTTAAAGTATTGAGGATGGTCTTTTCCCTGTAAAAGCCAGTTCTAGCCACCATGCAGTTAAATGCCCTCCAGAATGCTTGTTGCCAAGTATAATACCTTTTGTAAGTGTTTGAGCTGTTTGTTCTCAATTGTGATTTATTAGTGAACCTGTATCCTCATAGCAGCTCCTTAGGAGGTACACAGGACAAAGCCATAGAGCAAGCGGATTCAATGTTCCTTGTCTGTAAAGAAAAAAAAAATAACCTTTTTTAGAGGTACTCTATAGGAGACTCATTGGGACATAGATTCGGTACCTATTGAATTTCACAGAGTACCACCTCTGATCCCACCGTTCAAATAATCTGACAGAATGTCCCTTTGCTTTGCTTTTCCTTATGAAGAGCAAGCAGTACTGCCACCTTGTTGCCAAAGTTGGTCTGATTTGAATGTGCTTAAAAAGCAAGTGATTGCCTGCTGTGAGAAAGCTCTTTCTCTTTGTCAGTACTTGCAAAACCAACTTAAAAGAAGTTAGTATTATTGGACTGACTTCAGTAATCAGCATAATCATGATGTTATGTATTGTTCACCAGGGCACGCCCCTTGGCCAAATTTCCCATTAAGAGGACACCATGTTGTCCTAGTGAATAAATCCCGGCACACATGATACAAACCAGCGTGTTCCTGCCTGCTGCTTGGCTGCAGTTAATTTTAGCCAGGGTTTGTTCTATGAGTTGTAAAACTGTTACCCAAGTAGAAGTTAGTAAGCTGAAATGTGACTTCTGGGCCTGATGTGATAGGTTATCTGTTTTAGACTTCAAATTGTGCTTGTGATTGGGAGAGCAGACGTCTGAAGAATTGTGGTTCACATTCCCTTTAAAGCTACTTGTAAGTATTGGGGGAATTTTTAAGACTTCTGTTTCTTTGAACCGTAAACTTCCTAATGGGACTCCTATAGCTCTTGGGAAAACTGGAAACTTTACAGTTGGTGTTTTAGGGCCATCTCAGAATGTGGCACAAGATTTTTTTTATGTATATGTATGCCTGCAAGAATCCTGTCTTACTCAGCTTTACCCAGAGAATGTATTTGATTCTTTCTTATTTTTATTTTGCAGAAGTAATCTGTAGCTTAATACTTATTTTATCTGTTAAAATATTTGATAAATAGAAATGGTTCCTGTAAACATTGTGCGCTATTTTCTCTGATAACCGAAGGGGTACAGGGTGTTGAAAGTCTGTCGAGCATGGAATGCTAAATGTATAGATGGACAGCCTTAATGAAGAGGATTCCATTTCTAAAAATAGTCCCAAATACTCTGATAAACACTTTACAGAAATTAACTTTGGAGAAAATTTTTAGAGAGTTAATTTAAAGGGTCTCCTGATGAGTTGAATTATCGCCCAAAAGCTATGAAAGTCTCTATTAACTACTCTTAACCTAAGAAGTTTTAGTTTGGACTGAAGAAAACTAAAGATTTTCATATAGAATATTTTAAATTGGTATCAGCTTGCTTACAATACAGAACCAAAAAAAAGTTAGCATATAAAGTATATCAGCTTCAGGAATATTGATTTTAATGAAAATTTTTTAACAAGATCATTTTCTCATTTTGCAAAACTTTATTTAAAGACTTCTTTGTTATTTTTATGTATTGTCTCATTTTAAATACAAATGACGTAAGTTGTCAACAATGAAAAGAAATGCTTCTTTGGTACATTTAGTAGGAGAAGAATGTAAGAAAAGAAAATAGAACTGAATTCCTAGGCTATTTTTAGAAAGAAACTTTTTTTAAAGCTTGGTTTTTTTTTTTTTTTTTTATTGAGCTGAAATCTTTAGTCCAGATTAATTATAATGGAAAAGTCTCAAATGTCATTTTCTGCAGGAAAAGGAACTAGGTTCTAATAGATGTTTCATAAAATATACTTTATCCAAAGAACCAAGCCGTCTTTGTTCTTTTAGTTGCTAATGAGATGCTGTCAGAATCTTAGTGGAGTATTTTCACAGTGTACTGTAGTTGTATGCCTTTTTTTTCTATTTTTTTTTCTATTTCATTTTTAAGCTAAAATTCTTTTGATTGATTGTAGTTTTTAGTTCGGCCAAGAAAAAAAGGTGATTAGAATTTGCCCCTGTTTTAAGTTAACATACATTTCTGTAGGCTTCTCTACTATTAGGAAGCATGTGTTTTAGGACCATTTGCTAAACCGTGCATAAACACATTCTGAGTATTCGTTTTTAACAATTTTTGTGCTATTTGAGTGAGATCCAGGGGAGAGAAAGGGGAGATCATTTTAATGTCCAAATGGCAGTGTTGGATTGCAGTGTTCACTGGTTCCATGACTCCCTTTGGTACTTCTTAGCTGGTTACTCCATGAAGTGATCTTTGTCATGGCTCCCTTGTGGGTGGAAGCTCTCAACTTGTGACCTTGAATGTGACAATCACAGGGAGCTCAATCAGCACAGCCACAAATGGAGAGTCCAGATGCCAAGAAATAAGGCCAGACTTGAAAACTGCAGAACCTCCAACTTCTACCCAGGTGCTGTGTACTGCTGTACTGGCAGTACTGTGCCCCCACTGCAGGTCATTGTATACCTCTGTCCTTATGGTCTTTGGTTACTGCTTTCACTGGCTGCCTTCCTGTGACCCTAGTTTTACTCTCCAAATGCCAAGACCCAGGGACTTCAACAGATTAACTGCAGATAACTATAGGTTTGCTTTACTGTAATTACTCTATTCTGCAGCTTTGAAAAATTTTTTGGAAAAGCAGAATTTTAATCTGAGTCCTCTTTATCCACAAGTAGATTTTTGTTTTGTTTTTGTTTTGATTTTTTTTCTGCTTTGTTAGGGGTGGAACCCTGGCCCTCAAGCATGCCAGGCAAGCACTATACCAGTAAGCCACACACTAGCCCCCAGGTCAAGGTTTTTTTGTTTTGTTTTAGTCGGTAGTGGGGCTTGAACTCTGGGCCTGGGCGCTGCCCCTCAGCTCTTCAGCTCAAGGCGAGCACACTACCAGTTGAGCTACGGTGCCGCTTCCGGTTTTCTGGTGGTTTATTGGAGATAGGAGTCTCAGGGTCTTTCCTGCCTGGGCTGGTTTTGAACCGCGATCCTCAGATCTCAGCCTCCTGAGTAGCTAGGATTACAGGCGTGAGCCACCAGGGCCGGCTCAGGTCAAGGTTTTTAATAGGCAACTTGTCTATGTGACTATATAGGAACAACGTTATATAACAGATTGCTTTCTGGTTTGGAACTGAATGCTCAGTGATCACATCCCTATAATATTCTCTTTCAGAAAACAATTTGGCTAGAAGAGGCTGTATGACATTCAGGTTCCATTGTGGGCAGAATAGCCTTCACCTTTGCCTATTTCATATATAAACATGTGTCCTCCCCCACCCCCAAGAGTACAGATTTCTCAGGAAGCACTGGAATCATGTTATCATAGACTGTATCAGACATCCCCAAGCACATATAGTACACAAAGAGAACAGAGTTTCCACTCACAATTCACATGCTCAATCTCAGCAGCATCCAGAAAGTGGCTCCCAACTCACTAGAACTACACTGACAGAGAACATGAAAAGAGAGAAAAGGAAATGAGAGAGTGAAGTGAGTTGAGCTTTCTGTTCATCTAGGTTTGGGGCAGGTAGATTTGGGACAGATTGGGTATGAGGCTGCTTCCCCAGAGGAATCCGACCTCCAGCCTTGTCCACCACCTTCGGTTCGTGTCACTGTCCCGCAGGGAAGTTCAGAAGTTTCGTTTGTACCTGAAACTCCTGTCATGTGATGGGCTGAACTTCAGGTCAAACCTTTAAAATAAAGAGGTAGCTTTCTCTATGAAATGATACTAAGTTGTAAATCTGGGTTTCTGTTGCAGATCCTCTCTTTTCTCTTGAACTGATTTGTGGTTGAGCCCTGAATTGGTCTGGAATGTCAAGTCAATTGTTAGATTAGTTCAACAAGAGCTTTGAGCTTCTCAGAAGATAGATTTATGAAGATCTCCAAAGCATTATTGCAGCTCATAAAGGAGTCAGAAGACAGGATTCAGACGGGCTAGTAAGGCGAGTGTAGCTATTGGAGATTAATATATAGGAGCATATCATATGAATTTGTGAATCACTCTTTTCTCTGTACTAGCCACTAGCCACAACTAAAAGAATCTTGGAGAGGCCTCAATAAAGAACCTCAAAATATGATTAAAGGGTTAGAAAATGATTCCGATAATAAGAGGTTAGAGAACTTCTATTAGCCTAGAGAAGAGAAAAAAGATGACTGAGGGACCTTGAATTGTTATTCAAGTGTCTGGCCCTTAGTGCACTGATGGTGACTAGCCATTGTCTGCTTCCCGGAAGAACAAGAGCGTCAGGTCAGGACAGTGGTACCATTGGTATGACCCTACACCCTCAGCATTCACACTGACTGGGAACTTGGGAGAAATGCAGGTTCCCAGGTCCACCCCAAACCCTTGATTCAGAAATGGGGAGGGGGCAGAAGAGTATGTTCTTAACAGTTTTCAAAGTGATTCTGATCAATAGATGAGATAGGAAAAGGGACACTATAAAAGGTGGATTTGGCCCAGCACTGGTGGAATCCTAGCTACTCAGGATGCTGAGATCTGATTATCAAAGATCAAAGCTAGCCAGGACAGACTTTTTTTTTTTTCCTTTGCTGGTATTAGGGCTTGAACTCATGCTTTTTTGCAGTGGTATTAGAGCTTGCCTCATGCTTTTTTGCAGTGGTATTTTTTGGTAGTCGTGGGGCTTTAACTCAGGCCTGGATGCTGTCCCTGAGTTCTTTGGCTCAAGGCGAGCGCTCTACCACTTTGAGCCACAGCTCCACTATGCCTCGTGCTTTTACTTGGCTTTTTCACTTGAGGCTAGTGTTCCACTTGAGCCATTAACCAGCAAAATAAAAGCCAGAAGTGGAGGTGTGGCTCAAGTTGGTAGAGTGCTAGCCATGGCCAAAGTTTAAAGTCCTGAGTTTGAATCCAGTACCAATACAAAAAATTCAAATAAAATATTAAAAATGGGGGTTTGGATTCTGTTAAATGTGGAGTTTTCCCTGGAATTATCTAAACCTGAGTTTATATTTATTTGAAACGTTTTCAATATTATCACTGAAGCCAGGAGATAAATGACCTCTTAAAATCCCCTCTAGCTTTCACTTTGCTCTGGATTTCTTTTTGTCGCTTAGAGATTAATAACCAAGAACATTTTGCAATTATTTTCCTGAATTCAGCAATTTAAGATTAATACCTGCTTTTCTTTTTTTTTTTTTTTTTAATTTCCAGCAATGTTGGAATTGGAACCCAGGGCCTCATACATTCTAGGCAAGTACACTACCACTGAGCCACATCCTCAACTCTGACATTACCATTTAAAATTAGGATCCAGTGAGATAGTGTGGGAATAGTAGTATTTCACTCTCAAATATAGCTTACTCTGTCTTAGCAGGGTTGTAGTATAGACTCTCCCCTCCCATTGAGCTTTATCATAACCACCAGAAGGGAAATTTGGGCAGATCTGGAAAACAATCACAATAGCCTATCCCTTGACCCTTGATGTTAGCCTGCTATCATTTTAGGTCACAGATTTCTGACACAGTCATGAAGGGCATTTCAGAAGAGAGTAGCCTGAGGAGGTAGTATGACTCTCCCCACCTCACCAATACCGTCACTTCCTCTGGAGGAGAAGAATTAGTAGGTGAGGTGATTTAGTGTACCTTCAGGGAGCATTCATCAACTTTGCCATCTGATACTCTAGAAGTAGGAGCAACAACAACAACAACAAAAACCCTAAATGTATAATGTATTGTTTGTTCATGGCGTCTCTGCTGGAAGGGCAGCAATGTCAATATCCATTTCTACAGCAAATAGCCAATGAGTCACATCAGAAGCAACTAGTACAAAAAACGTAGATTTATTCCTTTTATGTCCAAGGCCAGCAGGAATCTCTTTCCCATGTTGTGAGTTATCTAGACACTCAGGCAGGTGCAATTCTTACTCTTCCCATGAAAACAGTGACTTCTAAACCTATCTCCTCATCTCCCTAACAATACTGGTCTTTCGCACATCATGTAAATGCATCATAATTTAGTGATATTTTTGCCCTTTTATTTATTCTTCTTGGCTTTTTTGTGAGGAATTACCTTGGATTGAAACAAAACCACTGAGATTGTGTCTATTTGTATAGCATTTAATACAATAAAAGCTTTTTGTGATACACAGAAAAAGGGTTATCTGAGGACACATTTTTGCCAGCAAAATTAAAAAGTATCATACAAGTTAACACACTGCTATGTCCAAAAAAAAATCATGTCCTCCCTTAGCCAAAGAACTGTGGCCCTCTTATTTTAACATTTGAAAATTGCATAGGTAGAATCTTTGTTGTCTATAGGCTTAGTTAATCATATGTTGTCAGAGTATGAAAAAGTCCCTAAAGTGAGAAAAGACAGGTGCAGACAGTTTGGCATAAATTCTGCTTTGCCTTGTAAGGGGACAAGTCAAAGTAGCAAGTACATTTATGATGGCAATATTCAGTCCTTGGATCTTATAGTTGAGGAAACTGACCTTTCAGACATCAAACTGCATGGAGTTGTACTTTATACAAATCTACATCTTTCAGGATATATAGCACTGTGGGAACATAATCGTTGCACACTATATGTATTCTCACCAATCCAGCAGATTTTTTTTGTTTGTGTATGGGGCTTGAACTCAGGACCAGTGTACTGTCCCTTAGCTTTTTCATGCAAGGCCGATGCTCTATCAGTTGAGCCACAGCTTCCCTTCCAACTTTCTGGTGGTTAATTGGAGATAAGAGTCTCACAGACTTTTGATGCTTGGTGTAGCTTTCAACTGCAATCCTTAGATCTCAGCCTCCTGAGTAGGTAGGATTACAGGTGTGAGCCATTGGCACACAGCCAGGGCTGATTTTTTAAACAGTGAATTAGTTCCTGAATAGAAATAATTTATTTAAAACCTAACCTGTGAAACTGCAATGACAAAATATTGAATAGGGAAAAATTCCAACTGTACATTTAATCAAATTCTTAATGCTAGCAGTCAAAAGGCCATGGTCAGCACTAGGGAATGTAGCTCAGTGGAAGGGCATCTGGCTAGTCCCATCCCCAAAGGCTATTTTCATTTCTGTGCAGAGAGAAACTATGGAATAGCCATTTGTTCTTGATCTTTCTTCCTTGGAAAACTAAAATCAGTTTATTAATAGTTCATACTTGTACTATTAAAAGGAAAGTAGCTAAATAGTTTGTCTAAAACTTTGTCTCATAATACTTTAGTAGAAAAAAATGTGAAGGAAATGTCTGGGGAAATAGACTATGCAAAAATTACCTAATTGTGTAAAATATTCCTAAAATAATAATGTATAGTTAAATGATGTATTGTGTTCACTAATAATGCAACATTAGGCAGCCTATCTGAAAAAACAGATGAGTGGCGCTGTGGCTCCAAGTGCTAGAGCACTAGCCTTGAAGTGAAGAGCTCAGGGACAGTGCTCAGGCCCAGAGTTCAAGCCCTATGATGGACCAAAAAAAAGAAGTGGAGGTATGGCTCAAGCAGTAGAGTACCAGTCTTGAGAGAGAAAAAAAAAAGCTAGAAGGGGCTGGGAAGGTGGCTCAGTGGTAGAGCGCTTGCCTTGCATGCATGAGGCCCTGGGTTCAATTCCTCAGCACCACATGAGCAAAAAGAAAAAAGCCCCAAGTGGCGTTGTGGCTCAAGTGGTAGAGCGCTAGCCTTAAGCTGAAGAGCTGAGGGACAGCGCCCAGGCCCACAGTTCAGGCCCCATGACTGGACCCAAAAAAAACAAAAAAACAAAAAAACTGAAATAACAGATGTATATTGAGTAAAACTAGCAGGTTCCTAAATATTATGTATTTATAGCCCTATTGTTGAAGGGGGGAAAAAAAGCACATATATGTTTCTGAAAGAAAAATGTGGCCTACTGAATAGAAGGAGTAGAAGCCTCTAGGAGACTTTTAAACTGGTAGTAGCTTGGGGGCAAAAGGGGTGGGTCATATAAGTAATGTCTGGCCAGATGAATTTGAAATAGTAAGCAAGTATCATTTTTCCTTGTTTGTCTTTTCCTTCTGCATTTACAAATTTTTATATCAGCACATACTGTTTTTATAATAAAAAAAATTGAGGTGTTATCTCTTGGAAAGAGACCCACACAAACTGATGTGTGGCATTGATTGATTGATAAAGGTTAATTCTGCAGTACTCAAGGTGGCTGTAAGGGTCTAAGCTCACTGCTACTCTGGATCTTAAATGAATTTAAGACTGATCTCAAAGTGGCCAGGGTGTCAGATTGAGTAGCATTTGGAGAGCAAAGAAAGGCATCTGGGATCCAACATATTTTTACAGCAAATTAAAATAGTACTTCCAGGGTTAAGTTATCCATTTGAACTTGGAAAGATACCATAGTTTAGCATCTTAAGTGCAAAGTAATGCGTGGTTGAGCCATATGCAATAGACCTAAGGAAATATCTTGAGGGATAGGGATGAGGATGACGGGAAGGAACAAGTCACCAAAGCATAGATCCTTGTACAGGACACATTCCTTGTGTTTACTGAAAATGGGAGCCCTCTAAAGAGAGTTCTGACTCTCAAGTTATTTCTTTCAAATGCCACTAGGATATCCCTGTGGCATATGGCTTTGATCAGGCTATGTGAGGGTAGTAGTATAGTCTTCTGGTGATTTAATAACATCTTAAGCAAAAACAGTAGTCCCCCTCCAAGTAGTCCCCCTCCAACTTACTTTGTGCAGTGACAAATAAGAAAAGCATGTTTGATGGGTTATCTTAAGGGTCTCACTCTCGAGTCTGCCCCTGAGCCTGGGCCTAGAATGAAGTAGAGTCTGTTACCAGGTTGTTTTGGACACAGAGCCTTAGATAGAGACTGAACTTAATATACTTTCAATTGGGCTAACGTGCCAAAGTGTCTATAGAAACTGACAGAAATCTCCTATCCATATGTTGACCTGGCTTATGGTTTGAACTTTGTTTTTCATAAGCAAGTGATTTCTGTAACCCAGAGCAGGTTCTTAAAGTTTTCTTCTGACCATTCATTCGTGTGTGTCTGTGTCTGTGTCTTATTTCACACACTTGCATGCACACGTATGTGACATTTGTAGGAAGGAAATGAGTGAATCTCTAAAGATCCGGACCAATCTTATTTCTTCTTGTTTATTCCTTTGTTCATTTGTCTTTTTTTTTTAATCTTTTTTCTGAAAACTAAGAGCATAGTTAACATAGTGGGAGGTTAGGAGTTACAACCCTTTGCTAAAAGGGTAATTGCTGTAGACCTGACTTGAAATTAAAGTGGCAGCTGGAACTGAGTGTTGGGATGTGTTGTCATGTTTCTGCCCTAGTCTTCTGGTCAGAGTGGAGCACCCTGGGGACTTAGAAGGGAGAGCATCCGGCCACTCACCTCTTTCTGTCAGGCCTAATTTTGGCCATCTCTACTATTGTTTACATTTGGTTAGGTTTTCTTTCTTCTGTAAGTTGTAATGTCTTCAGGCTCTGCTAGGCTTGTCAGCAGCAATTAACTAACTTGTCATGACCAGATATAAGAGCTTGACATCATATTTAGTAGTAAGTACTAGAATGATGTTTTTAAAAGTTTGACTTTATTGTGATCTGAAAGGGTCTTGTTTTCTATCTTCACACTAAAATATTAAGTCATCAACTTCTAGGAATTCAGTGGTCAGAGTGGGTCCAGCAGTTTAAGAGTAGACAGCTGTAAAAGTCTTGTCCTAAAGATAAGTACTGGTCACATTTTCTTTTAATTTACTACAGCACATTCATTTTTTTCTAGTGTGTATCTCTGAGCTTTTATACATGTAGAGGGGTGTGTGTGTGTGTGTGTAGAGGGGTGTGTGTGTGTGTGTGTGTGTGTGTGTGTGTGCGTGTGCATGCACGCGTGCTTGTAGGCATGCCAGTTCTGAAGCATGAACTCTACCTTTTGAGCCACACATCTACTTCAGGCTTTTTAGAGGTTAACTATAAATAAGAATTTCACAGACTCTTCTGCACAGGCTAGCTTTGAACCTTGATTCTCAGATATTAGTTTCCTGGGTAGCTAGAATTACAGGGGTGAGCCACCAGTTGTCTGGCTGACACATTCACAGGCTTTTATGGCCATTACTTCAGACAAAATATAGAATAATTCCAGCTCCCAAAAGGTCTAAACATGAGTGCCATCTGCAAGCCACACACACTAAAGGAAAGGTTGGGAACTGGTTAAGGAAACTGGCTAAGTAGCTTATGCAGTCTCATGGTGATCCCTAGTAAGCCAAACTGAAATATAAAAACAAAGGACAAAATCTGAGCAGGAATAGCAGTGGCTACACTGTCAGGAAGGTAGGCTTCACGGAATTAGTTCCTTCAAATACAAAAACTCAAATAAGAATAGCAGGATTCTGGGTATTGAAGGTCTTAGTAACCAGAGTTACAGGATCGATGCAGGGGTTGGGGGACTCAAGTGGTGGAGTGCTTGCCTAACAATCAGGAGGCCCTGAATTTAATCTTTAGGACTAAAGAAAAAGAATGAGAGAAAATGAAATAGAAATAGGAAGGGAGAGAAAGAAGGAAAAAAGGGAAGGAGGAAGGGAGGAAAGGAAAGAAAAGAAAAAGAAAGAAAAAAAGGAAAGGAAAAAGGAAAAGAAAGGAAAGGAGTCAATAGAGACTGTTTGAGGGGGTCCAAATACTAATTTTTTAGACAAGGACTTCAAGTTAGCCATTATCAAGAAAACCATACTTAAAAGAAGATACTATGGCAGTTATTTATTAAATAGAGATTATTTATAAAGAGATAAAAACAACCAGATAGAAAAGTGATGCCAAAAAGCCTAGAATATAACAAAAGATAAATATTGGGCTACATCTGAGTTAAAAACTTCTGTGCATCAAGGAAATAATGGAAGAAAAAGGCTGCCTTCAGAGTGGGACAGCGTATATTACAAATCATGAACTTTCTTCATATAGTGGAACTCCAAGAAGGCTATCCTCTATTATGTGCTCAGAAACAGACTAGAAGACAAGAAATAATATGACCTAGTAAAAAAGTTGTAAGAATCCCATAGCCAGGGGCTGGGAAGGTGGCTCAGTGGTGGGGAAATGCCTCGCATGCATGAGGCCCTGGGTTCGATTCCTCAGCACCACATAAGCAAAAAGAAAAAAGCCGGAAGTGGCACTATGGCTCAAGTGGTAGAGCGTTAGCCTTGAGCTGAAGAGCTAAGCGACAGCCGCCCAGGCCCAGAGTTCAGATCCCACAACCAGACCCCCCCCCCCCCAAAAAAAAGAAAAGAAAAGAAAAAAGAATCCCATAGCCAGCAAAGCTTTCTTTTCAGAAGTGATGGAGGCAAGTCAGGTACCAGTGGCTCATATCTATAATCACAGTTATGTGGACAATTGAGGTTCAAGGTAAGCCTAAGCAAATTTCATAGGATCCCATCTCAACAGAAAAATCTGGGCAATGTGACAGGTGCCTGTTATCTTGGCTACAATTAGAAATATAAATTATGAAAATTATGGTCTAGCCCAGCTCAGGAAAAAAAGCAAGCCCTTCTCTCAAAAATAACCATAGCAAAAAGTACTGGAGTCATAACTCAAGGAGTAGAGCATCTGCCTAGCAAGCACAAAGCTTTGAGTTCAATCCCCATGCCACAATGATATAATAAGAAGTGATGGAGGCAAAATAAGATCCTTTCCAACTAAATAACAACAGAAAATCTGCCGCTAGCAGGCCTGCTTCTCAAGAAATACTGAAGGAAGTGATTTAGACTGAAGTAAGACTAAATATAGTGATTTGTATCTCCCCTAGGCAGAGAAATTCCCATATAGGTTATTAAGTAGATATTGATAAATGATTTTGTATTTTCTTTTTTTTTGGGGGGGGGGGCGGCCATGGGGTCTGAACTCTGGGCCTGGGCGCTGTCCCTCAGCCCTTCAGCTCAAGGCTAGTGCTCTACCACTTGAGCTATAGAGCCACATCCGGCTTTTTTCTTTTTTCTTATGTGCTGCTGAGGAATTGAACCCAGGGCCTCATGCATGCAAGGCAAGCGCTCTACCACTGAGCTACCTTCCCAGCCCCTGTATTTTCTTTTTTGAACTTACTTTAAATACCATGAAAAAGCAGCTTATATCTGTTTGCTTTCTAGTTATTTAAAAAAAAAAAAAACAGGTCTTAATATTTGCATCAAAGCCACTCTGCCTCACTGTCAGTCAGAAAGGAAAAACCAACCTAGGAAACCAGTTCTTTTTTTTTTTTTTGGTTGGTTGTTGGTTGTGGGGTCTGAACTCTGGGTCTGGGTGCTGTCCCTCAGCTCTTCAGCTCAAGGCTAGCGCTCTACCACTTGAGCCACAGTGCCACTTCCGGCTTTTTCTGCTTATGTGGTGCTGAGGAATTGAACCCAAGAGCCTCATGCATTTAAGGCAAGCACTCTATCACTGAGCTACCTTTCTAACCCAGAAACCAGTTCTTGATGTAGTTAAGTGTCAGCCTTCCTCTTGGGATGAGGAAGTAATTTTCAAAGAAATGTTATAAACTGTATTTATGTTATTTTTAGCTAATCCCATTCTTGGAAGGTAATATCTAACAAATGCTTATGGGTTTCTAGTATGGCTGGTATGAGAATAGAAACATGCAGCTATAAGTTAAGCAAGGAAAATATTTAAGATAATCTAACCTATTTATATTAATAGAATATGTGACTTTACCAGGAATCAAGGTTTTACAAGTTGTATTTGTATTTTTTATTGAGCCCTTTCCCAAATTATCAGAACAAAATAAGCAAATAAGAATCAAGATATCTATTTACATGCATATTCCATTTTAAACTGTGGCTGAGAGGAAAATATTTCCCCAATATAGCTCTTGGAATTTGGCCAAACTGCCTCACACAGCATTGGAACTAGTGATCCTAGGTTTAAAAGTTGACAGACGTTTCATATGTTAGGCAATTTGTTTGTGAAAATCTGTTTTGGATTCTGAGTAAAAAAGACAAAACCCAGGGCCAGGGTGAGTCCATCAATGGTGTACACAAAAGGGCAGGCAGTAGAGAAATATGCCAACCAGCCTTTTCTGTTTTAGAGTGAGAATCTATGTATAAAGCTTGGCTATTCATTCTTACACTTTGCTTTCAAATAGCATTCAAGGAAGTGGCCCTGTGGCTCAAGTGGTAGAGGGCTAGCCTTGAGCTGAAGAGCTGAGGGACAGCGCCCAGGCCCAGAGTTCAAGCCCCATGACTGACAAAACAAACAAACAAACCAGCATCCAACCTAAAACAGGCTTGCATAGCAGCAATCAATTTTAAAACCTGTCACTGCAGGTAATTCCTCATTTTCCTTGGAGGTTCATTTCAGATTGCAGTGGCCCATTTAGTTAGTTTTACCTCCTTTCTTACTGTGTGAAAGACTCTTTCTTTGTGTCACATCCTCAGATTTGAGAAAAGAACAAATTTAAAATGAAATAAAAAGTTTTTTTAGGGTTAGGAACAAGGCTTAAGTAGTAAAGCACCTTTTTAGCAAGCACAGGCCGAGTTCAAACCCCAGTACCACAAATATATATATACACACACACACACACACATATAAACACTTGTTTATAGGTAACATCATCATTCCAGTTACACTTGCACACCTTCAGTGTCCATCACCTTCCTGAGGCAAACGTTCAACTTATAAGTATTTTCCATCAAGTCATATCATAACTTCTAAACTTTCTTTGTGCCAAATCAACTTTCTCTTGTTTTAATTGTTTATTTTCTTAGCCATTAAAAATATATTTGCTTAGTAGATTTATGTAGTACCTTCCCAGGAAGGAAAAGGCCAGGCTGGGTGGAAAATATCTAAATAACACCAAACCTACATTTAAATGTCACAAGGAAAGATAGTAGGAATGAGGCCGGGGAGGAAAAGAGAGAAGAAGGGAAGATAGGAGTGAGGCCAGGGAAGAAAAGGGTACAGAAGGCCCAAGCCTTCTAAAGTAGAACTTTAGATGACACAAAGTAAGTTTTGTTCACCTTCTGTAAGTTTACAAAGGCCATCATAGTGATCTTGGAGGAAGGATCCGAAATTTCCAG
Source organism: Dipodomys spectabilis (assembly GCF_019054845.1). NCBI lineage: Eukaryota > Metazoa > Chordata > Mammalia > Rodentia > Heteromyidae > Dipodomys > Dipodomys spectabilis. The sequence goes on along the minus strand of NW_024870729.1, from coordinate 4,240,105 downwards.
CACTCTCACCACAGGAGAACCTTGTGGTTCTCAGTTGCAGACGAAACTGCCTCTTTCCAATCCTATAGTTTCTAGTTGTTGAAGAATAATAGAGTTGGACAAGACTTGAAGCCATCATATGACCTTGATAAGTTTCCTAGAACAAAAGCTCTATATCCATCTTTGTAATCCATCCTCTTCATCTACACCCTGTAGTCTCTTCCCTCCTACCCCAGCATAGGCCAAGGATCTCAGCTTCCCAGATAGGAACTACTATCATCAAGACTGACTTGTTTTATTGAAAACTCTTCGTACAATTACTTAAAGATAATATTTTTAAATGTTTTATAAGCTAGTAGTGGTAGCATATACCTATAATCCTAGCACTTGGGAGAGAGACAGGAAAATCAAGAGATCAAAAGTGAGGCCAGGCTGAATACTGGTGGCTCACGCCTGTAATCCTAACTACTGGTGAGTCTGAGATCTGAGGATCATGGTTCAAAGCCAGTCCTGGCAGGAAAGTCTGTGAGACTCTTATCTCCAAGAAACCACTAGAAAATGGGAAGTGGCACTGTGGCTTAAGTGGTAGAGTGCTCACCTTGAGCTGAAGAGCTGAGGGACAGTGCCCAGGCCCAGAGTTCAAGCTCCACAACTGACCACCCCCCCCCCCCCCCAAAAAAAAAGTGAGGCCAAGGTTCATATAGCAAAAGCATCTCAGAAAAGAAAGGAAGAAAGAAAAAGGCCTATAAATGTCAAATAGGAATGTCACTGCTTGGGAGTTCCTCCTAGCATCGTACTGACTTTGTGCTTGAAGAATGCACTTAGAGAATCACTTTCATCTTCATTTATGAGCAGCATGTCTTCAAAATTACCAAAACTGGACTAGATGGTGTCTAAGGTCCCCTCAAACTTTGATGTTCTATGATCCTCTAATTCTGTGAGCAAGAAATAAAACGAGTAATTATAGGTTGCTTCTTTAATGATTTTTTTTTTGTTGGTCTTAGGACTTGAACTCTTGGCCTGAGTGCTGTCCCTCAGCTCTTCAGCTCAAGGCTAGCACTCTACCACTTAAGCCACAGCACCACTTCTGGTTTTCTGAGTGGTTTATGGAGATAAGAGTCTCACAAACTTTCCTGTCTGGTCTGGCTTTGAACTGCGATCCTCAGATCTCAGCCTCCTGAGTAGCTAGGATTACAGGCCTGAGCCACTGGCCCCAGCTAATGATTTTTTTTTTAAAGGCCTGCAAAGTTGTTGGCACCAGAAAGGTACACTTTATTCAGTTTGGTCATGATAGTGCCTAAACCTCAAGGGGCACATAAGAAAGATGAAGATGAAGGAAAGGTGTGAGAAAAGGCTTGTGTGTGACTAAGAAAGACCTTGCAAATTCTGCAAAGTACAGGCTAAGAGAAGGGGCCAGGCAAGGCCAGAACATTCCTTATTATTATTATTATTATTATTATTATTATTTGGTCGGTTGTGGGGCTTGAACTCTGGGCCTGGGCGCTGTCCCTCAGCTCTTCAACTCAAGGCGAGCACTCTACCACTTGAGCTACAGCGCCACTTCCGGTTTTGTGGTGGTTTATTGGAGATAGGAGTCTCACGGTCTTTCTTGCCCGGGCTGGCTTTGAACCGCGATCCTCAGATCTCAGCCTCCTGAGTAGCTAGGATTACAGGCATGAGCCACCAGCGCCCGGCATTATTATTTTTTTTAATGACTTTCCCTTGTAGTATTGAATGGTCTTCCTGTGCTAAAAGTAGTAGAGTAGAAAATTTTGGATAATGCCACCTCCTCCCCCCCAAAACAGTAAAGAATATCTAGAGAAGACACTGTTGTTTTTTCAGCCTTGCAGATGAGTTCTCTTAGATATATTTGAGATCTTTTCCCTGGAACTGCATTCTCAGTGCTATGACAACTTTCCCACTTTACTTATCTCTAATTGTTCTCACACTTGCAAAACAATTGATCCACCAGTTGAGCCACATGCCCAGTCCTTTTTGCTTTAAGGTATTTTTGATAGCATCTTCCATTTTTGCCTTGGACTGGGACATTCCAACACTTCCAGAGTAGCTGGGATTGTAGATAGATATGCATCCATATACACAGCTGCTATTTACCTCTTGATATCATTGTTTTAAACAAATCATTTTTCACTTAGCATTCATATGTGCTAATGTCATGAAGAACTCACAGTTTGTCTTATTTTAGTGATTATGAACTATTGCATCTACAGAAGTGGGCAGTATTTTCTTAGATGTTTTCTCCTTTTTGCAATTATAATAAATGACATTGTAGGAAACATCTTTCACATTGATATTTGCCCATTTTTAGAATTCTTTGCATGTGTTTTTGAATGTTTGAGGTTAATGCCATAAAGACAACTGTGTTCGGTATTCCTCATTGAGGATAGATCCCAGAACTGTGAATTGTCTGACCCAGTTTTGGCAAGTTTATAAAAACTACTTCCTATATGACATAAAGGTGTTCCTTAGACTTATCTAAACCATATCTAACTACTCCTGGGTGATAGTATTACAGGAGGTTACCTATACCACAGACACTGCAGATCTTCTCCAGAACTAATTTTAGGGTTGCTATTAGAGTTGTCCATGAAAGTGACACTTTTGTTGTAACTTGTTCATTCTCGAACTTTAAGTGACTTCCTTGAAGCACTTGGTCGATGAAGGGCCCACAAGTCAAGATTACAGAAGCTTCCATCTGTGGGCCTTCACAGTAGTAATTTCCAGCTGCTGTTTGTATTTGCCCTAAATGTAAATGTTAATACATATGCTTACATCTTGGGGATTCTCTGATGCTATGTTGTTGGGTTGGTTTTTTGTTTTTTGGGGTTTTTTTGGTTTGTTTGTTTTGCCAGTCTTGGGGCTTGAACTCAGGGCCTAGGCACTGTCCCTGAGCTTCTTTTGCTCAAGGCTAGCATTCTACTACTTGAGCCACAGTGCCACTTCTGGCTTTATCTGTGTATGTGGTACTGAGGAATTGAAGCCAGTGCTTCATGCATGTTAGGCAAGCGCTCTACCACTAAGTCACTTTCCCAGCCCACTGATGGTATGTTGGAGACTTGTCAACATGGAAGGCCCAGTGTTCTTTTTCCTCATGGAAGCTCAGTCCTTGGCTTGAAGATCAGTGCTCTAACACAGCAGCAGGCCTATCTCTCACCTCCAGCCTTGAAAGAGTTATATTGTGAATCACTCCCTGAGGAATGGCATGTTTGCAATGTTATGGCAGTGCCTTAGCTACTTGATCTGCATTTGCCCTTTGCCCTTGATGCTGTTGTTTAAATATGGTGTTATGACCTGTTCCTGTCCCTGAGCCTTTATTGGTTGGTTAAAGTAACTAGTTTTATTGTGTCTGAATGGAAGTTCCCTTTTTCTTTGAAAGATAACTTCCCCCCTTTTTTTGTGTTACAGAATCCTAGGGGACTTCACTGATGGGGAAGCGTGCTTGCAATATAGGTCAGGAAATCTATCAAAAACAGACATTACTCTTTTTGACCAGTGTTGTTTTCAGATCAGTTTTATTGAGGTCTAACTTATGTACAATAAAGCTCTGTGCCCTAAGTATATAGTTTCATTAGTTTGGACAGATATGTATAGCAGTAAAACTCAAGATGTAGACAAAAATTTCCTGTGTAGACAAGTATCTTCATTTGTCTGGAATAAATGGACCTCACTATGAAGATTCTGGGTTATGCAGTCAGCATAAGTTTTGTTTTGTAAGAAACCGCTAATTATCTTCCAATATAGCTTTACATTTTGAGCTGTTTCGGGGGAGCGGGGCTTTTTATATTTACCTCTTCAATTCCCTCCACCTCTCAGAAAACTTTTTTTTTTTTTTTTTTTTTTGTGAAAATACCGTGCAGAGGGGTTACAATTACCTGGGCAAGGTAATGAGTGCATTTCTTATCAAGCATTGTTGTCTCCTCCTTTGTTTCCCCTTCTCATCTCTCCCCCTCCCCGCCCCCCAAGCCAAAGTTGTAAAGTTCATTTTCGACATAACATCTTGTACATCTCATCATTGCAATGGGTCTACCTGTATCCCTATTTAAACAATTTGTTTTTCCCTTCCCCTCCACAAATTATACCAACATCAAATACAGTGAAAACAGGGGTTATACTGTGGGAGAAGGACATGCAAAGCAACAAAGAAATATCTTATAAATACGTTAGAAACAATAGCAAGAAAGAAAAACATTTGAGTCCTTACCCTGGGGTTCATTTCGCTTAACATCAACTTATCTGACCATTTCTGCTTGTAAATGTGTCACTTTTTAAGTAAGGACAAGCCCAGAGTTTTTACATGGAGGAATTAGAGCAGGGGCAGGGGAGGTACCTAGATATCCTTGAGTAGCTAAGAGGAAGGGACATGGATTAAGAGGGCTTGGGTCCTTGTTTTTCTTGTGTCTACAGTAATACTACATAAAGCCCTGTCACTTGAGTTACACCACAACGTACAAAACACACTTGTACATAATTAGATTTGATCTTCACAGTAATTTTATAAAGAACATTTGCTGTCACCACCTCCATTATGATGAAATTGAGTCAGAGCGTGCGTTTGAGTCACCCGTTCAACTGCTCATTACTGGCAGCAGTAGGATTAGGCCCCAACTCCCAACCATGCCCAGGGCTTTATCTGCTAATGATACTAAAAGTCACCATGTTAACACTTCTACCATGCACATAACTAGTGGTTATGTCCCATCTTACCTATTTCTCAGTCATTTAGGTGATTTGCCCAGACTAGTACAGCCAGTAGCCTGCTGGACAAGAATGAACCTGGGGTTCTCTTTTCTGGGCAATATGAACAAATGTTTCTTTTTTAAGCCTAAGAGAGAAAAGAAGATAAAGGGGCAGAATATCAGCAAAGTGACCTTGGGTTCAACTCTTCAGCTTGCTTGCTCAGGTCAGCTTTCTTGTTCACCTCAGGCTATGTGATCATGAGAAAATATGCCATCTTCTCACTTCACCTGTCAGTGCGCTGCAGTCTCTGTGTGCCTATGTTCCAAGCCTGATCTGACATTTGTTTGATTGTCTTGCCCTTCCTTCTAATGCCATTTTCCTCTTCCTTCCTTTCCTTTTCTCCTCCCTTTTCCTTCTCCTTCCCTTTCTTCCTTTTTTCCTTCCTTTTCCCTTCCTTTCCCTCCCTTTTTTACTTTCTTCTTTGTTTCTGCCCTTTTTCAGGTTCCTGTGAGTACTTTGCATATTTGGGAATATGCTATTTGAGGTAGTTAGGCAAGTCTCAGAGCTGCGTTGGTGCTGATTCCATCTAAGTTTGAAAGTACAAAGTGGATGTTTTCTTGAATAATGTTACTAGAAACTGCTTATTATAAGATCTACATGGTAAATGTTTTTTTTAAAAAAGTCATTCTTCTGCTATGCTGTTCTGCAAATGAGATTCCAAAAGTGAATCTTCCATTTTGTTTCAGTATTATTAGGAAAAGATAGAAATTTTCATGTCTTAGGAAGTCCACTCTACCATTATGAGTAGCAGAGTACATATTGAAGAGATATCTGTGCCTTCATGTTTCAAGATTTCACCTCAGCTTCAAGGAAAGTAGAATTATGTTTTTAGAGAGTGGGTGTCAAGCTTTTTGGGTTTCAGTACCATGGTGCTCTGCATGGGGGACATGATCTTGGAGGAAAAGCTTGATCTGAGTCATGAAATTTCAAGTAAAAACTCCTCATGAACTATAAATTGACTATGAGCCATTCTTTAAAACTGCAAAATCCTTTGGTTGTTACATGTAGCAGTGTTCCACAGCAGAATCCACTTATCTAAACTTCATGTGGCATAAATGTGTTTCTTATCATATTTTTCCAATCCTCCTGCTTTTAAATTAAAACATTGTAGCTAGGTGCCGAAAGCTCATACCTATAATCCTAGCCTCTCAGAAGGCTGAGATCTGAGAGCCACAGTTTGAAGCCAGCCGGCCAGGAAAGGTTGTGAGACAATTAACCACCAAAAAGTGGCTCAAGTGGTAGAGTACTAGCCTTGAGCAAAAAAGCTCAGGGACAGAGCCCAGGCCTGAGTTCAAGCTCCAGGACTGGGACAGATAATAATAATAGTAAACAGTTTGTAAATTTGTCCAGTAACAGGTAAGAATGTTTGTTTTCAATTTTTCTTTAAAATTCAAATTTGCAATTTGGGTTAAGAGGGTAATAGGCCAAGTTATATCTGATGCTCACTAAAAGAAGTTACAATGCAATTTGGGCTGGGGTGGAGTTCAGCGGTAGGGCACTTGCCTAGCATGTACAAGGCAAGCCCTGGGTTTGATCCTTAGCATTGCAAAAACAATAAATAAATAAAAATAAAAAACAGATCTCTAACACTTAAGGGTCCTATGAGGGGCCTTACTGAGCCTAGAGAAAAAAAGTACAGCTTGTGAAGATAGTAGAACAGGATAAGGAGGAAGAATTGAAAGTTGAGAATATTGTCCCATAGGCATCGAAGGTAATGGTAAAAAAACAGGGAGGATCTTGTTAACATATTTCAAATCTGGCAAAAGGAGTTTATAAACCCTTTAGTGCATTTTAGAATAAAGTAGAGCCATGGTATCTACATGCAAATGGTTCCAAGCAGACCACCCTTGAGGAAAACCCATACATGTTCAGGATGGAGAATTCAGCTCTGTATTACAAATGTGTTATTCATTTTTCCCAAAATGCTTCACAGCTTAACAGATCTCAGGTTTTCACATTTATCACTTAAACATACTCACTGTTACCTTGCTTTGAGGGTATCATTTGCTTTTGGGGAGGCATATTTTTACAAAATAAAGGGCAGAAACAATAGATCACACAACAATTTAAACATGACTGATAACACAAGACTGAAAGTTTCATTTTATCAACGGAGCTGCATAATGCACATATGGGAATTAAAAATTTCTTTTGATTTTTAACCTTTTTTTAACCATACTTCACAGAACTGCATGTAATAAGTCAATGAATAAGTCAGGTTTACTGTCCCTCAAGTGCAGAAATTATGTGCTCTTTGAAAATTGAAGAATGTCTTGTGACATTTATTCCTGTGAATTACAGCCATAAAGAAGACTTCCTAGTAGGAGAGAGTGAAGAAATTTGTTCTAGGTATTTTTTTGTGTTTTTATGCGGTAATTTTGTTTTGTTTTTATAAAAAACCCTTTAGGGGAGTTGGAAAGAATCAAGGCACTGACTGAAAATTGTTAATGGTACTGCACTTTTGTTGAAATTCACTGCTGTAGGAGAGAGATGACATTTCTGTGTTGTTCCCACATTTGAGTCTTCTTTGCCTCTCATCTATATTGATTCTTTTTTTCTTTTTAAGGTAGGACTGGGGCTTGAACTTGGAGCCTTGCACTTAGTAGCAGGTGCTTTACCACTTGGGCCACTTCTCTAGCTTGTTTCCTTTTATTAATTGCATGTATGTCATATGTAGATTTTTCCATCCAATATTAAGTACATATTTATATGTTTCTTTTGAATTCTTTTGGGTTTTTTGTTCATTTAAATATTTCCCCCTTCAGATACTTGGTCAGTGACATGTTGTCTCTATATCATTTATTGCAAGAATCAGTATTTCCCCACTAATTTGTTTTCTACCTTCAAAATTCTACTTTTCAAGCTGTCAGTATACTTTCATACATCATACCTAACAGACCTCAACTCCTCTGAATTTAGCTGTCTGAATTCTTGGCCTTTACTGTACTCTCAGATAAGTTCATGTCCCAACCTGTGTCCTTCGTAGCACCATCACCAGTTTGGAGGTGCACGTTTATATGATTATCTGTTTAGTGTCTGCTCCTTCATTGTGTCCCATACATGCCTGGACCACCTTGATTTCACTTACATTGTATTTCCAGCTACTGTACAAAGGAGGTTTCCAAGAAATAATTTACTGAATGTCTTTATTTTCCCTATGGGCAGCCTAGACTGTCAAGATTTCATGAAGAAGCTTTGTATATTTTAAGATAGATAACATTCATTGTCATTTTGATTTTCAGTTGAAGATTTACTGTGCCTATCATAATGCTGAATAAAATTTTTTCAGTTGAATATTACCTTTTTCAATTGAATATTATCTTTTTGCCTTGAGTATGGTATCTCATTTGTCATACTTGTTATCTCTAAAACTGCATTGGCTATAAGTCTTAGAAAATGATAAAACTGTCAGTGTATATTTTCTATTAACTCTATGTCTATAACATGACATTGATATTACCTAGTAAGTTTGGTAACTTGTTATTTCCATTTGAAAAATATGTAACTGCAGTATATAGCTTGGTGGGAGGAAATCATCAGTTACATTACTGTTAATATTACCATTTTAGTATATTAACTTTTGGTGTTTTTTGTTTGTTTTTCTGTGCTGGGGATTGAACCCAGGGCATTGCACATGCTGGGTAAGGGCTTACCTGTGATCTACACCCCAGCCAATGTTAACATTGCCATAATCACAAGGTCTATAAAAATTCACACACACCCCTCTTAAATACCTGTTGACTGACCAAAATATTATAGTGTATGTGACATGGAATATGAGCCTGATTCAATTCAGTAAGCATTTATGAAGAAACCATGTTTATGAGACACCATATTATATGCCTAGCATCATTGAAAAAATATACAAGTTTGGTCTCTTGATTAGATAGTAACAGGATATCATAATGATGAAGGTTTTTAATTGACATTTATACTGCAAAGTGTGTTTTATGGCAAAGGGAAGCTCCTTTCTTATTTATTCAACACACTGATTAGGACTTACTCTAGGCCCTAGCCTCAGTGGAGTGAGAGGAAAGCTGTGTGGCTATCAGGAGGACTTTCCCTGGCAGAAGGATCCTGGGGTACCAAAGCCCTGAGATTTTTCAGGGAGTAATGAATGAGAGCTGGAAGAGCCCAGGGTAGTGAGCTGCTGGATGGGCAGGGGTTTTGCTAGCCATGGTGAGGCCCCTTTTTCCTAGGCAAGATGAGAAACTGTGGGATAGTACATCTTCCAACTCTCTCTGCACCTCCATGGAGTACCTTCCACTCTCACTTTCATCATTGCTGCATAAGTGATAGGATCCAGAGATTGTTGTAGGATGTACTCATAAGACAGAAGGTTCATGCCCTCATGTAAAATGCAGATAGATAGTGGTCACACCCTATGGCAACACATAATCAGATTCATCATCACTGTTCCAAGGAACTAGGCATAGTCCACATATTTTCAAATACTCAATAGCTCTTTTCTCTGTGTTTTATTCACTTGAAGCAAATGAACAAATGTGACCGAAAACCATGGCTAAATATGTTTTCAGGTTGCTTTAAAAACTTTACCTAATAAGGCTGGCCTATTATCAGTCAACAGTGAGCATCATGCTCTGACAGTCCAGAAACCTGATTTTTTTTCAATGTTTTTGGTTGATATGGAGAGTAGTGTAATTATAATCCGCCATAAATCTGTTTTATATTTAGATCTATCCCCTGCTGAAGTTAAATCCTATTGGCAGGCTCAAACATTTATTTCTGAAAGAACGAGATGTTACAGGTGCTGTAGGTAATTGATTTATTCTTTTTTTTTTTTTCCTGTTACAGGAGGCAACATCACAGCTTTCCCAGTCTGAGAGAAAAAATATGGAATGTGTTTTACCGCTGACTGAACACAACCAAATGAACTGTACTGACAGTAGTTTGAAAACCAACAGTTAGCAGTTTGTTCCAGCTCCAACATTGCCTGGCACTTTCCAGAGCAAACTGTTTACAAGAACTCTCAGTGTTACAAACTTATTAACCTCAAGCTTTGTTTATTTAAAATATTTCTGTGAAAGAAAAGTCCTTGGAATTCATCTTCCAGAATGGATATGAATGAATATTTGTGGATGGTCATTTTAGGTTTTATTATAGCTTTCATCTTGGCATTTTCTGTTGGTGCAAATGATGTTGCCAATTCCTTCGGTACTGCTGTGGGCTCTGGTGTGGTGACCTTGAGACAGGCGTGCATTCTGGCATCAATATTTGAAACTATTGGCTCTGTGCTACTGGGAGCCAAAGTAGGAGAGACTATCCGTAAAGGCATCATTGATGTGAATCTGTACAACGAGACAGTAAAAACACTTATGGCTGGGGAAGTGAGTGCAATGGTTGGTGAGTAGCTTTAATCCTACCCCATGGGAAGGTATGGCCACCCACCTGCCTCCCTGCTACCTCTGCCTCTTCTGTAAATGGGATCCTTGTTTCAGCTTTTTAGAAACTGGTTTTGGTTTTATGTTTTTACTGATTTTTGCCTTCTTCACTTTAGAGTAATTATGGTTTTTTTATAAGTATTTAAATAACAAGAAAGTACTGTCAAATATTTAGCAATTTAAGTGGCTAAAATAGATTTTTAATAAATGAATACGATTTGTGGAATAGCACTTTGTTTTAGATTATTCAAGGTTATTAAAGAAGTAATATGTATGTGAATTTGTTTTATTTTTTTCATGTGTACTAGTCCAAGGGCTGGAACTCAGGCCTTGGATACTGTCCCTGAGCTTTATTATCATTGTTGTTGTTGTGTTATTTTACTTAAGGCTAGTGCTCTACCACTGGAACCATTGTTCCACTTCTGGCCTTTAGGTGGTTAATTGGAGATAAGAGTTATCTTGAAATTTCCTGCCCGGGCTTCAAACCGTGATCCTCAGATCTAGCCTCCTGAGCAGCTAGATTACAGGTTTGCACCACCAGCACTGACTTGTTTAAAATTTTTACCTATAAAATTTTCATACATATTGATATATATTTTTTCTTGTCTTTTTTTTTCATCAGAATGCACTATTTTGAAAATGTAGTTGTCAAAAAATAATGTTTGGGGTTTAGTAATTAATATACTTGCCTAGCATGCATGAAACCCCGAGTTCAACCCTCAGCACTGCAAAATAATATGAATATTTTTAGTGGAGCTATGGCTCAAGTGGCAGACCCCTATCCTTGAGTGAAAAAGCCCAGGTCCTGAGTTCAAGCCTTAGTACCACACCAACAAAAAGAAGAATACTTTTTGGATTTGGGTATTGCTTAGTGGGTGAACACATGAACAAGGTCTTGGGTTTAGTCCCAGCACCAAGAAACAAAGAAAATGCCAGTATTTATTAATTTGGCTTTTTGACTCTAGAGCCATTACCAAGTGAATATTAAGCAGGTGCTTATGTTTTGAGAAATTCTGGTCTTCAGCATTATTTGTAATGTTTTTGTTGGCTTTTGTTTGGATTTTCTGATTCTATCCCCTTGGAGCTTTATTTGATATGCATGTTTTCCTTTCTGGCTAAAAGATCACTTGTATGTATATCGTTTATGACTAGGTATAAGTTGCCCAGATGAAGAATTGAGGTGAGTGATAATGTGAGTAAAATTAGCTGGGTGGACAGTGTGATTTCTCCATTACCATAGTGACTTTAAGAGAGGAAGCCCTGTGTAAGCCTTCCCTTTCTGCCTTTATTATAGCAGAAAGAAAATTCAGGCGGAACCTCCAAGTACAGCTGACAGGACTCTCTCTGTTTGCCTCTAGGTAGAGATGCCGTCACAGCAGACAGCTGATCTTTATGGGTAATTTGGTTAGGGAAAAGAGGTTAGAGATGGTTTCCACCACCTTGTGCTTTCAACAGGACATCTCCTTTTAAAGGAAGAGTCCTGCAGTGGGAGGTAAGATGCTGGTGTACCAACAACACAGTCATGTTTTACAGGTCCCTAGTCATTTGTCACTAGCATTCCTTAAGCACCCAGCATGTGGAGAGGGTTAACCCACCATCTTTTTGTAGATAAGTCAGTTGAAGGCCCCCTAGTCAGAAGCAGACTGATATGCTAAGGTATTTAATAATAAAGGTACAGTAGCCAGGTAATTCAAGATCTGAGGTTTCTAGTTCTAATATTTTATGTTACACAGATAGAAAAGCCAGGGCTGCTTTAATGTCAACAGCTATTGTAATTACTAAATTTTACTTACTTTTTTATGTATATATTTCTCAGTATAGTCAAATTAATTGAAACTTCCCTTAGAAAAGTAACTATTTTAGCCTGGTGCTGGTGGCTCACACCTGTAATCCTAGCTACTCAGGAGGCTGAGATCTGAGGATCACAGTTCAAAGCCAGCCCGGGCTGGAAAGTCCATGAGACTCCAATAAACCACTAGAAAACGGGAAGTGGCTCTGCGGCTCAAGTGGTAGAGCACTCGCCTTGAGCTGAAGGATAGCGCCCAAGCCCAGAGTTCAAGCCCCACGACCAACCAAAAAAAAAAAAGTAACTATTTTCTTAAGTTCATCCATGACGTTCATGTATAGATAACTATGGTTTAATCATATTAAAATAAAATTAAGGTTTTCCTTGCCAATTGTAATATGGACAAGACTTACTAAAAGTATTAAAGAAATAAAGAAAAATCCTGATAGAACAAGGCCTAGCTGGAGCTTCCCTGTTAGGTAAGACTTAAAGAGATGCTGTGCTTGTAGGACCCTTGTTAGGAGGCTATATGGAGGGTTTCATTTTGACCCAGTTTTGTGAACTGAGTTCATGTACCTACTAATTTTTTTTTATAACTACTATTATAATTACTAATTTTTTAGTATAATTTCTCCAGTTTCTAGTCTTCCTCCCACCCCACTCCTTTAAGTTTTGGCTCTTTACTGAAAGAATGAAGGATTTTTACCTCAACTATAGTTTGGGTTTACCAAAGCAATTTGAGGTTTGCTTGAATAACAAAGATTGTTTGCTTTGGCTTCTTTCTTTCTTTCTTCTTTTTCTTCTCGTTTTTTTTTTTTTCCTGATGTGTGGGTATATGACTCTCAAAACCCCTTCTTAAAAAGAAAAGTATGTTACCTAGATTTTTTAAATTGAATTCCTTACAAATGGGAGCTATGTGAATTTAATATGGTGGTCATTATTGGACAAAAAGCTAATTCTGTTCAGATCTTGACTTCTCCCTCTCTCTTCTAAAGTCTACTAATTCTTCTCCCTCTCCCCACCCTTTTATTCTATTCTGTTTTTCTTGATTTTCTTAGTAACTTCTTCAGCCATAGGTCTCTGTGCTTTCTGATAAAGTTGTGCTGGAAATAAGTTGGTTGAGTAGAAGAATTGTTAATGCCATTCAAGCTTCCTAAACAGTTTATATTTTGAGAGTCACTCAGCTTTAAAACAAGTCAATCTACTTTGTGTGACTCCACTAATGGTTCCAAAATCTTACAGGGAATTCAGACCTTGTCATCTTCTCCCTCTGAGGCACCCACCCTAGCATAAGAAACCATTGGCTTGAGCACAATCCTCCTCAAGTCTTCATAGCCCTGCTTGCCCTCCAGCTTGCTCCGCTGTGTCCCGCCCTGACACACACCTAGCGGTCCCCTCCAGTGTGACCCTGAGCCTTAGCTCTGTCATTGCCTGAGGCATGTCCACCTCCCACTTTCCCTAGGTTTCATCCATCCCATGACTTATCCGTTCCCTCTTTGTAGGATGTCCTTACCTCACATAAGACATCCATTTTTCTTCTTCTTCTCACTTGTAGTCCCACTTACCTTCATCAGTTCCTCATCTTTTCAGTCTTCCCTGGCTCCTCTTTTTTTCTTCCAGTATTCCCACCTGCTTTTTTTTTTTTTTGTCAGTTGTGGATCTGGGCCTGGGCGCTGTCCCTCAGCTTCAGCTCAAGGCCAGTGCTCTACTACTTGAGCCACAGCACCACTTCCAGTTTTCTGGTGGTTAATTGGAGATGAGTCTCACAGACTTTCCTTCCTGAAAGCTGCTCCTGAAAGTTTCTCTTGCTGACTTCAAAAATATGCCTGGAGGAATTTGCAAAAAGGGTGGGGAACCAGGTGCAGGTGGCTCACGCCTGTAATCCTAGCTCCTCAAGAGGCTGAGATCTGAGGATCACAATTTGGATCTAGCCAAGGCAGGAAAGTCTGTGAGACTCTTCAATTAATCACCAAAAGGCTGAAAGTGGAGCTGTGGATTAAGTGATGGAGCTTTAGCTTTGAGCAAAAAAACCTCAGGGAATGTGCCCAGGCCCTGACTATGAGCCCAGGCATGTCCCGTGCACACTCGCATGCGCCATGTACACACACACACATACACACACACACACACTATTAAAGTGGTAAAGTATTTTTTGTTTTGTTTTTTGTTTGATTTGTTGTTTTGTTTTTGTTTTTTGAGACAGGTCTTATAGCCAATACTGGCTCAGAATTTATGTAGCCCAGGCTGGCCTAGAACTTCAAGTCCTCTTGCCTCTGTCTCCTTAGTGTTAGGATTATAGGTCTGCTTTCATTTTAAAAGCAATCAGTCTCTGTGGAGCCCAGGCCTCAGAGGTAAGTCCTAAGGAACTGTCCAGGAAAAACCCAAATACAGCCATGGAGCCTATCACCATTTGGCAGAGTAACATCCCCTTCATCTCCCAGCACAAGTGTTAAGGATATACATGGGGTCACAGCTGGCTTCAGCTCAAAGGTTTCAGCCCAAAGGTCAGCAGGCCCGACCTCTGCTGGATCAGCTGTCCGCATTGCTTCACAAACAGGGACCATAAATGACCCTTCAGTAGCTCAGATAGTTTGAAGGAAATGCAGAGGTCTGCTTAAAGTTGCTTCTGTTGCCAAGCAACCAGGTTTCCAGAGCTAATTGGAAATAATAATATGCCCAGCTTATCAGCCATCCTCTTCATTCCCATACAGTTCAGAACAAGCTTTTCAACAAGTACCCCGAAAGTGATCTCTCACAGCTGATGCTTTTAATACTCACTGCAAAATCTGATCTGCTTATGAAAGTGTCTGAGGTGAACTATAGCCTAGAAAAATATGAAGCCTAAAAAGAATGATGGACTGGAGGTAAAAGTATACAAAGCCACATTTGAAGCTCCTAAGAAACCCAGCAGAGTCTTGGTTATTTTTCTTGAAGGAGGCAAAAATCAAAAAGCAAGCTCTGTATAACTATTGGATGCTAATAAAAATACTAAGTAAAAGTACTAAAGTGTGCTCTCATACATAGACTAACTTGTCATTAGCCCTCATTATAGAAGGCATGGTAACAAAACTTCCCCTCAGTCATTTTCCTTTCTTTCCTAAGTATAGTAGAAACTTTATTTCTTGCTTGATTGTAGCCCAACTGCACCCTTGGACAGGCTTGTTATTAATCTATAATCTATTAATCTTGTTATTAATCTATAAAACAGTTATTATCTGCTGTATTGAGAAGGTTTACTAAAGTTGAGTGATTTTTGTAAGGACCTTAGCACTTGTAAATTAACTCCATAGGAAGTTAAACTGGGAGATGTCGCTGTGGAGAACAAGTTTGGATTTCTTCTCTTGGTTGTGGGCTCAGATTCTACTTTATGTCTGATTGTTTTTTTTAATCTTTCTGTCCATAGGTTCAGCCGTTTGGCAGCTGATTGCATCCTTCCTGAGACTTCCAGTTTCAGGAACTCACTGCATTGTTGGCTCCACTATAGGATTCTCACTTGTTGCAATTGGTACAAAGGGTGTGCAGTGGATGGAGCTTGTCAAGATTGGTAATTGCCATTTTCTTTTACCTATAAGAAGGAAAATTACCTTTGCTAGAGTAAGTTTTATTAAAAGTTGTTTTTATCATGTGTTTTTCCCCTTAAAATGTTAAGGTTTAGAAGACCTACATTATATGGGTAATGAAGTCTCCCTGTAAATTTCTCTTACTAGAGACTGTGAACTGTGAACTTCTTTAACTCTTCTCTTTAAAAAACATTACATCATCATCCAGCTTTGAAAATCAATATCTAGCCTTTCCAAGCAAAAGAACATTTTTATTTAAATCATTGTAGAAGTCAGAGAAAGACTATAAATTTGAGTAAAGGTAATGCCTTGAATCTCAAGGAGTCAGTATCTGTGATCATGGTAAAGCCTGTTGTCATTTACCTCTCTGAGGTCAAGAAATGATCCAAACTAAGCATGAGAAAGAAGCTCATGCCTGTAATCCTAGCTGAGATCTGAGGAGGCTAAGATTTGAGGATCTTAGCTTGAAGCCAGCCCAGACAGATAAATCTGAGATATCTTATCTGCAATTAATCAGCAAAAAGCAAGTAGTAGAGACATGGATGGTAGTGGTCTAGCCCTCTTCTCCCCCCCCCTCCCCCGCACCCACCGCCACACACACACACACACACACACACACACACACACACACACACACACACACACACACACACACACACACACACACACACACACACACACACACACACACACACACACACAAAGAGATGATCCAGTCTACGCTCTTTAGAGAAGCACTAGTGTTCCTTGTAGACCTGTACCCATTTCCACAAATCTAACAACTGACTTCCTGACTCTGCAATATGTCAGTTTATAAATCAACTCTATAATGCCAACCCACCTGGCTGTAAAAATACTCCTTCACCCCATCTCTTAGCTTTTGGTTGTTCAGTCTTTTATCAGGCTCACTGTGGCCTCAGAAGCTGTAGGTCACACTGGCTTCTGACCTGCCAAGCAGGAACACAGACCACCAGGGAAACTGCGTTAGATCTGGAACCTCAGTTCTCAACTCTAATGTTAGAACTACCCAGGGGAGCAATTTAAAAATATTAATGACTAGACTTGATTCTAAACCTTTAAAATCAATCAGAATTCTAGGGTTAGAGCAAGAATATAACCGTATTATTAACCCCCCCTCCCTCCAAGATGTTTATACTGTGTAGCCATAGCTTGGAGCTGCAAGGCTTGATGCTAAAGTTAGAGTTCTAGTTGTTAGGTGTCAGAAATCAAAGTACCAGGCTGGTCTTGGCAAGGAAATACAAAGTGGCCTGCTTTTAAATAACCTCACTATTGGATCAAGTTCCTGGTCTCCATATGTATTGATAAGAAAAGCAGGTAAAAGGTTCAGTGGGAAGCAAAGGAGTCTGTCTCTAAATCTAAAATTTAAGAATAGTGATCCACTGACCTGGCAGTATAACCAGTTATACATGGCTAGAGTAGAGCTATGCATGGGTGAAGTCAGGAGAGTTCCGAGTTAAGGTAAAAAAAAAAATTCTGAGAATATTTATTAATGTATGTAATATATTGGTTATTATTGTGTTATATAAACATGACCATAATTATTTATGAATTTTAACATTCATTAGATTTTTTTTTAATCACTCAGTTGCTTCTTGGTTTATATCTCCACTGTTGTCTGGTTTCATGTCTGGCGTGCTGTTTGTACTGATCAGAATGTTCATCTTAAAAAAGGTAAGGGATGCTGTTATTTTTTAAATTAAATTTCAGAACTAATTTTGGTCCTGCTCAGCAGAAATTAATGTTGGGTGGAATTAGAAAGAGAATTGCATTCATATTGTTAAGTGGGCCTTAAAAGTGGAGTTATGGTCATGCTTTATCATCTAAGTTGCTGGAGTGAACCCCAGAGAAGTGTGCAGTGGCCTACATACACTAGCACTCAGTTTGAGACTTCTTTCCTTAGTTAGCACTCCCTGGAACTGTGCTTAGACCTCAAAAATGAAAGATAATCACTTCCTGACTGCTAAATAAAATAAAATGAGATGATGTTAAGGTTTTGAAGTTGACTAATCACTAAAAGCAACTGGATAATCTCCTTACCCAAATGTAAAGGTACCTGCTAATAGATAAAATGAACTCAAAATACTGACTTAATTTGAGGAAGTAATTGGGGGAAAAAAAAGAAATACAGGGGATACATTTGTCATATAAGATTAAAGATATAAAATTTGAGATCAGTATTATTTTAAAAATGATTATTTTTATTTAACTTTTAAAAATTATTTTCTTAATTCAAATGAATATAATAAAGTATGAGATAGTGTTCAATTTCAATTTATGTATATATCAATCAAATCAGAGTAATAGCATTTACATTTCCTTAAATATTATCATTTCTATGTATTTGGAACCTTCAAATACTTCAGTAGTTATTTTGGGAAACTGATTTCTTGTGCCTTATAACATTAGAGCCCTGTCTTAGGCAACTTTCCATCTCTGTGACAAAATACCTGAGATAGTAACTTTTTTTTTCTTTTTTTTTTAATTTTAATTTTAATTTTTTGTGGACATACTGTACAGAGGGGTTACAGTTACATGGGCAAGATGATGAGTACATTTCTTATCAAGCATTGCAGCCTCCTCCTTTGTTTACCTTTCACATCCCTTCCCAGCCTCCCCCTGCCCCCCATCCACCCCCACCCCCACCCCCCGCACCAAAGTTGTAAAGTTCGTTTTTGACATGACAACTTGTACTTCTCATAGTTGCATCGGGTCCACCTGTATCCTTAAACGACTTGTTTTTCCCTATCTCCTCCACAAATTATACCGACATCAAATATAGTGAAAGCAGGGGTTATACTGTGGGGGAGGGACATACAAAGCTACAAAGAGATAATCGTATAAATGAGTTAGAAACAAATACATGAAAGAAAAAAACATTTAAATACACATCTAAGGGTTCATTTTCCTAACATCATGAGATAATAACTTTTAAGGAGGAAAGTTATTTTGGTTCAAAATTTTAGAGATTGCAGTCCATGGTTACTTGGCTGTCTTGCTTTGGGCCTTTGATAACATGGTGTATCGTGGCATGAGTTTATGATGAAGGGAACCTGTTTACCTCATGGTGCCCAGAAGCAAAGAGAGGAAGGGCACATTTCCTTTAAGAGTATGATCTCAATGACCTAATTTCATTCTACTAGGCCCAGATCACCTGCTACTAGTGCCATGGACTGGACACCAAGCCTTTAATATATGGGACTTTAGGGCATTGAAGATCTCAGCTGTGGCAAACTACTTCCCTATCTAACTATACTTTTGTACCCATTATTCACTATTCTTCCATATTTCCTTCTTACTCTGTTAGTGACCTCCATTCTATATTCTCTGTAATCAACTTTTTTGACATATTTCATCATTATGTGTGTATATATTCTTAAAACTATCACCATGTCTTCTTGGTTGATTTGTTGCAGTGCTTTATTAGCCATAAAGTCTACCTTTGGTTGTATTGTATAGTAGTATTTCCTTATTTATATTGTACTTCCTGCCATTTCACTTACCCACAGCCACCCATGGTCTAAAAATATTAAATGGAAAATTCAAAAGTTCATACTGCATGCTACATAGTGTGATGAGCTCTGTCGCTATTCCTGTTCCAAGCTGCTGAGGATGTGAACCATGTCCAGCATTTACCTAACACGTGTCACACTGCATGCTACCCAGCATTCGTCACCTGGTTGTTATTTCAGCCAGCACATCCCCTAGGCACTATGGTAACACCTTATGTTCAGTAGCTCTTATTAGAATCCTAATGCTGTGTCACAGTGACAATGTCATACACCTCTTTTCATCTCAAATATTTTCAGAAAACAACCACATGCAGGTAACTAAACTGTCACAACTGTATATGCTTACGAGGCAATGTATTGTTTCTACAGTATGGTAGAATGTATAGTTTCAGGAATCCAGTTACATACTCACATGAGCGTATCTATATATGCCTTCCTTCAACTGTTATTGCTTGAAAATAAGCTCTTTTTTCCTGGCATTGCCTACTATTCAATGAAAGGACTCTTCTCTTGACTAAGTACACACTTGCTATTTCATTTCTCACCGTTCCTTCTCAGGGCTTTTAGTGTTCGCACTCCCCACCTTTTTTTTTTTATTATTATTATTATTGTTAAGATGATGTACAGAAGGGTTGCGGTTACATAGTCAGGTAATGAGAACGTTTCTTTTTGAACACACACTCATATTTTCATGCATTCAGTCTTTTCTTTCCTCTGCTCAGATCCTACCTTCAGGTGTCACTTCCTGGAAGACGACCTGTGATTGGTTACCTGGTTTCTACTCCTACATCTCTGTGTTCTCACTATTGCACTGTGTGTGGTGCATGGTACAGTGTTTCATTTTATGTTCATTTACCTGCCTGTGTGATTGAACAATCTGTGAGGATGGACACTAAGACAGTCTGAATTACTGCTGTATACCAGTATACTTAGTATTTTAAAGACACTTGTTAAATATTTGGTAAGAGAGAGTTGAGGGATTCCTGGATGAGATACCGATAAGAATAGACAGAGAGGAAAGAAAGAGCGGGAGGAAAACAGGAACAAAAGAAGAAGGAGACAAGTCTCAATGAGATATTTTCTTTCAAGTTTTAAGAGTAGGTTATTTGGTCAGGAGTATAGTTTAGCTAGGCACTTGTCTAGCACATGTGAGGTACTGAATTCCATCCCATGCTCTACCAAAAAAGACTAGGATGTTTGGGAAAATATAAAGTGATTCAGTTTAAAAATATAAACTCAGACTTTTTTTACCTTAAAAAAAAAACAATCCACTATTGAGTGGTTTTGGAAGCCAGAGGTCATAAGCGTCAGAAAATCCTCTTATCTTTTTTTCAGTTCATCCCAGGATTCTTTTGTGGGCTCATCATGCTGGCTCAGGCACACTGGCCTGGCTCTCATCTTTGCTACAGCCCATTCATCCTGGTGTTTTCTCTTTCCTTCTCCTCTCTATCCTGGCTGTAGCACGACACAGTTGTGTCAATTGAATCATGTCCTGCTCCTGCCCTGCTCCTGCCCTTACATTTCCTTTACCTCACTGCCTATCCTCTTGAGAACTGTCAAGATAATTTGTGCATGTGTACGCATACCTGCCTGCCTGCCAGTAGTGAAGTTTGGAATCAGGGCCTGAGTAGACCTATCCCCTTAGCTTTTTCTCTTGAGGCTGGCCCTTTTTCCACTTGAAGCACAGTTCCACTTCTGGCTTTTTTGATGGTTAACTGGAGATAAGAGTCTCACAGACTTGCCTGTCTGGGTTGGCTTTGAAACATGATTCTTACATGTCACCCTCCTGAACAGTTAGGTTACAAATGTGAGCCACCAGCACCTGGCAGCCATCAGTTCTTGAGGACTGCAAAAAGCCTCATGTTTGGACACACAATGTGTCTCTCACATTGTCTTTGCTAATCCTTAATTCTAGAACTCAACTCAGTTTCCACACCTAATTTTCCTTTTTATCTTGTTGTTAGGCAACATGTTCATATAAGTTTACAAGAACGTTCTCTTATTATTGGTTATTTTTGTAACATGTATGTGTCAGTGCTACACTGAGGAGTTCCTGGCCCATGTGAGTGCTTCACAAATCCTCTGTGGGCCTGCTTAAAACTATAATTCTGGTTAGGCACTGGTGGCTCATACCTATAATCTTCCTACTCAGGAGGGTAAGACTGAGAAGATGATGGTTTGGAGCCAGCCTAGGCAGAAAAGTCTGCTTAGATTCCATATGCAATATAACCAACAAAAAGCTAATCTGGAGACATGGCTCAAGTGGTAGACTACCAGCCATGCAAGCAAACCAAGCAAATGCAGGCTCTGAGTTCAAACCCCAGTACTGCCAAAACAACAACAAATCCTACTTTTTTTTTTTTTTGCACAATTGTAAAGAGTTATTTAGTAAAGAGAAAGTAAAGGGCGCTCAGCAGAGTGAGCAGTGGGACCAGGAAACCAGTTATTCAACAAATGCTTTGTATTGCCCCTCCCACCTTTTTCTCCTCCCTCTTGGCAATTTTTCAGATAGTGATTGATTTGTTAAAAAAAAAAAAAAAAAGTAAGACCCTCTGGGTGGTAGCCACAGAATGTGGCTTATAGGAAGGCCAGTTTGGGTTATGGCAAGACCTAAGACCTTTTCCTGGATGGTGGCCACTGGTTGAGATGGGGGCAAGCTGGCCTGAACCAGTTGGCTGATATTTTACTTTATTCTCCCCCCCCCCCCCCCCCGAGTTTTCCCTGACTGCTGTTGAGACATTGAGGGCATTGAGCTCTGCTCTGGCTACTTCCTACTGAATGGGAATGATGAAGGGGCCCATGACAACTGCCAGAGGAGACTCAGGAAATCCTACATGTTTGTTTCTCAGATGTGGTTAACTTCAAACACATGCAGTCCATTCTTGCTGGCGCATTACATTGAGAGACTGCTGTCACAGAAGCCTAAAGTTACAAATACTTTATTAGATTAAAAACACATAATTCTTAACTTACAATAGTTGGAGATTAAATTCTTTACTTTAAGAAGACATTTTGAAAAGTATGTGGAAGAGTATATTCACTGTGTATTTTATTTTATTTTTTTCATTTATTTATTTTTTGGGGGGGGTCCGGTCGTGGGGCCTGAACTCTGGGCCTGAGCACTGTCCCTCAGCTCTTCAGCTCAAGGCTAGTGCACTAGCACTTGAGCCATAGCACCACTTCCGGCCTTTTTTTTTTTTTTTTTCCTGCTTATGTGGTGCTGAGCAATCCAACCTAGGGCCTCATGCATGCAAGGCAAGCACTCTACCACTGAGCCACTTTCCCAGCCCAGCACTGTGCATTTTAGTATAGCTAAAACATACTCTGCCATAGACTTATGAAAAATCTAACAGTAGTACTATGTTGGCTAAGTTCTTCAACCTCTTAGTGAGTTCTCAAATATGACAGCCTCAGAATATTTGCTGGCTGTAGACAATTAGAAGCAAACTTGAACTGGGCTTCACGGGTTTGAAGAAGAAGGTTCTGAGCTCTGGGCTTCAGTCCCCAGGCATGGGTGTCTGTAACAGTGCTGTTCTGTTTCTAAATCTGACATCAGCTCATGTGACTCTAGAGTTCCTGTGTCTGCTGTCACAATGCTGGCTCTGAAACTGCACTTCTCTCCATGGAGATGGTCTTGGCCCATGCAGCAGGTTACAGGCAGCCCTTAGAGCCTTTGGGAGAAACTGATGTAGCAGTGTCTTCCATTATTTGTCTGTTCGATGCTCTCTGTTCTGACTTTACTCTATCTCATTATCACATAGGAAGACCCCGTTCCCAATGGTCTTCGAGCACTTCCTCTGTTCTATGCTGCTACGATAGCAATAAATGTCTTTTCCATCATGTACACAGGAGCACCAGGTAAGATGCCCTTCTTAACTTGTATTGACTTGCATTGCTCATGATTCAAGAGCTGTAAAATAGAGTAGTGATCTTTATTTCCTTGTTTTGTGTAGCTGAGAGACATGTACACTACAAGGCACCAAGTGTATTTAAAATTTTAAAGCCCTATTCCACTAGTTACCTACCTGTGTTGCTTAGCAGTTTATTGAGCCTTTCTGAGTCTCATGTTGTGCATAACCACTGAGCTCTGGTGGGCCAGGAGAAGAAGGTAGCACTACACCTAGCACAAGTACAAGCAAGTAGCAGCATTTGATAATCAGGTTTAGAGAGCTCAGAAGCCATCTGTAGGGCCTGGCCTGAAATCCCAGGTACTTGGGAAGCAGGGATGGGGAGGATTTTGTGGTTCAAGGAGAGCGGGGAGAAGTTAATTAGACCTTTATCTCAACTAACAAGGCTGGTATGACCATGTGATGCTGTGATCCATGCTACACAGTGGGGTACAGGTAAGAGAATCATAGTTCAAGGTCAGCTCCAGAACAAAACTGAAGACCTTATATAACTAAGTAAGCTCCTAATGTGTGTTTAGGTAGTGGCTATTTATCACTGCATCTTTTTCAGTCATAATTTGACAGGTTTCCTCCAGGCTTATATGGAGGACTAGGAAGAAGAAAAAGGTCATGACTTCACAAGACTACTATTTCATTCCACCAATAATCAACAAAAAGATTTGTTAATATTTGGTTCTAAAAATACTCTGTTTTTAGACTATCTAGTAGGTGGGTCCAAACTTTCTCTTCAAGCATTGAAGGTTATCATTTGCCCTTTAATTACACACTCTTTCCTCATATAGGTATCTTCCTGCCAGCTGTAGCTTAAGTAGCCATATTGACATATCTGTGACAAGGTTGAGCTGAGAAGAGTGACCAAGTCCATTGTCCCCTTAACAAATACCTTCTTTGTTATCTGTCTACAATTTATTCTTCCTAGGCTCCTTGCTTCATTAGTATATTTTTATGCAATATGTAGGAGCTACAGAAATAAAAATATAAAAGTTCTTCAACAAAAATGAGTGGCAATACTGGGTGCTGGTGGCTCACCAGTATGATCCTGGGTACTCAAGAGGCTGAGATCTGAGGATTGTGGTCCCAAGCCAGCTCGAGCAGGAAAGTCTGTGAGACTCTTACCTCCAGTAAACCACTCAAAAAAAAAAAAAAAGGCTGGAAGTGGTGCTGTGGCGAGTGTGAGCCTTGAGGGGGAGGGAGGGAGGGAAGCTCAAGGAAAGCACCCAGGCCCAGAGTTCAAGCCCCAGTACTGGCAAAAAAAAAAAAAAGAGTGACAATAATGATAACCTTAAGAGATCTTGATTAATGGCATTGTTATGCATGGAAAAGAGTTAAATGGGGATTTGCTGGATGTTGCGTTATAGTATTTCATTTTGGTTTCTTCTGTTCCTCCACTCAAAATTATTGTGAAGTTGTTTATAGCTTAAGCTAATTTGATTTGTTGTGCTTTGCATCTGACATGACTTACCTCAAAAATCATTCGTATACTTCAGAGACTTGAGTTTTCACTTTAAAAAGTCTTTGCATTTTTGTCCTTAATATGATTAACAAGAACCAAAAATAACCTTAGAAAATAAAGTGCTTATGTACTTCAGTTGGATACAAGCCAAAAGTTTATTTTTCATTGAAAATACCTTTTCTGTGAGGCCTGGTTTTTGTTCAGTGGTTAGATAATGGTTGCTTTACTTGATCACAGCTCTTTGAATAGGCAAAATAGATCTCATGATTAAGCCTCTGGTAGTTAAGAGAGCTTCTAAGTCCAAATGAGAGCCAAAAATCAGCCACATCAGCATCACTTAGTAACTTGATTCTCTAGGCCAAGCCTGAGCCTAGGAAATACTTGAAGTCCAGCAACTTGTATTTCAATAAGGAGCCAAAATGGCACCAGCGCAGCTTACAGTTTAGTAACCTCAAACCCACAGGTGATTCTCTTGCCTTGCCACTTATCAAAACCCCTTAATGTTGATCATTACTGTCACTCTTTTTTTTTTAATCTTTTGTTTTTTTGCGGGTACTGGCAAAAACTCAGGGCCTGGGTACTGTCCCTGAGCTTTTTTTTTCCCCTCACTCTACAACTGAGACCATATTTTATTTCAAAAGTATTCTTCATATTTTTGCCAAATGCCAGTGGCTCACAACTGTAATCCTAACTACTTTTTAGGAGACAGATCAGGATTGAGGTTCAAAGCCAGCTCTGGTAGGAGAGTTCGTGAGACTCTTATTTCCGAGTACCAAAATTCTAGAAGTAGAGCTGTGGTGCAGGTGGTAAAGCACCAGCCATGAATGAAAAGGCTTCTGAAAGACAGCAATCAGGTCCTGAGTTTAAGCCCCAGTGCTAGCATTTTTTTAAATATATGTTTTTGTTAAGTTTCCCAGCCTTTCTTTTATGTTGGTGGTTCCTCAGATGTTTGAAAAGTTGGTGTAAAACAAAGACCAGTAAGTGAATTTTCTCAAGTGAGGCATGCTAGTAAGGAGAACCTGCAAAGCAAGTCAACCTATGTGTGCATGTATGAACGTGTAGAAGGGTGGTCCACAGTCTACCATTGTGTGACAAAGCATAGCATGTGCGTAGTGTAATCCTATTGCTGTTATATGAAGAGGTAAAACATTAAAAAAGAAACCCATGCAAGCCTCACACTGTGTATTTGTAGTGAACTAGAAAATGCCTGAAAAGACAACAGCAGATAGTCCCCCCCCCCCCCCCACTTTTCTCTGGGAAGTGAGTGCAAGAGGGAATGTGGCAGGGAATATCATATTTGTACATCAGACAGTTCCGTGTGGGTCCTTATGATATCCTTACAATAAGCCTGTATTATATATAAAATTAAAACAAAAAAGTATGAGGTATATGACATTGTACAGCTCATAGTAATGATTGTAACCTGTGAAAAACTAAAGGTTAAATCAAGTAATGACAGTGGAGATAAAATCTTTTTTTTATATAAAAAGTTGTATTCATTTCTTCCTTAAATGACTTGGATGATGATCTGATATTCCGGGGATTTGGGACAGAATTGTAAAGATATTTGAGGTTAGGGCTAAATCATTCATCATATTTTGTTGTTTAGAAAATGAAAGGAGCTTGAGATGAAAGGCCATGTAGTGGCTGGTGCAGAGAACAGAGGGTAAGAGCCCAGTGCTGGTGCCTGGACGCTGTTCTTGGCTGAGTGGACAGGAGCAATTCAAGCTGTGCCCTATTTTGTCTTTCCACAGAAGGAAGCTAGAGCCAGGCCCAGTGCCCTCTGAAGGTGTAATTATTTGGAAACAATTTGAAAGCCTCACCAGGAAGACAATCTTTTACAAAGTATTTTTGTCAAAAATGTATATAAGACAAACTTGAATTTAAGAAGAAAAATGTTTTGCCTTAGGTGTATATTAATTCAAGAGCCTTTAACAAAAAAAAAAAGGAAGAAACCTTTTAAAAGCCCAGGCTGTCCTGAAAGTGATGATGCTCCTGCCTCAGCCTCCTAAGTACTGGGATGGATTACCAGTGTGAGCCATCACACCACGCTTGAGTGCTTTTGTAGGCTAAATGTACTGAATAGTTTCTTAGCTATCAAATCTTGATTGTCTACTTTGGAGCTGGATAACATAAATGTCAATTTCATTTATTTTATCTAGGTGTTAAAAATAATTGTGGCCAGCCTTTGGTGGCTTATGCCTGTAATCCTAGCTACTCAGGAGGCTAAGATTTGAGGATTGTGGTTTGAAGCCAGCCCAGGAGGAAAGTCCCTGAGACTCTCATCTCCAGTTAACCACCGAATTAAAAAAATAAATAAATAAAACAACAACAGAAGTGGAGCTATGGCTGAAATGGTAGAGCACTAGTCTTGAGTTAGGGACAGCATCTAGGCCCTGAGTTCAAGCCTCAGGAATGGCAAAAAATAAATAATAATAATAATAATATTCTTTGCTAATCTGTTAAGTACATTTCTTTATTGCTAGGATAATTTGCTAAGACCACTATTCCATCCTGGTCCTCTGTCCTCTCTTACTATGAACAACATTCCCTCCATTTTCTTGGATTCCATTTCTTCCTCCTCTTCCCTCACATTTGTACCCTTCTACCCCCAGGCGTTGTCTGTTTTCCTCTAGTTTCTCATGACATAGAGAGTCATCTCATCATTTTCTGGCTATTTTCCAGGCCAAATCACTGTCAATGGAAGGTATGATAGCAAAGTTACAAAGGGCAGGTGTGATACGGTGTCCAGTTGTCTAAGTAAAGGATCCAGAAATCTTGTAACCAACCTCACTTTCCCATTTTGATTGGTAGGACCATGTGGCCCTGACTTAGAAGTATGGAGATTGGCTCAGAAGCATGGGAAAATGTTCTTTACTTTTATTTTGGGCCTGGTTAGCATGGATGTTAAAAAATAGGGCTTGATAGCAAAAGTGCTCACTCATTTAAAAAAACAACAATTTATTCCAAATCATTTATCTTTCTCTACAATATGCAGGCCTTGCCTCTCTTAGATCAGGTCAGTAGGCAAAGCCAAAAGTAGCACATGTAACAATTTTATCAAGTAAGCCACAAAGGGGAAACCACTTTAGAAACCAAATGCTTGGAAGCAACCAATGGTGGGTAGGATGTTTGCAGATCAGTTTGATGTGGAAAATGAGTAGCTACCACTCAGTTGGGCAGGAAACAGCCTTGGAGTGACCCTGTCACATGTATGCAGACACTAACATGCTGATATGAAACAGAGGCCCAGCTGCTGTGGCCACCGGCCTGCATACCCCAGAGTGGATAGAGAGAGTGCTGTTTCTACCAGCAGTTCAGGCTCAGGTTCACAGACAGAGCTGTGGGGAGCCAGGCTGCCTATTAACACAGCACAGCCTGGCATGGTAATGTCACTAGAGTTTGGGGGTAACCAGTAAAAGTACTGAGATTCCAACCTGTGACTCCCTAGCTAGTACAAGAGCTCTAGGGTTTCATTTATAATATTTATATGTATTAATTCTGTCTCCCCATTTCTAATATCAGCTTCTCATCCTAAAACCTCTTCCACTTATCAAAATGTTCAGAAATACTTTCGAGTAACTTTGAGCTGGCTTGTTTGTATAAAATAATAAGGTAACAAAGCTTACATCACTAAATATATGAGGAAAGTTTTCATAAATAACTCTTTCAAAAGAAACAAATAGGGAGGGAAAAAGAGGGTTTTGAGAATGAGAGTAGTCAAAGTACTTAACACATATATGAAAATAGAAAAATGAAATCCATGTAAATGGTTTTAAGGAAGGGGAATGAGAGGGAGCAAATTTGAAAACCCTTTGTGTAACTAATATATATATATATTTGTGTGTGTGTGTGTATACACACACACACACACACACACACACACACACACACACACACACAAATAAAAAAGAAGGAAAGGGGGCTGGGAAGGTGGCTCAGTGGTAGAGTGCTTGCCTTGCATACATGAGGCCCTGGGTTCAATTCCTCAGCACCACATAAGCAAAAAGAAAAAAGCCAGAAGTGACACTGTGGCTCAAGTGGTAGAGCGCTAGCCTTTAGCTGAAGAGCTGAGGGACAGCGCCCAGGCCCAGAGTTCAGGCCCCACGACTGGCCTCCCCTCCACCCCCCCAAAAAAAAGGAAAAATAAAATTTCAGCTAGTGGCTCATACCTGTAATACTAGCTACTTGGGAGACTGAGACCTGGAGGATTGAGGTTCAAAGCCAGCCTAGGCAGAAAAGTCTATGAAACCCATCTCTACAGTAGCTGGAAAAAAGCTTAACACGAAGTATGGATGGCTAAAGTGATAGCGCTCCAGCTAAGCAAGCAGTGTGAGCAAGTACAAGTTCAAATGTTTAATAATTTGCAAGTGTGCTTACTTTGGCTGCATATACACTAACATTGGAACAATACAGAGAAGTCTTGCATGGCCCCTGTACAAATATGACATGCAAACTCGTGAAGGGTTCCATAATTTTTTAACAATAATAACTAATTTATAGCAATAATATTTTAGCCAGGTGCCAGTGGCTCATGCCTGTAATCCTAGCTACTCAGGAGAATGAGAGCTGAGGATCGTGGTTCAAAGTCATCCTGGGCAGAAAAGTCCATGAGACTCTTATTGCAAATTAACCACCAAAATACCAGAAGTGGATCTGTGGCTCAAGTGGCTCAAGAGTGCTAACCTTGAGCAAAACAGCTCAGGGACAGCACTCAGGTCCTGAGTTCAAACCCCAGGACCCCCCCCCCCCCCCAAATATTCTATTATATATTTTATATACAATGTGAAAGTATATGTACTAAGAAATGAGCCTATCTACCCTGTTGCATATACATCATATAGCTGGCTGTATTACTTATAGAATATCAGGCCTCTTTCCCTACCTGTACACAGACCTGCTTCCCTATATGACTGTGCACTCTAATTATTTTCCATTTCCATGACAGTTGATTAGTTTTCTGCAGAATTTTACCATTGCAGATTGTGCTGTGTAGGTATTTTTGGTTATATGTTGTATGTTCATGTGTGGGCATTAACATTCAGGTTGTACTCTGAGACTGTCTGGTAGGTGCTTGTTGCCCCATAAGGGGAGCTGGCCAAAATGCAGACAAAGCAGTGCTGAGAGAAGATGTCCCTGAGCCATGTCTACTTCTGCTCTTTTATTGGTTAGTGTAATTGTTACTCAGTGTGCATTATTTGGTTTTATTGGAAGTTTTTCTGTGTTGTAATCCCTTAAGCTGATGCTTCAAAGGAGAGTCACATTTGAAGGTCAGAGTCCTTTGAACAATGTTTTACTCCTAAGCTGATTTAAGAAAGATTCCTATGTGCATGGCCAATGAACCAAGTCCATTTACAAAGCAGAGTTTCTAACAAGCAGGAAACCAGAAGGGCAGTCGTAGCCCAAACTGTGCCTCGTCCATGTTTGTCTACTCAGGATGCAAGCATAAGATGAAATTAACAGCTTTATGTCCAACTTAATATGCTCTTTGTACCAAATCAGTAGCATTTTGATAATTAGCATACTAACTAGTGAAAGACTATATCCACCACGTGGAGTGTATGTTTAACATGTGGACTTTCTACTCCCAAACAACATGTTTGCTTTGGTTAGGAGACATTTTTGATGTTGCTTGGGGGAGAGATTATTTGTTTTTATGGTGGTAGAGATTAAATACAAGGTCTTGTGCATGCCAGGCACTCTACTGCTGATCTATGTCTTTAGTCTGAGAATTTTATTAAGTACAAAATCAGGGAGTAGTTTGTTTAAGATTGGGGAACAGAAAGCACATTGATATGCAGGTTCACCAGTGATACTTCTGTTGGTTTTCCTTTCCCAGTGCTGGGCCTGACTCTCCCGGTGTGGGCAATAGTGCTCATTTCCTTTGGTGTGGGTCTGCTGTTTGCCCTCTTTGTGTGGCTCTTTGTGTGTCCATGGATGCGGAGGAAAATAGCAGGTAGGTGCCATTTTTATTCTTCTGAATTACAAAATGCTCCTGATTTAAGACTTCTGTGTAACAAGTCATCACACATGAAGGAAGTGGAAGACAGTTGGGGAATTTGCTGTCATCACATACTCTTTCTCACTCCTAGGTATTTCCCTAGAGAAATGAACATTTAAACTGACACAAATATCTGTGAATGTTTGTAGTGCCTTTTTTTCTTTATAATTCCCGAAGTTTTTGAAGTACATTTGCCCTTACTTGCATAAACAAGTTCGTATTTTTATTTTTTTAATATCTTTATTGTAAAGCTGATAAAGAGGAGGGTTATAGTTACATAAGCAAGGTAATAAAGTGGGGTTTTTTTGGGGGGAGGGGTTTGGCCAGTCCTTGGGGCTTGGGCCTGGGCACTCCTTGAGCTTCTTTTGCTCAAGGCTAGCACTCTATTACTTAAGCCACAGTGGAATGGAACCCAGGGTTTCATATATGCTAGGCAAGCACTCTACTACTGAGCCACATTCTCAGCCAGTGCAAAATGCATTTATTTTTAAACACTGTTACCCCCTCCCCACACCCTTCCTTTCCAAGTTGTAAAGTTCATTTCCATAATAGTGTCTAGTGCATTAGTTCATCCTTTGTCCTGCTGTTTCTGTGAGTCGCTTTCCCTTCCACAGATCAGATAAACTTACATACAAGACAAAGGGAACAGAACAAAAAAAGAAATAACTGTATATAAGACATAATTAGAGGGGCTGGGAAGGTGGCTCAGTGGTACAGCGCTTGCCTTGCATGCATGAGGCCCTGAGTTCAATTCCTCAGCACCACATAAGCAAAAAGAAAAAAGCCGGAAGTGGCGCTGTGACTCAAGTGGTAGAGCACTAGCTTTGAGCTGAAGAGCTGAGGGAAAGCGCCCAGGCCCAGAGTTCAGGCCCCACGACCAGACCCCCCCCCCAAAAAAAAAAAAAAAGACATAATTAGAACCTCTTGTTTCCAATTCTTGGAGTTCATTTTGATATACTTTCATTTTATGGTCCTATATGGAAACAAACCAGTTTAAGTGGTAGAGCACTAGCTTTGAGCTGAAGAGCTGAGGGACAGCGCCCAGGCCCAGAGTTCAGGCCCCACGACCACACCCCCCCCCCCCCCAAAAAAAAAAAAAAAAGACATAATTAGAACCTCTTGTTTCCAATTCTTGGAGTTCATTTTGATATACTTTCATTTTATGGTCCTATATGGAAACAAACCAGTTTATGCATAGAATGAATATACAAACTAGTGCTCTATGCACTGGAATGCTACTCACCAAGTAAAAGCAACAGACTGTCAGTTCCTGTAACAATGTGGTTAAATCCTGCATATGCTGAGTGAAAAAATTATCTAGTTTGTGATTCCTATCTAGATGACTATAAAAAGGGTCAAGCTGTAGGGTCAGAGACCAGATCAGTCACTGGTGATTCGGACTGTGCCATCCAAGTTTTGGGGGCTGATTGACTCCTTTCTTGACATCTCCCTGTGGTGGTGACTATACAAGTCAGTGTATCTTTGAAGACTCAAGCACCCACATGCGGTCAGTTCACTGTATGTATTAAGAAGTGATAACTTTTAAAAGCCATGTTGTTAATGGACTAAAAACTAGCCCCTCCTTGTGTGTATTAAGAAATGATAACTTTTAAAAGCCATGTTGTTAATGGACTAAAAACTAGCCCCTCCTTCCTTTCCCATAAATCTGGATCCAGGTCTCTTTTGAGAGAAAGTATGACCTCCAGTATATGTGCAGACCGTGAGCTCCACTGACACTGCTTGCCTGATTTACCCCAAGGGAAGTGCTAAAGTATCACTAAATCCTTTGGTTTTTAAACATTCTCCTAATAACTAAACTTTAACCTCAGGCCTTCAAATATTTGCTATCTACCTGTCTGGCTATGATTTCACAGAAGGAAATTCTCATACTCCTGCTTGCTTCCTAAGAGACTTTTTCGTCAGTCCTGTGTATTTTGGTATACTAATATACACTTCTGTTTGTATTATTTTAAGTACAAAAAGAATACAAAGGATATGGACCTGAGATCTAAACTTGGCTCTGCCACTTACTACCTATGGAAACTTAGGCCAATAACAATGTGGACTAATAACTTAATCTCACTGTGCCTCAGTTGTTTATTTACAATCAAGAAAATAACTTCCTCATATAAATGTTAACCTATTATTACCCGTAAAAATACTGTCTTCTCTCATCTAGACTATAAACAATTTGAGATCAGAGATCCTATGTCCATTTTCTGGTGTGCCATAGAGGACATATAGACAACACAGACAGAGATCATCTGTGAGCGTTTTCTTTTCAGTTCTATAAGTGAGAACGTAGAAGTTTGCTCCAGATGACTTCCAAACAACAAGATAATTGAGTTAACAGCACCATGTATCTGATTTGATTTAAAAGAAACTATTGGGGTTTAAAACAGCTTTTTAGAAATCCTTTGCTCATCATTTTTTGTTATGTTACTGAGTGTGATTCTACTAGCCACACCTCCAGCTCTGATTTTTTTTCTACCATAGTTATTTTTAGGGTAGGATTTCTCTTCCTATTCATGTGCACTTCTGAACTGCAATCAGGCTTCCTGGTTTTGCTAGGATCTCAATTATGTACCTAGTAGTGGGTTGAGAAGAGGTCTTATGAATTTTTCTGCCAGGGCTGGCCTTAAAACATGATCCTTCCAATTTCAACTTCCCAAATAGGATTACAAAAAGTAAGCCACCAGCACTCAGCTATTTTACAGTTTTGAGACAGTGTCTCACTGTATTGCCTAAGCTGGTCTTCAACTCCTGGCCTCTAATAGCCCTCTTACCTAGTCTATGCCTGAGTGCTAGGATCCCAGTGCCAGCCATCACCCTGGCCTCCTTGTTTCATTTTAAAGTCAAGGATTTTTTTAAGTAAGTAGGACCTCCCTAAAAATTTTATTTCCTTCATAAAATTTGGTATGATGAAAAAATCTGAGACCAATAATTTATTTACCAGAAGAAAACCACCATGCTAGAACAAATCTCTTTGAAGAGAAAATGGACAAACATTTCAGGGCTTCTGCAGCTAGTTTAAGAACAGAGATCAGCCTGGTCAGTGGTGGGTGTACAGAATGTTGCCTCTGAGGTTGCCTAAGTCACATGTCTAACCCTCTTGACTCAGACCGTAAGTACCCGTCTTTTCCTCAACAGCTGAATTTTCCACATAGTTGATTTCTACTTTTATTTTCTTAATCTAGATAGAACCTTTTTTTGTTTTGTTTTCAAAGTAGGTGCTACAGTTTCTAACATTCATTATTATTATTCAGTCGCAAGAATTCTCTTCCAGGATTTATAGTTACAACTCTATTTTCCTAGGCAAATTACAAAAAGAAGGTGCTTTATCACGAGTATCTGACGAAAGCCTCAGTAAAGTCCAAGAAGTGGAATCTCCTGTCTTTAGGGAGCTTCCAGGTGCCAAGGCCAATGATGACAGCACTGTCCCTCTCACGGGGCCACCTGGGGAGACCACAGGGGCCTTAGAGGGCACGTCTACAGGGAAGCACCCACGGGCCTCGTATGGTAAGTCTTACCTGGAAACTGGGTTTATGTGTGTCAGGAAACTTCTCAGGGATGACCTTCCGAACCTGGGAGCAGGCACAAAGAGCCTCCAATTTCCTGTTGTATATTTTGATGATGGAGATGATCCACACATACTAAGTTCATGTTCTACCATTGAGCTCTTTCCTCAGTGCCCGAATTTTATGTTTTAGTAAAACCTAGAGGCCTAAGCAACCTCACGAGATTGTTCCACAGTTACCAAAAGGGGCTTCCTCTTGGGCTGTGATTTTTCTCCAGGAGCTTTTTATAGTCTTACCAAGGCATCAAGGCCTACATAGTGGGTGTCTGACACAGCAAGTGTCTGTACTGAGCACCCTCAGCTACCTAAGCCTATTTTCACCAAATTGCTGAAGACTGGTTCATTTGACTAGAGACATTTCTCCTAATGACTATGCCATAGATCCAGAGACTCTAGAAACTCTTCAGACCATCCCAGGCCATCCTTTACTCTCATAACACTGATGGACAGTGCTCCAGTCCCTGCCCATTCTATCCATGTGGCTTCTGCCTCTGCAAGGTGGAGGCCAGCACCTGCTTTCCACAGGAGTTCACTCAAACTTAGCCCAAGGCAAGTAGATGGGTTTGCGGTAGTGAGGATTGAACCAAAAGCACATGCTGGACACTCCCAGTCCTACAAAGTAAGCAAATCAACTTCACTGCTAACCTCACAGGCACCGCCTCTGATGGGCATGAATGGCCTTTTGGAAGCAGACAGCCCTTCAGTCTCCCTTGAACAGGTCTCTGTCTCATATATGAAGGTGTTCTGCAATATAGTCTTTATGAAGTTTCTCCCTTTGTTGATTAGAAAAAGCAAGTGTTGCAGTGATTTCTAAAAGATTCTCTTTAGCAGAACTTAATACCATTTTTTTTTTGTCAGTCGTGAGGCCTGAACTCTGGGCCTGAGTGTCCCTCAGCTCTTCAGCTCAAGGCTAGCGCTCTACCACTTGAGCCACAGTGCCACTTCCAGCTTTTTCTGCTTATGTGGTGCTGAGGAATTGAACCCAGGGCCTCATGCACTGAACCACCTTCCCAGCCCCTTAATACTATTTTTTATTTACTGTGTTACTCTGTTCACAAATTTGTTTTAATTTTGGCCTTACTGTATATTATTTATAGTTACTTTTAAAATCAAATGGTAAAGGGTCAGTTAGGACCAAGAGGCACGTATACATGAATAGATTTGTTGAGATGAGACCCTCCTGGTATGTCAGTGTTGATGTCAATAAAAATATTTAAATCACTCATAATCCAGCCTTCCAGACATCACTACCATGAGCTGCTAGAGAGCATTTTTTTTTGTAGACAGCTTTGTGTTGAGAAGGCTGGAGGATAAGACCTTCTAGACCTTTACATGTGTCGCCTGTCCCACTCCTGAGCCACACCCAGCCCTAAACCAAACTCTCCTAAATCCCTGCCAGGAAGGGCGTTGTCCATGACACCCAGCTCTGCCAAGTCTCCCGTCTCCAACGGCACATTTGGCTTCGACAGCCACACAAGGAGTGACGGCCACGTGTATCACACAGTTCACAAAGACTCGGGGCTCTACAAGGACTTGCTGCATAAGATCCACGTGGACCGGGGCTCCGAGGAGAAGCCGGCCCCCGAGAACAACTACCGGCTGCTGCGGCGCAATAACAGCTACACCTGCTACACCGCAGCCATCTGTGGGATGCCTGTGCACGCCACTTTCAAGGCAGCTGACTCAGCCTCGGCCCCAGAGGATAGTGAGAAGCTGGTAGGGGACACTGTGGCCTATTCTAAGAAGAGACTTCGCTATGACAGCTACTCCAGCTACTGCAATGCGGTAGCGGAAGCAGAGATCGAGGCTGAGGAGGGCGGTGTGGAGATGAAGCTGGCATCAGAGCTTCCAGACCCTGATCAGCCTCGGGAGGACCCTGCAGAGGAGGAACAGGAGAAGGATGCCCCTGAGGTCCATCTGCTGTTCCATTTTCTGCAAGTCCTCACAGCCTGCTTTGGGTCCTTCGCACACGGAGGCAATGACGTGAGGTAACTATATTCATTAAATCAATAAGCAACATGGGGCCTGCCTTGATGGCCACACTTCTTGTCTTATTATGGGTGAGGCAGAAGTAGGAGGAGTGATCCAGGATGGCAAGCAGCAAGTGTGAAACCCTCTCCAAGAAACAACCAGTGCAAATAGGGCTGGAGTGTGGTACAAGTGATAGAGCACCTGCCTAATGAGCACAAGGTCTTGAATTCAAACCCCAGTACCAAAATCAAACAAGAAGTATGCATTGGGAATTAGCACTGAACACTAGGGTTCAGCAATAAACAGCATGAATAGAAATTCCTACTCCCCAACCCCGGGAGGGTTGTGCAGATAGTAAACGCACAGGTAGGCACAGAGCATGCTGGACAATGAGAAGGCTTGTGGAAAAGTAGGAAGGGATCTGGGAACCCAAGGGGTGCAGTGTGGATGGGCTGTGCAGGGAAGGAATTGAGGGACCAGACCAGGTAGCCGCATAGGAAAAGGGAGCAGCAGTTGCAAAAACTGGAGGTAGGCCCTGGAGGGGAGAGAGTAGAGACTAGACAGTAGGAGGTCATGGAGGTCTGGAGTGCTTAGGAGTTACCAGACCAGGAGTTACCAGGAAGTGAGGGTCACATGCAGAATGGAATCCCAGCTATTAAGAGTCTGGGGAAAGGAAATTCTTTTGAGTCCATGAATTAAAGGCCAAGTTGGACAACACAGCAGGAAGAAAAAAATAAATTTTCAAAATGAAGAAATATTTTTACTTAGAAAAGGGGAGCCACCAGAGGCTTAGCGCAGACTGCTGTGGTATTCATTTGCCAGGACTCTGTCTTTGTTCAGCAAATAGACTAAAGAGAAGCAGATGGGAACCATTAGGAGGTTAGTAACTGTGATCTAAGAAAAGACAATGGACCCTGGACTTGGATTCTTGTTATTCAAGTGTGTTTTCAAAGCTGCAAAACACCTTGGCTCATGAGCTTTTAAGTTAGTCAGCAAACAGTTCTGAGTACCTGTTACATTTAGGACATAATACTAAGTAAGTGAGTTGGTAACAAAAAGGTAAATACTATCTGATTCTAATACACAAGATAGCTAAAGTAGTCAGCAGCACAGAACTAGAAAGTAAAATGCTGGTTGCCAGCATCAGTGGGAAGGGCACAGGGCTGTTGTTTAATGGGCACAGAATTTCAGATTTGCAAGAGAAAAACTTATGGAAATCTGTTTGACAACAATTTAAATATGCTTAACACTACTGAACTATATGTATAAAAAAAATTGTTGTAAAGATCAGGTAATGAGTA
This sequence comes from Dipodomys spectabilis, assembly GCF_019054845.1. Classification (NCBI taxonomy): domain Eukaryota; kingdom Metazoa; phylum Chordata; class Mammalia; order Rodentia; family Heteromyidae; genus Dipodomys; species Dipodomys spectabilis. Next base: position 4,202,879 of record NW_024870729.1, on the reverse strand, counting down.
TATTCCCTTTTGAACAGTGTCACTCCCTCATTTTCTCCCAGTTTTTCCCTTCCCAACTCCCCTCCTCCGCCCAAGTTGTACAATTCATTTCCAACATAGTATCTAGTAAGCATCACTGCTGAATTGTTTCACCTTTTGTCCCAATGCAAACTTTTTTTTAATACCTGTATATGCTGGTACTAGGGCTTGAACTCAAGGCCTGAGTGCCGAACTATATACTTAAAATGGCTAAAATTCCAAATTTTGTAGTATGCTGAAATAAACTCTTTACTACTAGATTGTATACTATATCTGCATGTTGTAGGTGAACATAAGTGTAATTCTCACAACTGAGAATCACAGTGCCATGTTTATATCTGTGTAACCTTCTTTTCTTTCCAGTAATGCCATTGGTCCCCTGGTGGCTTTGTGGCTGATTTATAAACAAGGTGGAGTAATGCAAGAAGCAGCCACTCCTGTCTGGCTGCTGTTTTATGGTGGAGCTGGAATCTGCACAGGTCTCTGGGTTTGGGGGAGAAGAGTGATCCAGACCATGGGGAAGGACCTCACTCCCATCACACCATCCAGGTGAGCTAAGCCAGCAAGTGTGGCATGGGAAGACAGTTTGACAGCTGAGGTAGACTGCCTGCTGAGCTTTGTTGACCTATGTCAATACGTCAAGAGTCCTGAGGAAGAGGGCACTCCTGTGCCTCCATCTCCAGTGCCCTATTGTGAGAGGCAGTAGAATAGAGGAAGCTGACAGAGACGGAGCAGGCAGCAAGGGAAAAGGACAAGCAGGCAGCAGCCCCATCCACCCCTGCTGATGGCCTCATGCAGTGGGAAGTGCAGAGAGCAGGTGTAGCGGGCAGGACATGAACATCACACGCACCTGGAATCTGTATCTCCAGAATCCTCTAACTGCGCCCACTCTCCTGCCCCACAGCCCATCTGGCTTCTTTTCTGTGTTAGTTAGCTCTCTGTCACTCTAACAAAATACCTGAGATAATCAGTTTATGAAGAGAATGGGTTCATTTTGGCTCACAGTTTGGAAAGTGCTAGTCCACAATAGTTGGCCTCATTCTTGGGGCTATGGTAAGGAAGTACATCATAGAGGGAATAGATGGCAGAGCAAAACTTCTCACTCCCTGGCTGATGAAAAGAATGACAGAGGAGCAATGGGAGAAGGACCAAAGAGCAAGAGTGCCACATCCCCAGTGACCCACCTCATAAAGGTTCCCCCCACCAAAGATGGATGGGCCAGGCTTCACATAACCTGAACACGTGGGCCTTTGGTGAACATCCCAGACCCAAAGTACAATACTGCCTTTCCCAGAAATAATTCAGCCATACCAGCTCCCATCTGCTGTCCTTCCAGGGCTAACTTGACCATGGTCCAGGAAGCTCAGCCACATGGGACATGTCCTTGTTGTCAAAAGTGAGGTCAGAGGCTTCATTCAACTGTGGGGCCTTTAGGTCTATTCAGAGCTTAAATATCAAGCTTAAAACAGAACTGAGAGAAAGTAACTAAAATTTGGAACTACCCATTGTAAGAAAAATTTTCTCTTTAAAAAAGAGATTGGGGGATTCAACTTCCTTTTGTTCCTAGTTTTCCCCTCTTGAAATTCATTTGAGCAAAAGATTCTTTTAGAAGATTAATTTGAAGAAAAATTAGTCATCTGAGCACATTTTAAAAATGAGGGCATAGTTTTTCCTGTTCCTTTAGAGATGACTACTCTATCATCTTACTACACAGCAGGCATTTCTGACCCAGTTCCTGCAGTGTGTGGATTTTGAAAACATATCAGGAAAGCAGGCTGTTTGGGGCTGGCAACAGGATAATGTGAAGTCCTGGCGTGAACTGTTGCCATTATGCAGCAGTTTCTTCTGCTAATGTTCATCTGGCCCAGTCAGCAGTCGGCACTGACCCACAGAATGTTCTGGAGTGCCTGTAGCACTAGAGGAGGAGAGCAGGAGCACCTGTGACATATCTTCCTCTACTCCCCACAGTGGCTTCACCATTGAGCTGGCCTCAGCCTTCACCGTGGTGATCGCCTCCAACATCGGGCTTCCTGTGAGCACAACACACTGCAAGGTAGGCCTCTGCCAGTGAAGGGAGACAGCCTGCCACCAGCCGCCGGGGCAGGGCAGGGCAGTCAGTGCACACACAAAACCCAGGAAAGCTGGCAGCATTCTGTGCATGGTGATATGTGCGAAAGAGCAATGCTCTAGCAGAGCATTGTTGGATATGGGTATTTGCTTCCTTCCAACTGTCCTTGAGTCTTTCTTGATCCTCAGTGTGACACCTCTGTTGTTCAGACTAAGCCTTCTCAGGGCCTGACCCTGACTGTAAGCACTTATCCTCCCATGGTGCCTCTCCACCCCCATTCCGTTAGTCCTGAGCCTCCCCTACTAACCCTTACTGGAGTTCCCCTCAGAGTTGACAGTGTTTCCCTAGGGCAGGGGGCTGGGCCTCTGTAGTGCAGAGAGGAATGGAAGGAAACAAATCAGCTTGGCAGAATTCAAAGACTGTTGTCTCTGGGTTTTTCCTTAATATGATGTTCACAGTGATTCTTGCCTTACAGTAGATTCCAAATGAGTACTTCCTACTATCTATTACCTCTGTCAGCTGGACAGAGCTGGATAGGAGGGTGGTGTGTTGTCAGGGTGGTGGAATGTTGGAACAGGAGGAGCCCTGAAGGATGATGAGAAGAAGTGGGCTCCAGGTGCTGTGAGCACTAGGGAATTAGATGTGAACAGTTGCCAGGTCCTCAGCCAGGTTTCCTGGTACCTGGAGATAATGTTGAGATCTCCCTCCCCATGGACCTCCTGGGTACAAACACCAACCAGCCTCAACAAAATAAGAGCTTTGTCCAGATTTTACTTAATGAATAGGCACCACCTGTACATAGATAGCAAATGCCACAGATGTTAAGGTCAGATGATATTTACAAGGGTCTTCTAAGTCATGTAGCACATTTAAGACAAGGCTGGGGCTGGGGCTTTCTAGCAACCACTGTGTGTACATAAACTATGTGTAGGCATTGGGAACAAGGTCTCTGTGAGTCAGGAATGGGGAAACATTCAAAGGGTGTGGACATCCATGTGGAGTCTAGCAGGATCACAAGAAGCTCAGAAATGGTTATCTAATGCTAAAGACTGAAGTTTCTTGTTGGACCATCCATTAAAACCTGTGCAAAGTTGAAAACTTGGCAGAAAAACAAATATGAAAGTTGTTGTTTAAGATGAGCTTTTGGATTTTTCTAGGTAGAAGTTTACTTCATGCTTCCGTGACTAAGTGCATAGTTTAATTTTTTTTAATTTTTATTTTTGTGCTGGTCTTAGGGCTTGAGTTCAGGGACTAGACACTGTCCCTGAGCTTTTTTGCTTGAGACTAGCACTCTACCACTTGAGCCAAAGCTCCAGTTCCAGCTGGTTTTGTTTTGTTTTGTTTTGTTTCTAGTCCTGTGGCTTAACTCAGAGCCTGAGCATTGTCTCTGATCTTCTTTATTTTTAGGGTTAGCACTCTACCACTTGAGCCAAAGCGTCACTTCCAGCCACTTCCAGCTTTTTCTGAGTATTTTACTGGAGATAAGAATCTCACAGACTTTTCTACCCAGGCTAGTTTCGAACCACGATCTTCAGATCTTAGCCTCCTAAGTAGCTAAGATTACAGGTGTGAGCCACCAACACCTGGTTTTTCCTATTTCTTTTCTTTTCTTTTTTTGTATTATCTTTAAATAGTTGTACAAAGGAGTTGCCATTTAGCAAAGAAGTTTACAAATACAGTATATCTCAATCTATGTCATCCATTATCAACATTCCTACCATCTTTTCCCCATCTACTCCTTAGTTTTGTAGGTTATACATTGGATTCTTCTATTTTTTTACTTAATTTTTTTTTATTATAAAGATGATATACAGAGGGATTGTAGTTATATAGGACAGGTAAAGAGTACATTTCTTTTTGGACAGTGTCACCTCTTCCCTCATTCTCTCCCAGTTTACAATGGATTAACTGCATTCTTTACTCTTCTCATTTGTCCACCCATTTTTCCATAACTCACCTCACCATTTTTGTGTATCTGCTTCCTGTTGTTTTATTTTAGTGAACCTTTTTTTTGTTTGTTTTTTGGTCAGTCATAAGGCTTGAACTCAGGGCCTGGGAGCTGTCCCTGAGCTCTCATGCTCAAAGCTAGTGGTCTACCACTTCGAGAATCTACAGTGTACATTACTTTCTGAAAAAATATACATAAGAAATGCTGAGGAAAAAAGTAGAAGACCAGAACAATAGGACACAACAGAATTCTCAAAAAAAAAAAAAATCATTTAACAAGGCATTGATGGCTCACACCTGTAATCTTAGCTACTCAGGAGGCTGAGATCCAAAGATCATGGTTTGAAGCCAGGCCTGGTAGAAAAGTTCATGAGAGTCCATCTCCAAAATAACCAGGGAAAAAAAGAGGAGCTGGAAGCCAAGAAAGCAAGAGAAGCAATTGTGCAAGGCCCTGAGTTCTAACCCTACTACCTCAATCAATAATATTCTCACCCTCATAAACAAAAAGGCAACAGGGACAGTTCTCTTTCTTCTATTCTAGATTCATTAGTTAATCTTTTCCATTTTTTAAAGGTATAATTTTTCCATTATATAATCTTTTCTACATTCTTTTAAAGCACATACTGAATTAACCTAATAATAGAACCTAGTTTTAAAATCACACAAGTAACCAAGGAATAGTGGCATAAAAATTTAAGAACATTTAAGCAAGACCAAACAGATCTGTGAGCTGAGCTCTGCTCAAGGTTAGTGAACAGGGCTTGTCACCAAACCTGTCCCACCACTACCACCACCTGGTTCTGCAGGGCCTGGCCTCGCAGGGCTCTGCCCGGTATGCTGAGGGAACCCCAGAAGGATGTGTGGCATTTTTCACTGCCGTACTTTATCACCTAGCAATTCATTCAGAACAAATGCAACCATCTATGATATATGGCTAAAGTACCAGTGTTTGAACATACCACTAGTAAGCCCCATTCAAAAATTCAAAAGTTGAGACCTCATTTGTCAGCAAATTAAAAAATGTAAAGGAAAATCACTTCATGATTATAGAAAACACAGGTCTGGGAAGGTGGCTCAGTGGTAGAGCGCTTGCCTTGCATGCCTAAGGCCCTGGGTTCGATTCCTCAGCACCACATAAGCAAAAAGAAAAATGCTGGAAGTGGCGCTGTGGCTCAAGTGGTAGAGCGCTATCCTTGAGCTGAAGAGCTGAGGGACAGCACCCAGGCCCAGAGTTCAGGCCCCACGACCAGACCCCCCCCAAAAAAAATTATAGAAAACACATACTTTAGAGTAATTCTACAAAGAAATGGGAGTGCTAGATAGGGGAAGTCCAGACCTAGGTGGAATCTGGGACATGCTGTGTGGCTGACCAAGAAAAGCAGGTTCTGTAAATATCTGTTCTCCCCACTGATAGCCCCAGCAGAACTTTTCTTGGAACTTTACAAAGTAATATTATTTTGGTAGGAAAAATGATACTCAGAAGGTTCGCAGGTTTGAAGCCAGCTGAGGCAGAGTTAGTGAGAACCTATCTCAAAAACAAAATATAAAACAAATACCGAATAATGTAGGTCATGTGTTTGCCTAGTATGCATAGGCTCTGGATTCAGACCACAGTACCATGAAGATGGATGAATGGAAGAACAGACAGGTTGTGGGGGAGGGCGATTTTAAAAGAAAAGTGAAGAGGTTCTGACACTAGCATATTACCTATTATATGGAGCCAAAAGTTGGTGGGGGCAAGTCCTAGCTCCTATTTCTCCTTCACTGTTCTTTTTTTGTCATGGGGCTTGAACTCTGTCTGGGCTTGGGCGCTGTCCTTCAGCTCTTCAGCTCAAGGCCAGTACTCGACCACTTAAGCCACAGCACCAATTCTGGTTTTCTCTGGTGGTTAACTGGAGTTAAGGGTCTCACAGATGTTCCTGCCCAGGCTGGCTTTGAACTATGATCCTCAGATCTCAGCCTCCTGAGTAGCTAGGATTACAGGAGTAAGCTACCAGTGCATGGATGCCTTCACTATTTTTATTTTTATACTTACTTTACATTTTGGAATGGTTACGCAACAATGTCCACTTAGAATTACTTGTCCACTTAGAAATACTTAAGATGGTTAATTTTGTTACACATGTTTAACCACAATAATTAAAAAGTCAATACTTACATAAGAATTGAGAGACAGCCAAGAGATGGGTTCTGTCTTATCAACATATATTTATATTCTATATTTTGCCAGTACTGACATTTGAAATCAGGGCTTTGTGCTTGCTCAGTTTGCTTGCTAAACTGGTATTCTGCCACTTAAGCCACATTTCCAGACCAGCTTTTTGCTGCTTATTTTGTAGATGAATTTTCTTTCTACCCTAGCTTGCTTTGAACATTAATCTTCCAGATTTCAGCCTTGTGAATATCTAAGATTATATGGGTAAGCCTCCAGCACCCAGTATGAGCATATTTTGAAAAAGGAAAAACTGGGCTGGGAAGGTGGCTCAGTGGTAGAGCACTTGCCTTGCATGTATGAGGTCCTGGGTTCGATTCTTCAGCACCACATGAGCAGAAAATGCCAGAAGTGGTGCTGTGGCTCAAGTGGGACAGCACTAGCCTTGAGCTGAAGAGCTGAGGGACAGTGCCCAGGCCAGAGTTCAGGCCCCACAACTAACAAGAAAAGAAAAACCAGAAAGTAACACAGATATAAACCTAGAAAAACAAAATTAGCACCAAAATTAACTCTTCAGATATATGAACATAAATCTGATGGCTTCAGTATTTTTAAATATCCTTAAATGTAGAATAAAATCTACTTTTAAAATGTTAGAATATTTAAGGAGAACTCAAATAGTGTAATTTCTTGGGAAGGTAAAATCAGAAGTTAAACAAAATAAACACCAGGAAATGAGTACTCAAAGGGGATGGGTAGAGTCAAGGGGAAAGGAGAAGAGGAAAAGGGGAGAAGAAAGGGAGAGAATGCAGTCAAGAATCCAATGTATATCCTAAAAATTTAAGAAGATGAAGGAAGGAGGCGTAGAGGAGGGATGGGTGAGAATGTTGAAAGGGATAACATCGATCAAGATATATTGTATTTACAAACTGCTTTGTTAAACTAATTAAAGATAACTTTTAAAAAGAAAAGATAGAATAAAAATGGAATTAAATACATATCAGATATTCAAGCTAAGTAGAAATCACAGAAGAAAAGCATAAGCTTATCTTATTGATTGCATGAAACTAGAAAGAAGCACAACAAAGCTAATACTAGATTAAGAAAAATCTCTGTATTAAGTATCACAAAGTTAATAACATTGTTCAATAACAATCACAAAGTAAGTGTGAGACACATTAGATTTCACTACATAAATAAGCGAAAATCATGACAAGATGTTAAAAACTAGATGGAGGGTCTGGGAAGGTGACTAAGTGGTAGAGTGCTTGCCTCGCATGCATGAGACCCTGGGTTCGATTCCTCAGCACCACATAAACAAAAAGAGCAGGAAGTGCACTGTGGCTCAAGTGGGAGAGTGCTAGCCTTGAGCTAAAGAGCTCAGGGACAACACCCAGGCCTAGAGTTTAAGCCCGAAACAGAAATAAATAAGTTTAAAAAAATCAGATGGAATGATACTGGGTAAATAAGGGAAGGTTCAGCCTCAGTCATGATTATAGCTGTATGTATTGGACTGATGGTATAGCTCAGTTGTAGAACACATCTGAGGCCTTGGTGTGTGGCTCAGTGACAGAGCAAGTAGCACTCCATCCCTAGCATCACAAAACGTAGAGAAAAAAATGACAGTAATCCATGAGAACAATTTAGGAGATGGTTATAATGTTCTAGATTCCCAGAATCAAGATTCCTCACACCATAATAACTTTCATAAAGTTGTGTAGCAACTTTGTTACTATCCTGAGCCCACTGGCCAGGAAGGAACACTCTCAAAGTAGATGATAGGCAGGGAAGGAGGAAGTCACCATGTTGCAGCCAGTGTAATAAAGACTAAATTGCTAAAACTTTAGCAGAAAAGAAAGGCTTGTTTAGAAGACAGCTATTGTAATGGAAATGTATCTCTCTCCATACATTGCAGCAATGTGCTAAAATTTGGTGAATTTGACTTATTGGGAGTTCCTAAAACTTCAAAGTGTCAAATTATTTCAAGATATATTTTAAATGTTGCATTCTAATTAGTAATCTCTTTTACAGAATACTACTTTTAAAGCCTAAAGATAAACTATATGAACAAATGTCACGGTAAATCTAGTTCTGATAAGGAAAAAATAGAAACAAATTGGGAATGGTTAAAGAAATTCAGGCATCTCCACCAAAAGTCTGCCCTTCTTTATATGACCTTTCTAAAGACTTGCTATAAGGTTATACTATGTTCTTTAAAAAAAAAAGTGTTAACAAGAAAAGAAGAATGTATAGATTAGCACAAGGAAGAAGCAGAAGACTTTATAGTCAAAGGCTATTGTCTATGCTGCTCCGTGGATCTGCAGAATCTATCCATTGCTTAGGAAATAGAAAAATCATTGTCTATAATTTCGTATACTAATTATAGCCAAAGACTGAGTACAACTGGTCATTGTGATGACCCTTTCCATATGCATTTAGCTGTTTCCCTGGAAATGCACCAGAGTTGCTGGTTAATCTTGGCTTCGGTTAGTGGAATATCAGATTAACTGCCTTTCAATAAACTGTAGTTTTTAGTGACTCCCTTTCTCCAGTTAGACTCCTGATGCTGTGAATTGCCTTTCCTATTTGAATGTCATTAGCCACCATTAAGTGTGAGAAGATCAGCCTATTTTTCATGGAATTCTTAAATATCCAATTCCAGTGTGACCAAGAGCACTGTTAACTCTGAATTTAACTACTTCTCATATGAGGTATAAAATGTGGACATTGTGTTTTGGTTTTTTTTTTTTTTTGGTCGGTCGTGGGGCTTGAACTCTGGGCCCTGAACACTGTCCCTCAGCTCTTCAGCTCAAGGCTAGCGCTTTACCACTTAAGCAACTGCCATTTCCAGTTTTCTGAGTGGTTTATTGAAGATAAGAATTTCACGGACTTTTCTGCCCAGGCTGGCTTTGAACCATGATCCTCAGATCTCAGCCTCCTGAGTAGCTAGGATTACAGGTGTGAGCCACCAGCACCAGCCAACATTGTGTTTTCTTATCATTTTCATTTTCTAGGACACTTAAAGCTATATCTCTTTTACTTTTTAAAAATTTAACAAACCATAAGTGACCTGCAAGTGTTTGGAAACCTACTCTATTAACATTTTGATTTTCATCTATTATACAAAACCATTTAATGAGTCATCGTTACCTATAGATCCAATAATACATTTTTATGCAGAATGTAGGTGAAAATGTACAGCAGGACTGGAAACTAAAATAAAATATTCCCCAAACAATCAAAACTATCTTTAAAAAAAAACTATCTTTAAAAGCTTTTTACAAACTAAGGAAAATAATGGGCAACTTCATTTTATGTTTATGTCTATGTCCATGCTTAGCCATTGACATTGATAGTATAGATTATGCATTTTACCTTGAAACATGCTGATATTTTCACTTTAAAATGTTTGTGCTTCTCCAGGTGGGATCAGTAGTTGCTGTGGGCTGGATCCGCTCCCGGAAGGCCGTGGACTGGCGCCTCTTCCGGAACATCTTTGTGGCCTGGTTTGTGACTGTCCCGGTGGCAGGGTTATTCAGCGCTGCTGTCATGGCTCTTCTCATGTATGGGATCCTTCCATAGGTGTGACTTGTCTTCCTCCCACCAGTAAATAAGTAAAATGGTAGATAGTCTAGCATGGGTGTGCGGGAGGTATGTGCCCTGACATATCTCTTTTCTTTCTCACACATGCACACGCACATGCGTGCACACGCTCACATGCATGGCTGTCTCCCATTCAGCCCTGCACATCCCTTTCAGATGGCCCCATGCCACACTGCTCTCCCAGGCTGCAGAGGTTCATCTTCCAGAGCTAACTTAACTACTGTACATAGTAGTATGTATTAAACTGGTATCGTGGTGATATGTGGTGCAGTTACTTATATATTAAATATATATTATATATACCAAATAGCATTATTTCAAACGTACTCAAGATGGGAGTGGAGACTATTGCCTAGAATTCAATATTCAATAAATCTTGTACATAATTTCAGTGGCAAATGTTAAGAACATTTTGGAAACGAAGTGTAGATTGGAAAATAATTTCTTTTTCCAACTGGTATTTTTTTTTCCCTTTTCTATACTGTAAAAAAGTGAGCTAGCAGATCCGGGTTACAGTCAGGCCAGTGTACACAGGCCTGCATGTACCATGTAAAACTGGGCCAGGGGCTCACAAGTGCTTTCCTGGCAGAATGTGTTCACATAGTACAAATGGGTTACTGTACAATATATCATACTTTCTTTTGTAAATACTTAAAACTGTAATTTTAATGGTGTGCTTCCCTTATACATTTTTGATCAGAGGATTTTGGAAGTACCAAAGAAGCAGGGGAATAGTTTGCCAGTATTAGATTTCTTGTTGTCTCCCTTGTCACTCATCACTCCCATTTGCCTGGGTGTGGAAGACCAGCCAAGCTCTTATCCGCCAAGAGCAAAGTGTGTGGCTGAGTACCAGCTGCCCACCATGTACACGTCCCATTGTGGATTCCCACCTCATCAGCAGCCCCCCTGCTGCCACATACCAGATACCAGTCAGCACTACAGTGGCCTTTCACTGTCACCAGCGTGGAGAATGTACAGGTACAGGATGAGGGCTAAGCACTACATATCAAATCCCAGTGAAACTTCCATCCCTGTTTTCCCCTGCAGTTGAAAAGTTGAGATCTTGTCTCAAATATTAAAGCCAGTGAGGCTTTTTGTGTGCTTTCACGTTCTAGAAATTTGGGTGCTGAGGAATTCAAAATACACTGGGTTTGAGTTCCTTGGGGCCTTTACTAATCAGAACAGCTGAGGCTCATAGAGAGCACTGGATTCTCTGTTGCTAGCAAGAGGGAGGAAGTAGAACTAATGTAAGAGCTTGACACTTTGGAAATGCTGCTAAAATTTTTATATTGACAAACATTTTCTTGGTACTTCATTGTGATTTTTCATTAATCAACCATAATAAATTTATAATAAAAAGTACCCCTCAAAAGTTGGCCTCTGAAGTCCTTTTCTAAGTATACATTTAATGTTCTTCTTTCAGAGTTTCCACAAAAAAATAGAAGCTATGAAATTCAGTTACTTACAGCTTCCATCAGCGGCAGCCTCCATAAGGGGGTTGGTTATGAGAGATGGAACCCTGATGGCAACTATGGGCTCACAAGCTACTCCATTAATAATGGAGACTGAGGCTACAAGTGAAGAGGGAAACGAGTATATAGGAACACTCCACTTTCTGCTTACTTTTTTTGTAAACCTAGTTCAAAATATCAAGTCTATTTTTTACTGTTACTGAAAATATACATGTATCACAAAGATAAATTTAGACTCGGGGGCAGGGGAGGGAGACAACAGCAGCCTGTAGGAAGGTCACAGGGAGAACCGGGATAGGTGATTTGAGAACTGGGACGAAGTCAAGGAAGAAAAGAAGGGGCTTGTTTATTTTAATTAAGGAGTTTCTGGTAAAATGAAAATGACTAGCAGTTCTTTGGGTAGTGAGATCAAAGTTTACTTAAGGATCAAGTGCAGTGACTCTCGTCTATAATCCCATCTACTGGAAGGTTGAGAGGATCAAGGATAGAGGTTCAAGGATAGCCTGGGTAAAAAGCAAGGATGCCTCCCCCATCTCAACCAATAAAAGCTGGATGTAAGTAACCCTCCAGCTATCCAAGAGATATAAATAAGATTCCTGGGCCAAGCTGGTCCTAGCAAAAAAACAGGAGACCCTGTTTGAAAAATGTAAAAATTGGCTATGGGCCTAAATTGGTGGAGCACCTTCCTGAGTTCAAACCCCAGTGTGTAGGGGGGAGGAGTGGGGAGACGAAACCCTACTAGCTTGTGAATGGAGTAGAATGGAAATTTTCCATGCCTTTACCCACACATAGCATTTAGAGATTAAATGTAATCCTGAGTCTGATATTCCAAACTAGTGTCTAGGGAAAGGAAAGATCAAAAGGGCAGAAAACAGACTAGGTACTGCTATCCCATTTGTTTGACAGTAACCAACAGTGACACCTAGTGGTGTCAAGCTCACTTGCAATTTTATCTTCAGAACCTTTTAAATAGCAGCAGAGAAATAACAAAATTCTTACATAATGCAGAGTTGCAAGAAAGGTTTTGAGACCCAGGTGCCCACGGTTCATGCCTATAATCCTAGCTACCCAGGAGGCTGAGATCTGAGGGTCATGGTTCAAAACCAGTGTAGGCAGGCAGCTCATGAGACTCTTAACTCTAACCGCCCCCCGCCCCCCCCCCCCCCCCCGCCAAAAAAAAAAACCTGGAAGTAGAGCTGTGGCTCAAGTGGTAGAGCCCTGAGTCAAGCCCCATCTCTCTCTCTCTCTCTCTCTCACACACACACACACAAAATGGTTGTGAATTACACATACTTAGATCATCGTGGGGAGCTATAATTTCCTTGCAGAGATCTGCTGTCCTAAGAAGCTAAACCAGAGTCATCTGCCACCATTTGCTCAGCAAACATCCAGAGTGCATACTACTCCTATGGCACCTAGCATGGACCTGACTAGAAACTCAGTATTCGTGGGGTCAAGAGGCAAGAAAGAAACAGCAAAGTAGCGTCATCCTGAAGGCACTTCCAGAGAGCCGCAGCCCTGAGGAGAAGCTGATGAGTTACTATGGGAGGTCGGGAAGTTCCCAGAGCAAAGGTAGAAATGTGAGATGCACATGCAGAGTGGGCATGGATGACACACATTCATTTTTGACTCTGGACATCCGAAGAACACCTGACAGGCAATTTGAAATGAGGGTCTGGTGGTCAGGAGGAACTTCTCTGATGCAGGCAGACTTCAGGAAAGCAGTGGTGGTCAAAGCCAGAGTAGTATGTGTGGCTCACCAGGAAGATGAATCAGAGGACACCCCACTTGCCATACCACCCCACCTTAAGATTTGGACTCATGCTTTAAGTAGACAAAACAAAATTTCCATAAGGTAGGGACTACAACTCAAAGCACATACACACTGTCTAATTTACCTTGTCCACATGCCTGGATCACAGACTCCTGAACACCATAGAAAAGAAGTAGACTGCCCTAGTCACTCTGGAAGAATGAGCTGGAGGTGTTGGAGTCAGTTGCTCTCAAAGCACATTACCCCTGTCCACGCCATTCGGGACAGGTAGTGAAAAGGACCCAGAGGAGTAGCAGAGCAACAGATCAAAGTTGGAAAAGTGCTTCCCACAAGCATACACATGGAGAACTAGGTTGCACAGCTAGCAAAGGTGAGGACAGAACCTGAATGCCAGTACCTAAGTGAGAATACCAGTAGCTGAGAACAAAAAGGGGGAAACCAGCAAAGGCAGAACAGAGTGGCGGCATGGATGCACCACCAAAGGTCAGGTTAAACTGAAGGATGGCTTACCACAACACACCCATCCTCAAACACGTGTACATGACATTGGATGACAGAGAAATAGCTACAACTCTTAGAACTCCTGCTATACATGTTCTCGAATCTGAGGCTCAGCCAAGCAGCAGCAAATTTCCAAGGACATTTCATGACCAAATGAAACTTTGAAACTCTATCCCTTGAGCAAATACTCAGAATTGTGAAGGTGGACTAGAAATGGACCATGATGCCTTCTTGGTCACATGCAGATAGAATATTTACTACATCATATTAACTTTTTTGGGGGGGGAGGGGGTCCGGTCGTGGGGCCTTAACTCTGGGTCTGGGTGCTGTCCTTCAGCTCTTCAGCTCAAGGCTAGCACTTTACCACTTGAGCCACAGCGCCACTTCCGGCTTTTTTCTTTTTGCTTATGTGGTGCTGAGGAATCAAACCCAGGGCCTCAGGCATGCAAGGCAAGCACTCTACCACTGAGCCACCTTCCCAGCCCCCATCATATTAACTTTTATAACAAAATAAAAATCTCATTCAATAACCTCAGGCCTATTGTTTCCAAAAAGTAACACCAGTACTCTTCTCTCTCTCTCAAGAATAGCAAGAGGGAAGTGATGTTTTATCCTTGGCTACTGCCTTGGGCCCAGGCCCCCTCACAGACAGACTTGCTGCCTGCTGTGCTACCCCAGGGCCTCTGTCTTAGAGACACTTGATAGAGGGTTTCCTCCTAAACATGGCATAAATTCCAATTTTAAAAAACTGGAAATATAGCTGGGCGCTGGTGGCTCACGCCTGTAGTCCTAGCTACTTAGGAGGCTGAGATCTGAGGATCGCGGTTCAAAGCTAGCACGGGCAGGAAAGACTGAGACTCTTATCTCCAATAAACCACCAGAAAACCGAAAGTGGCACTGTAGCTCAAGTGGTAGAACACTAGCCTTGAGCTGAAGAGCTGAGGGACAGCGCCCAGGCCCAGAGTTCAAGCCCTCGACCGACCCAAAAAAACAAACAAAAAAACTGGAAACATTTAGTAAAGTACAAAGTAAAATTTATAATTCTAGTTTGGGAATGTGGCTCAGTGGTAGAATGCTTGCCCAGCATGCATGAAGCCCTGGGTTAAATTCCTCAGCACCACATAAACAGAAAAAGGCAGAAGTGGCACTGTGGCTCAAGTGGTAGAGTGCTAGCCTTGAGCAAAAGCAGCTCATCAACATGCCCAGACCCTGAGTTCAAGCCCCAGGACTGGCAAAAAAAAAAAAAAGTGTAATTCTACTTCTTTAACATAATGAATGTTAACATTTTTAAATTACAGTCCTGTATTTGCAAATATATTTTTTAAAAATACAAGTTCATTTTTACCTTGTCTTCTATTTAACATTATACTAATCATTTTAGAAACATGATTTGTAATAGCTGACTATTTAACCAAAGCCCTACTGATGCACACTTGATTATCAACTTTTTACCATTTCAAAGAGCACTGAACTAACTTTACTCATAAACCTTGTGCATCTCTGATTATTCTCTCAAGGCAAATTTGTAAGAGGCACTGACTCAAAAAAGCACCCTACCATTAAATACATACACACATACATGTCACATTTTGCTCCAAGATGACAAGCTCACTGGCTGTGGTGGAGATTGGGGTCCTAGATCAATTGAAAACATGAAGTCAGATGGCTGTGATCATAGCAGCTCCTCAGCTTAGCCAGGAAGGGGGAGGAGGGGAGATGTGGAGGAGATCTGGAGTAGGTCAGTGAGGGAGGGAAGCGCATGTGGGCAGTGTGAGCCTGTTTCGGGTGGGCAGAGGAGCCGTGAGACACCACAAGAGGTGTTCTGCTTTGGGACACTTCTTGTGGACTCCTGGACTCAGGGTTGCAGTTATTATTTCATGCTGGCGACACTGTGTGTGGACAGAAGTCATGGACTTCCTTTCAACCTAGTGGCTCCTTCAGTGATGAGGACACTCAGTACATTCCTAGCCAGCCTGCACTTTAATACTTAAATTCCTATTTGGATTCTTGTACAAAAATGTGGCTCTTTGAATTATCAATTAAATCATCTATAAGAAAACATAAGGGAAGAAAATGCAAACATACAACAATCTTCATCTCATTTAGGTTATGAGTAACAATCAGCCTCAAAGATAGCTCTTTGGTCTGTCCTCATTATTTCTCTCCCTTAGCCTTAACCACACTGGACTGAAGAAAGCTACTTTGGAGGTTGAAATTGGAAGGATCATAGTTCAAGGCTAGCCCAGGTAGAAAATTTCATGAGAATGCCTTAACTAAAAGCTAGGCACAGAGCACATGCCTGCTATCCTAGCCATAATGGGAAACCTAACACTGGTAGGATGCACCCAGGTGCACTCTTCTGGGCAGGAAAACAAGATCCTATCCCAAAAGTAACCAGCAAAAAGAAAACAAAAACAAAAACAAACCAGGGCTGGAAGTATGGACCAGCAAGCTCTGAGTTCAAGACCTGAGTTCAAATCCTAGAACCACCTTTCCTGAAGACTTGGAAAAGCCAGATGTTTCTTCTTGTACCCCGTATGACCTGATTCTATCCATCTCTCTTCCCTTTCCTATATCCCCCATTGCCTTATCTCCTCACAAACTCACACCCTAGAGCAAGCCTTCTCAGCAGCTCTGTAACACTGTCAGTGTGACACTCACTAGCACCCCGCAATAGGAATCCAGGTTTTCTCAGAGGCACTGCTCTGCCCCCACAGAGCAGGGAGGGAAATAGAAGAGCAAGGGACAGTCAGCGCAACTATTTGAGACATACCACTTCAAACATGAGCCCCACCTGAGAAATTATTTCTCAAAACAAATCACATCAAATATTTTAAAAAATCTACCACTAGTAAATCAGATAAGCAGTTATGTTCCAAATGTGATGGGTTTATTTTATTTTACTCTGATGCAAAACCAAAGATTCCACTATAGCACAGAGACCAATGTATGAAAAGGTCATGAGAAAGTGTGGGACATGCAGGGCGTGATGTGCAAACTGGAGGGTCGGGTCACTTCCTTTAACATGACACTACATTGTCGCTGAGGAACACATTTAAATTAACACTGCACAACTCAATTGAAATGTGGCACAAACATGACAACTTCCAGGCATGCCTTCAAGGACCTCCCTTAAGATGGACTTGTAATCTCTAGACTTCAGTGTAAGAAGGATTACAATTCTTTGGAAGAATAAAAAGTTCACACTTTTGAAATTTCACAGAAGAATTTTTAAGGCCAAAACATAGTGGGTTCATTTCTCTTCACTTGTAGGGACAAATCTGCTGCTTTACTCAAAAATCAACCTAGGCTTCCAGTTCAAATCCCAACCCAACCTTGTGCCCTCCTGCGTTGAAGTTCTTCCCATCGACTAACGCTGATAGGGTCAGTTTGACTCCTAGAAAGAAGAAAACACCAAAATCACTTACAGTCAGTATTATAACCAGACTAAAATTCTCTAGAAATTCTGAGTAAAGTCAATAGCTAGCACAAGCTACACTAAACCAGCAGACTGTCTAAAAAAAAAATCTCTGGTCTATAATGAGTAAAGTATCACAAAGAATTACATTTGGAGGTTAGTATTAATGAGTGGGTAGCAAACTCCAAGGCAACAGTAAGCTTATCTTGATTATATACAGGAATATTCAGACTTTCTGCCTGAAAAATCAAAACAGTCTGCTATAAAACAATCTGAGTCAAGATCCCATGGTTATTGTAAGCTGCTCTAAATTAATCTCATTATTCTTCTATCACTCTCTATCCTAATCCCCTTACATACCTGGCCGAAGAGTCTGAGTATAACCCAGTCCAATCAGGCTGGCATTATTTACTTTAGCCTAAGATTAAGAGATGGAAATAGAAAACAATCAATTTCATAATTTAAAAGTCCAAAAAACCACTATTTCACGCATAAAGTTTCCTAAGCTAAAAAGCACCTTGAGTTCAATCTAGAATTACTGAAACTGAAAACTGAATAGATAAAAGATAAATCCTAAAGCCAGGCGCCGGTGGCTCAAGCCTGTAATCCTACTCAGGAGGCTGAGATCTGAGGATCACGGTTCAAAGCCAGCCCAGGCAGGAAAGTCCGTGAGACTCTTATCTCCAATAAACCACAAAAAACCCGAAGTGGCGCTGTGGCTCAAGTGGTAGAGCGCTCGCCTTGGGCTGAAGAGCGCAAGGACAGCACCCAAGCCCAGAGTTCAAACCCCATGACCAACCAAAAAAAAAGATAAATCCTACGTCAATAAGACTGGTAGGAAAGGTAGGAACTGTGAGAATACACCTTTTAAAGTCCTTAAGTAAAATTTTAAAGCACAAACACCCTGTGTATCAAATTCTTTGAGATGCCAGTATATGACCTTTGACAGAGGAAAAAAAGGGTCCAAATCTTGGCACTGTTAGTTACTACTGGTCTTAACCTAGTTTCTAAGCCTCAGGAAATCCTGGATGAGCATTAACACTGTTCACCACATGAAGAAATTTGTGAAGATGAAATAATACATGAAAAACCTTAGCACAGTACCTGATATTTAAGGGCTCAATTCTATTAATATTAGTAAGAATCATTATAGTTATAGACATAAATAACCTAATCCCAAGAGTTTTCAAGTAAGAAAATGCTGAGGCCAAATGAATAACTTATATCATAAGGCCAGACCACAGTCAAATAAATGGGACTAGGGCTAGAACTCAACATTTTTTGCTTTAGGCATAAAAAAAACTTCAGTTATGTTAATGCTTAATGAGTTAGCTCATTAGAGTTAATAAAAAAAACATGAAACCACAACTATATCTCAACATTCATTTACAACTGGATGAAAATCTAAGAGCAGATCCAATCTGGAAGCATATTCTTACAGATAGAGAAGTTCTACAATCCAGCTTGTATTTAGCAGCAATGCCAAAACGGGTATTGTTGCTACCAGCCGTCCATGCAAGATTTATTGATGTTTCAATCTTCTCATTAACTTTCTGGTAGATGGAGCCTCCAAATTCAGTGCCATCATTCCTGTTCTCATGGAGTAAGAAACAGCCATAAATATTAGTCTGTACCATTCTTCCTTATGACAAGGAAATAAATTCTAAGGTTATTTAAACAGAGATTCCACTTTGCAACTACAGATTAAAGTAAACTTCCAGCATAAACAGCTACTAAACAAATGAAATCCCACGAAGCAACTTATAAATATCGAATTAAAAATATAAGCACTTAATTTATTTACTTGGTTCCTCTGTATAATGTAAAATTACTTAGACATGTTTTAATTATTCAGACACTTCAGGTAAATATGATCTATAGTTCTCTTTTACAGAATTAAAATACTTCAAATAGAATTCAATAAGGATTCTGCAAAAAGAGAGAAGCAAAAGTATATAAATAAGGTAATGCTGGATCTTACTAACAACATACTCTTCAACTGAGAAAGCAAATTCTTTACAATACCCAAAGGTGTTGCTATAGGATACCTCAATTACTGCTCTGAAGTATCCAATGTTTTTCCTAATAATAGCATTTCTTCCCTTTTGATACCATTGTTTATATACCACTGGGTGACTTTGCTCTAGCATCATAAATGAATTGGCACCTATCTAAAGGAGAGCAGTCTGCCAGATTTCAGAAACATACAACTTGCTCTTTGCTTCTGCTTCCTAGTATAACTACAGTGTCCAATAGGCCAAGTGATAAAATACAATTTAAAAGTTCAAGTTCACTCAGCCAACAGAATACAACCTGAGTAACTGGAACTCAGGACTGCTTAGAGGACTCTTGTAACTTCTACATGCAATAGGGATAGCTGGATTCTCACCAAAGATACCTAAAAGCCTCCACAGAATTACTGGGCATACTCCAGGAAACTCAAATCAATTTGGTGAGTGTTCTTAGTGGTCAACATGTAGAAACCACAGGAAGCAGAGTATCTCTAAAAGGTCCCTTTTATCAGGAGTAATGTATGTCCTGGGGCATTTCTAGAAATTCTAGAGCTTCCCAAAGTCTGGATAAGGCTGAGGCCAGTAACTACCAGCAGCACAATACAATGAACTCAATGCACAAGCTTTCTGATAATGCTTTGCTTTGTCAGCAAGCCAGACATCAGTGGCTCAGGCCTGTAATCCTAGCTACTTAGGAGGCTAAGATGAGAGAATTATAGTTGGAAGCCAGCCTGGGCAGGAAAGTCCAAAAGACTCTTACACCTTCAATTAACCACCAAAAACATAACAAAACAGCCAGAAATGGAGCTGTGGCTCAAGTGGTAGATTACTAATCTTGAAAAATAGTTCAGAGACAGCATCTAAGACTTGACTTCAAGCCCCATGACTGACATAAAAAATAAATAAAAAATTAAAAACCAGTAAGCACAGCAAAGCTGGATACCTACCAAAGTATATTACCATCACTCTGACATTCTGAACATGCTTATGACCAGAAATTGGGAGAAACTGCCCTGCCATACTGAATTACACTTACACATGAGTATGCAGCTGGAAGTCTGCAGCCTTGTAGCCCAGGGCAAAATTATTCTGAGACAGTTTGGATTTGGCTGTGTCAAAACTCATCTGATAGCCAGCGAGCCAACCTTCAAAACCCAACACAGCCCAGCCATAGATGGTTGGTCCAGAAAAATCTATATCCACATTACTGCCAAGACTGAAACAATCCCGTTTATAAGAGGCCTTCAATTTCCCACTCTTCTTCCTATTAAAAAAAAAAAGAACAATGAGAACAAAAATGAGTTTCTATTATAGAATCTTTATACGAAGACTCATTCTTCCATTATAAGTATTATTTTGGTAGATGGCATATATGAGTTAGCTATAAAATAAGACTAGCTCTAAAATAAGATTAAGATTAGAAGTAGATATACTATTACTATATATTCCTCACTATAAGCCCAATTAATAAGGTATCTGATAATTTCCTGAAGACATAAACTTGGAGAAACAAGATGGTCAGTGGGTACTAAGTTATAAAAGACTCGAAACATAAGTTCTAATGTTTTGTTGTATGGTAGAGACAATACAGATTATGAACTGTGTAACTCAAAAAAGCTAGAAAGAATTTGAAGGTTTTCACTACACACATGTAAAAAAGATGAATGTCGGTTGTGGGGCTTGAACTCTGGGCCTGGGCGCTGTCTCTCAGGCTCTTCAGCTCAAGACTAGAGCTCTACCACTTGAGCCACAGCGCCACTTCTGGCGTTTTTTCTTTTTGCTTATGTGGTGCTGGGGAATCGAGCCCAGGGCCTCATGCATGCAAGGCAAGCACTCTACCACTGAGCCACCTTCCCAGCCCAGCTGTGAGATTCTTTATCTCCAATTAACCACTCAGAAAACCAGAAGTGGTGCTGTGGCTCAAAGCTGAAGAGATGAGGAACAGCACCCAGGCCAGAGTTCAAGACCCACGACTGACCAAAAAAAAAAAGTTCAAGCCCTGGTACCTGACCAAAAAGAAAGAAAAGTGTGATAGAAAGAACTTGTTGTTATATAACTTGTTGTCGTTATATATATGCATTTACACACTCCATCCTTCATACAGTAGGGACTATGTCAAGACGATAGGACATGACCGATTCTCATGAGGAAACACACTGAGGGGCAGGGTGGTTTTATAAAGGCTAAAGAAGCCTCGTAGGTAACAGTGTTATATGTCCAGATTACATTCCTAAGAAACTACCTTCTCAGCAGAATACTACATCCCTCAATCTTTAGGAAACTTAGGATATTGCTATGGACGCAGATTTTCGAGATCTTAAACCTTTTATATGGTGTGCTTCTCTGGAATAGATTTATAAATTCTTGTTCATTTGTTCAATTTTCAAATGGGGGACACTCTATCGTTACATGGGTTTCAGTGTTTCTAACAGCAGTCTCCTGAGTTCTCCTACCTCTATACTTTTCATTGCAACTCTGTTATAAAACATTAAGCTCTAAGGCTTCAAAACAATTCAGGAAATAGGGCTTGGATAATTACCCTGTGTTCGGTACAAATATGGTATCAAGAGTCAGTTTCAACCCTTCAGCCAACTGAAAAACAAAGATTTAAAAAATTAATAATTAGTAATTTTCAATCTTTTGACTCAAAAAAAAAAAAAAAAGCAAATTTTAAAGTTTCCTGACTACTTCTGTAACAACATCACCAAAAAAAGAAAGAGCCACATATTAAATTACAAATAATTACCTCCAATCTTTCCCTATCCCTTTAACTCCTCCCCTCATCCTCAGACTCCTAATGATTTAAGAAGAACCCTTAAACCCAGGAGTTCTAGATTAGCCTGGGAACTCAGACCCCTCAGGTGTGTTGGGTATTTTTCCTCTCAAAAGGAAAAATGTTGAGTAACAATGGCTTATCCCTGGGAGATAAGACCTGAGAATCACAGCAAAAAGCTAGCCCAAGCAGGAAAGTTGTGACACTCTTATTTCCAATTAACCACCAAAAAGCCAAGAGTGTAGCTGGGACTCAAGTGGCAGAGCACTTGCCTTGGGTTAAAAGGTGAAGTGAGAACATAAAGCCCTGAGTTCAAGTCCCAGTAATGGCACAAAAAGAAAGGAGGTTAAAACATATACACTAAATCCTATTACAGAAAGTAACATACACTAAAGTGCAAAAAGAACAGAATTCGCCATGACAAATAATCTTGCCACCAGCACCTGGTGGCTCACACCTTTAATCAATCCTAAAGACTTAGAAGACAGAGATCTGAGGATAACAGTTCAAAGCCAGCCCAGGCAGGAAAGTCTATAATTAGACTCTTAGCTCCAGTCAACCAACAAAAAGCCAGAAGTGGAGCTGTGCCTCAAGTGGTAGAGTAGCTCTTTTGGAGCCTCCTGAGTAGCTGGATTACAGGCATGAGCCATCAGCTCCCAGCTAGCAGAAAAATATTCCTATAAAAATATTCTATAAAAAGCTCAGGGCCCCGGTGGCTCATGCTGTAATCCTAGCTACTCAGGAGGCTAAGATCTGAGGATCACAGTTCAAAGCTAGCCTGCCTGGGCAGGAAAGTCCATGAGACTTTTATCTCCAATAAACTATTCAGAAAAAGCCAGAAATGTGGCTGTGGCTCAAGTGGTAGAACGCTAACCTTGAGTAAGAGAGACTCAGGAACAGATGCCAGGCCCAGAGTTCAAGCCCCAGGACCAGCCAAAAATAAATAAATAAAAAAAGCTCAGGAACAGTATCTAGGCCCTGAGTTCAAGCTCCAGGATCAGAAGAAAATAATAATAAACTTGCTATCTCTTAATAAGACCCAACCCTTAGCCGGGCGCTGGTGGCTCACGCCTGTAATCCTAGCTACTCAAGAGGCTGAGATCTGAGGATCACGGTTCAAAGCCAGCCCGGGCAGGAAAGACTGTGAGACTCCTATCTCCAATAAACCACCAGAAAACCGGAAGTGGCGCTGTAGCTCAAGTGGTAGAGCTCTTGCCTTGAGCTGAAGAGCTGAGGGACAGCGCCCAGGCCCAGAGTTCAAGCCCTACGACCAACCAAAAAAAAAAAGACCCAACCCTTAATAAGACAACTTATTCAGGTGAACCTGTTCATTATCTACATTTGCCAAAGAGTGTACAGACATACCTTAAACAACAGTGCCCTGTACACAGTGAGCACCTGACAAGAATCTGCTAATATATTTTCTCCTTGAAAACATTAAAGAATTTTAGGAAAAATTTTCTATAGAGCCAATTTTGCAATGTTCATAAAACTAAGCTTACTATAAGCAGTTTATTTTATTCAGGAGATTTAGCTATGTAACAGAATAAACAGTGGTCAGAACAAAGATGCAATGTGCCAGCATACTCACAAAGCCTTATTTTCTAGAAACAAGACACACACACACACACACACACACACACACACACACACACACACACACACAAACACACACACACACACACACACACCGTGCGCGCGCCCCATACAGAAGAAATACAGCTAATATATAGGATTGCAAGATCTCATTCAGATTACATTTGAGGCTTATTCATCATTCAATATGTGCCAGAGATAATGAACTGTGAGTTCTAATAGTTTCTCTTACCTTATTCTCCAAAGAGATCTCTGTCCCAAGAGTATTGTCTGTGTTCCATTTTTGGGTGAAGGTAAGTCCATAGTTACAGACCTTATACTTGGTCTCTAGATTGCCTGACGCTTTCCCTGTATCAGTATATGCATGACCAGAAGTAGAAAATTCCTGGTAAGAAAAAAAAAATCACTTTAAAACAATACCACAAAATAGAAAACACTTACAAAGCAGTGTTCAAGTGCATCAGAAACTCAGAAACCAATACAATTTACTTTTCACAACAGCCCTTTCTCTACAGTACCATAGTTCCTGCTTTTTCTCTTTCTAAATATTTTAACTAGTTTTACATCTTTCTATTACTTCACTCTAAGGTTGATATTTATTTTTCCATTCACTATCACTGGATATATTTTTTTCTTTTTTTGGGGGGGAAAGGGGGTCTGGTCGTGGGGCCTGAACTCTGGGCCTGGGCGCTGTCCATCAGCTCTTCAGCTCAAGGCTAGCGCTCTACCACTTGAGCCACAGCGCCACTTCTGGCTTTTTCCTTTTTGCTTATGTGGTGCTGAGGAATTGAACCCAGGGCCTCAGGCATGCAAGGCAAGCGCTCTACCACTGAGCCACCTTTCCAGCCCTATATTTTTTCTCTAGTAGAAAAAATACATATATGTTTTTGTTGGTCGTGGGGCTTGAACTCAGGGCCAGGTCACTATCCCTGAGCTTTTCTGCCCAAGGCTAGTGCTCTACCACTGGGAGTCACAGCTCCACTTCCAGTTTTCTGGTGGGCTTTCTAATGGACTTTCCTGCCACAATTCTCAGATTACAGCCTCTTCAGTAGCTAGGATTATAGGAGTGAACCACCAGCATCCAGCTAGTAGAAAAATATTTCTATAAACAAATGTCTTTTCTAAAAAGACAAAAATACTTAAACATCTTTCTTAAGTATTTTTCTTTGATGGCCTACAGAGATGATCAGTTCTCTGTAATACATTTCACACAACTATCAGATTTAGAGATCCACAAAACCCCAAACACTATCATCTCATTCTGTTTGTTTCACTATGGATCAAACGGAGTACTTACACACACCAGGTAAGTACTGTACCATTGAGCTACATCCTCAGCCTGATGCTTTTTTTAAAACTTTAATTTTGTAGGCTGGGGCTATACCATAGTGGTACAGTGCTTGCCCACTTTGTGAAAGGTCTTGGGTTTGATCCCCAGCTCTGCAAGATAGATAAAGACAGGCAGACAGAAATTTACTGTGGAAAAATGCATTTAATATAAAGTTTACCATATTAACAACTATCAAGTATAAAGTGTCATTAAGCACTGCTTTTGTCCCAAAGCTATCTGCAAAACTTTCAACATAAGTAATTTCAGTATTTACAATGGTCTGTTTTCATAATAAAATGGAGGGTTAATTTATCCCAGTTCCCTCTACCAGCCTGTGGTCTTCTAACATGGGCCTATCAAATAGTTCCTGGAATGCCTCAAGTATATCCTTCCAATTTAAGTGTCCTTTCGGTCATATGACCATCAGCAATTAAAAATAGACCTTCTTCAAGAAGGGGGAAACAGTCAACACCTGTCACTGGTAATCTATGTCTGTCAAGGAAAAAAAAAAAACCATGTTGACTGGCCCATTTCTGAAATACTGCCAACAGCAATAAAAAGCTGCCAAACCTGAGCAGTTCTGTCTTACTGCCTACAAAATGAGCTCTCCCTTTACTAAACATCATGACCCAACTCTAGTCCACAGACAATGAAACAGTGGGAGACTGTGATCTTCTATCAACACCCTACAGAAAGCTTTCAACCAGTATCATGCTGCATACTTAGGGCAAAGCGTTACCAAAAACTGATAAAATATTAGTCATGTTTAACAGTTAACGTAATTCTTTAATGTGAAAATTTTTTTCTTTTCAGTAGCTCCAACTATCCAGTGTTGGGTATTTCTACATTTATGACAAGTATACAGATATAAATCTTCATTTTGGTATTGGGAAAACACAAAATTAAGGTGATGGAATAGGCAACATGTCTTACTTGCTATTATCATTTTTGTTCTAATTCAGTTGTGTTCTAATTTCACAATGTCATCAGGTAAAAATGCCATTTATGACATACATATGACACTTTCAGCTCTACATTAAATGTCAGTAAGCAACAAAAGCGTTACTGTCAATTAGGCAATATACAGTAAAAACACCTAGATACAATCTAAGAAATGTGAATGAATAAAATTTATTTTAAGTCAGTACCAGAAACCAAAAGCAACCACAAAAACATGCACAAAAATAGCATTTGTTCCTTACCATCTGAATGAGTATTACCATACCACAGCAGCATGATAGGGAGAGAAAATTTAGTTGATGACTTTTGTAATAAAAACTTGTAAAAATTTCAAAATCTAATCAAAATGCATATAACTTTTCAATCTTTACCAGAATTATACACATAATATGCCCACCTTCATAAGGCAGATGCATATATATGCATATATATGTATATATCTATGTATGTATGTATGTATGTATCTCCACTTATCCACTTATGCTAGAAAAACCAAGAGAATGAAAGTAACAAACTAAGGTTGTACTCTATACAATACAAAATATCAATGGAGGTTCACACGCTTTTTATCCTTCTAATTAAATTATATTAAAAAATAAAATTCACATGGTTTGAACAAGTAAATGCCAACAAAAACTGCAGCCAATAAGGAGAAATCAGAAAATAAGGTGAATTAATAAAAAATGCTCTAGCTGGGTACTGGTGGCTCACACCTGTAATCCTAGCTACTCAGGAGGCTGAGATCTGAGAATTGCAGTTCAAAGCCAGCCAAAACAAGAAAGTTCATTAGACTCTTATCTCCAATCAACCACCTGAAAACAGGAAGTGGCACTGTGGCTCAAGTGGTAGACTGCCTTTAGCTGAAGAGCTCAGGAACAGCTCCCTGGCCAGAGTTCAAACTCCACAACTGAAAAAAAATAATTTTTTAAAAAATTTTAAAAAAAATAAAAACTGCGGGCTGGGAAGGTAGCTCAGTGGTAGAGCACTTTCCTTGCATGCTCAAGGCCCTGGGTTCGATTCCTCAGTACCACATAAGAAAAAAGCCGGAAGTGGCACTGTGGCTCAAGTGGTAGAGTGCTAGCCTTAAGCTGAAGAGCTGAGGGACAGAGCCCAGGCCCAGAGTTCAGGCCCCACGACCGGACCCAAAAAAAAAAACAAATAAATAAAAATAAAAACTGCTCTATTTGCAGAGATTTTTTGAAAGGTCTATGACTGATACCTTGAAAATATGTCAACATATTCTTTACCATATTCTTTTTTTTGGGGGGGGGGAGGGGGCAGTCGTGGGGCCTGAACTTTGGGCCTGGGTACTGTCCCTCAGCTCTTCAGCTCAAAGCTAGGCTCTGCTCTGCCACTTGAGCCATAGCACCACTTTCGGCTTTTTCTGCTTATGTGGTGCTTGAGGAATCGAACCAAGGCAAGCACTCTACCACTGAGCCACCTTCCCAGCCCTCTTTACCATATTCTTAATTTCTACTAAGAAAAGAAGTTAAAAACATCAGTTTAAAAGTATAGAACAGCCAAGTGCTGATAGCTAACACCTATAATCCTAGCTACTCAGGAGGCTGAGATCTGAGAATCACAGTTCAAAGCCAGCCTGGGCAGGAAAGCCTATGAGACTCTTATCTCCAATTAACCACCAGAAAACCAGAAGTGGCACTATGGGTCAAGCGGCAGAATGCTCACCTTGAGCTGAAGAGCTCAAGGACAGCTCCCAGGCCCAATGTTCAAGCCCCATGACCAAAAACAAAACAAAAAAAAGTGTAGAACAGCCAGGCAGTGGTGGTTCATGCCTATAATACTAGCTACTCAGGAGGCTGAGATTTGATGATCCCAATTCAAAGCCAGCCCATGCAGGAAATTCCATGACACTCCAATTAAACTACCAGAAAACTGAAAGTGGTGCTTATTAGGAAACTGAATCATGAGGGTATCAGAATAAAGAAAGAGCAGAAAATGATTTCAACAGACCAGATCAAGTTTCATGAAGAGTTGAAGAGAGAAGTCATGGTGACCTGAGGGGAGTCAGGAGACATGAGGCAGGCGAGAGGGCAACAGGGGTGGAGGGGTTTAAGTAGGGTCATGGTGAGGGGGCAAGGTCACAGGGAGCTCAGGTGTTCAGAATCTCCTGAGTTTATGGTACAGATCTGGTAGATCCAGGAACTTTTAAGTCTTCTGCCCCATATGCTTCTAGAAATTCAGGTGCCTATCACCTGGGGTGGGGGTAGGGAATTAGAATTTCATGTTTAGATTAAGATTCTGGACTAGAGAATTTAGGGAAAAATCCCCTAGGGAGAAGGGTAGTCAGTGGGCCAAACCATGGAAGTAATATTGAGTTATGAGAAGAAAGCAGGTTTCTATCAGCACTCTGGCTCAAAATAGTGAAATGCTGGCCTTGAACAAAATAACTCAGAGACAGCACCAAGTTGGCCTTCAAGCTCCACAACTGACAGGGAAAAAAAAAAGTGTAGAAAATCTATATACACACATGTACAAATGTATCTTATTTTTACATTTCATTTAATCATGAGAAACATTAAAATTAATTTGATAAAAGACAAACTACATTTCTCCATGGAAAATAAAAGTTTAGTACACACACACCTACATATATGTATATACACATACATACTCATGAAATATGATAATCTTGCTTTTTATACATACTAATTGTATAAAAGGGTTTTATTGATATTCTATAACTTCTAAGAGTAATATGCAGAATATTTTTATATCACAGGCACCAATGTCTCCCCCAGAATTCAACATCATAGTCTAAAATGTGAGAGTAGGACCAAGCTGTATGGGAGGTAACATAGTGCCAAAGTCTACTGCTTCACATAGTGAATCAATGATTTTAAAGCAAGTTCCTTTAGGTTAATTACACTACATCTACCAAAAATGTATTAGGTACTCACCACTCCACTACAAGACTTGGTTCTCAGATCTATTTTGACCATGCCAAACCCTAGACACAAATACACAAAAACAAAGTAATGCACAAAATGTAACACTCCAGTTTTTTTAACTCAACAAATATGAAAATAATACATAGTACCATCACATTTACACAATATTCCTGTTCAATTCCAACTGAACTGTAACCAAGAGCAATTTTAAATCCCATCAAGGGACCGGGAAGTTGGCTCAGTGGTAGAGAAAAGGATGTGAGTATATGTATTAGGTATTTTTGTTTTCAGAATTGCTGAAATTAACACAATGATAATTATGTTTTCATTATATTAACTCCTTTTTCTATATACATAAAATTAAAAATTCTATTTTTAAACTTCAGAAATAACTAATTAAAAGATACAAAGCAGGGGCTGGGAAGGTAGCTCAGTGGTAGAGCGCTTGCCTTGCATGCCTGAGGCCCTGGGTTCGATTCCTCAGCACCACATAAGAAAAAAGCCAGAAGTGGTGCTGTGGCTCAAGTAGTAGAGTGCTAGCCTAGAGCTGAAGAGCTGAGGGACAGCGCCCAGACCCAGAGTTCAGGCCCCACGACCAGACCAAAAAAAAAAAAAAAAAAATCCCATCAAAATGAAAAAAGACATACTTTAAAGTTTTAAATAACAAATGAAAAACATTTCAAGAATGAGCCAGTAAGTGGCTTCTAACTATAATACTAGCTAAGCAGGAGGCTGAGATATAAGGAAATCTCTGTTCAAAACTAGCCAACCAGAAAGTTAGTGAGTCTCTTATCTCTAATTAACCAGCAAAAAAACTGGATGTAAAGCTGTGGTTCAAGTGCCAGCCTTGAGCAAAAAAGCTCAGGGATATCACCCAGGCTCTGAGATCAAGCACCAGTACCAGCACCAAAAAAGAATTCTGAGAATGAAAATTACCAGATGAAATATATACACAAAGTTAAAATATAATTAATATTAGTAAAAAAAAAAAAAGCCAAATGTGTACAGAAAAAAAATTAAATTTAAATCTATGAATAGATATAGTTTTATCTTTCCCTTCATGAAAACTGAAAAAAAAAATCATATGGGAAGTACTTTCATTGTCCCCAAGGCCAGCCAAAGGAGATATGTGTTATATACATATATTATTTCATGTTACAGACAAAATATGTACATATATATACATGTGTATTTGTACATAATTGCTTGTTATGCTGTAAGAGACTATATTTTTAAAGAATGAAATCTAGGGGCTGGGAAGGTGGTTCAGTGGTAGAGTGCTTGCCTTGCATGCATGAGGCCCTGGGTTCAATTCCTCAGCACCACATACACAGAAAAAGCTGGAAGTGGCACTGTGGCTCCAGTGGTAGAGCGCTAGCCTTGAGCTGAAGAGCTGAGGGACAGCACTCAGGCCCAGAGTTCAGGCCCCACGACCAGCAATAAAAAAAAGAATATGATCTAATAATCTGTTAATTATTCCTTAAGACCTGGGAAGTAGATTGTTTATTTACCCTTATTTTATTAACAGTATCCTACACACAGTAGGCCTTCAACACTAACTCTTTAGGCTAATCTGGAAATTTCCAAATGCCTACTTACCATATCCCTTGTTGAAGATATCCTTGGCAGCCTTTCCTAGGTCACAGTAAGTCGGTGTGTTACACATATCTTTTAAAGGAAAGAAAACAAAAGAATATTCATTTAGCCGGGTGCCAGTGGCTCACACCTGTAATCCTAGCTACTCAGGAGGCTGAGATGTGAGGATGGCAGTTCAAAGCTAGCCCAGGCAAGAAAGTATGAAGCCAGCCCAGGCAAAAAAGTCCATGAGACTCTTATCTCCAATAAGCTACTTTAAAAAGCCAGAAATGAGGCTGTGGCTCAAGTGGTAGAGCTAGTGCAAAAAGAAGCTCAAGGACAGCACCCAAGCCCAGAGTTCAGGGCCCAAGACTGGCAAAAACAAAAAACATTCATTCACTGCATGTCTACTCTTTGATCCTAAGAGGTACACAGTCTTTGCTTTTTCCCTGTCACTGAATTTATGCACTTAATGCAATCAGAATTCAAAGAATGCATTCTGGTCCTGGAAAAACTTTCCAGAATTTTCAAAATTAGAAGTTTTCCGATGAGAGTCAGAGGCCATCTATCTTTCTGATTAAATTCCAAAGAATGCAAAGTTCTCAGTCTGAAAGAGATGCTTTTGTTTTATAAACTTGACTTTTTTTTAATAAAATGCAAAACTTACCTTAGAAAAACCTGTCATACAGCCAAAAAGCTGTGTAAAGAGACAAAGCACAATTTTTAAGGAACCATAAAACTATGCAGCCAAACACCTCAGGGCTGGAATTGGAAACACAGTTTAATGGCAAAATGTCTGCATAATATACACTAGGGTTCAATTCTCAACACCATTAAAAAGAAGTCACATGCACAGTGCTGGTGGCTCAATACCTATACTCTTATTACTCAGGAGGTTCAGATCTGAGGATCACAATTCAAAGCCAGCCCAGGCAGGAAAGTCCGGGAGACTCTTATCTCTAACTACGAAGAAACCAGAAGTGGAGCTGTGGCTCAGTGTTAGAGCACTAGGTCTTGAGCAAAAGAGCTTAGGGACAGCCCCCAGGCCCTGATTTCAAGTCCCCTTACCAAACCAACGAACTGGGGGGGGGGGGGGGGAAGCCACACGATAGGGCTAGTTAGTTAGTGCCTGTAATCTCAGCTTTTCAGGAGGCTGAAGCAGGAGGATCAAAAATTCAAGGCCAGCTTGAGCTGCAAAAGAAGGTACTGTTTCAAAAAAAAGATTACAACTCTAATTGAAATTTTTTAATTAAAAAATTGACAACTGAATATATTTACCCAGAATATTGTCTTTCTTCGAAAACTCTTTCTAAAGTGTTGTAATTTAACCCATAAACCAGAAATAGAAAAGAGCCTACACGTATTAGACCAAAACATGGTATGAACTTAAAATTGAAAACCCAAGGTGCTTTTGCTTTGTGTCTTTATTCTGTAGTTACCCAGCTTTTTTATATTGCTAGTATGACCTTCACACCAAATTCTCCAGAGCCACCAACACTACTGAGCACAACATTCCTTCTCTGCCCTCTTTGTATAAAGGAAGGCTTTTCTTGCAGTTAGTTCTCATCTATTCCCTGTTGCAGACTCAAAAGCTGTCTAAACAATTACAGAACCACCTACAAGCAGTCCTATTAGCAGGATTTTACATACCAGAAAAATCCAGAGTTTTAGCTAGCCCTTTTGCTTAGTATTTCTGAATCATTTATCTATACAAACTATTGAAATAAATAAGCTATTTGTTTATAAAAAGTCCCAGTCTTAATCTAGACTTCTGCTAAGTTTCTATCTTCTATGATGTACTTCATTTTGAGTCTGTGCTTTACCCTGAACCTGTCACATACAGCAGACACTATGACATAAAGTTAAGAGGAAAAAGTATAATATAAAAATTACACAAATGAGCTGGATACTGGTGGCTCACAGCTATAATCCTAGCTACTCAGAGGGCTGAAATCTGAGGATCACAATTCGAAGCCAGCCTGGGCAGGAAAAGTCCATAAGACTCTTTATCTCCATCCAACCAGCAAATTTGTAAAGTAGAGCTGTGACTCAAGGAGTAGGATGCCAGCCTGAACAATAAAGCTCAGGGACAGCACCCAAGCTCTGAATTCACACTTCAGTACCAGCACATACCCTCACATAAAGTAAAAGAAAAGAGGGCGGGGGGCATAATTCAATGGTAGAGTGCTTGCTTAGTATGTGTGGGGCCTTAGGTTTGATTTTCCAGCACAGAAAATAAATCAGTAAAGGTACTAAGAGTGACACAAATGTACTAACTAAAACCATAATAAAACTTTGCAATAAGCTAAGGGGATTGCACTGTTCACCTCTAGAGCAATTATTTTACAACGTAATTGCTCAAATGATCAATTCTGGACTTTTTACATGTTCTCAGTTCAAATTTGATGTTATTGCTCCTTACGATCACAATCAATGCTGATTTCTGTTAAAACTTTGCCACAAGCCCCCAAGTTTGGTGGTCAGTATAGAGACGGAGTTAATATCTACTAAGAAGTGTTTAAAGCTTTAGTCTGGTTTTTCATACTGACAAGACACACACTGAACTATTAATAAGAATCCATATATAGATAATTCAGCATTTCGCTTTATTTTTCAAAACTAGTACAGGCCAAGTAGCTGGCTTAGTTTACTACTGATCTCACTTCTGCCCATTTCAGCCTTCCTTTTTCAGGCCCATGATACAGAGGGCAAATGCACTGCTGGTATGATCAAGCAAAAATAGAGGTGACACGAAGACGGCGTTACTCGAGAGACAAACTACAACTACACATTTCTGTTAGCTCTACAAAATGCACTTATTTGTAGACGTGCACTGTCCAATGAGCTGCACCGACCCGCGCGGTGAGGGGGGTGTAAACTAGATAACTTCACTCTACACAACCTCCCACTTGACAGTCGATAGCGAGCCCCTTTTGTTCCCAGTTTCTGCTTCACGGGTTGCTGGTCCAGCATCCTCCCGCGGGTCCCAGGGCGGCCCCGCCCGCCGCCGTCGGCCGCCCTTTCCCGTGCGGGCGGCAGGTAGGGAGGGGAGGGGAGGGGGTCTGGGCTCCGGAACTCAGCCTCCCCGGGAGCCACCCTTCCCCCGGGCCTGGCACCGGGGAAGCGGGCCTGGCCGAAGGGCAGGCCGGGTGGTAGAGCCGGAGCGGCGGCGGGACGGCTCCACCCCGACGCCGGCGAGCACAGTCCCGCAGGACCCAGCGTCCCTCGCGGGGCCGGCCCCGCGCCCCGTTAGCCTCTCCGTCCCGGCCTCGTTGGCCTACCACTGTCGGCCTCCGCCCAACTGCGGCCCACCACTCCCCGGTTCCTCCTCCGGCCCGGCCCGACGCCACCATCCTCCTCACCTACAACCCGAGGGCCCGGCCCGCTCCGCCAGGGCAACGCAGAAGGTCTTCTTCGAACCAACGCCGTCCGCGCCTGCGCGGCCTCGCTCCCCCCCGCGGCGCCTGCGCGCCCTGCCGCCCCCGAACGCGAGCGCGCCGCGGAGTCGCGGGTCCGGGCGCCTAGCTCAGCAGCCCGGCGACACTCGCCACCAACTGTCCGACTCCGCGGGCGCGTGCGCAGGAGGGTGTGGACGGGCGGGCGGTAGGGAGAGGCCTAGGGACCGCGGCTTTGCAGGGGCTCCTTCTCGCGAGATCGCCCCGAGGCACCTAGCTACAGTTGCCACGGAGAGGCGGGGTACCGCGCGAAGAGAAGATGCGACTCCTGCGCATCACACCATCCTTGATTCTCTGCAGGTCTTTATGGGAATTTCATTTCAGACTAAAATTCAAGAATATGATCCTTATTTTCCTCATCCTAAAGATGAGAAAACAAGCTTCCAGGGGGGAAAATGACGTAATCAAGATCACGAAGATATCAGTAGGTTATAATTCAAAGGAAGAAAGGAGGTGGACAAGGGAATGGCCTTTCTTTCGAGAAGAAAACCAAGTGATCAACGTAGGAGAAATTACAGAAGTAAAAACTCACTTTGGTGCCAAAATAATTAATGGCTGAGGATATTCCTGTGGTTTCAAAGTGTCACCCCATAGATTATTTACTAAAGAGAAAAGGGTAACGGTACATAAGGAAATCACCCTTAAGTGACCAAATTTAACATCACCGGAGTGGTAGAAACTGAGAAGCGCCCCACTCCAGAACAAAAGATAATGTTCTTGCCAAAGTGTGTTATTTGTCTCTATTCTTGTGGAAGCAGTCAAATTCTAATCGTGACACAAGTGTGCCCAGACTTTAAAAAAAAAAAAATGTGGCTTCACGAAAGATTAAAAGGCTAGCTTAAATGCTGGTGCCGTAATCCTAGCTATTCTGGAGGCTGAGATCTGAGGATCGTGGTTAAAACTAGGCCCCAGGCAAGAAAGTTAACTAATTTCCAGTTAACTACCAAACAAGAAAGAAGTGGAGCCCCGGTTAAAGTGGTAGAGCACTAGCCTCAAGCAAAAAAGCTCAGGACAACACCTAGGCCCAGAGAAGAAAGAAAAAAAGGAAGAGAGGGAAGGAAGGAGAAAGGGAGAGAGGGAGGGAGGGAGAAACTTTAACAAAGACTAACTTACTCAGTATTATAACAATGCAAAGTTTTCTGAAGGAGATGTATCTTGGTTAAGCAGACAAGGTCTTGTTTTTAGCAAATACACGCTGAAATATTTAGAAGTGTGTCTGCCACAAACTCTCAGATGGTCTAAAAAAGAAAAAGAATATGACAATAAATCTAGGTGGAATAGGTATGTATTCTATTCTTGCAATGTTCCAGTAAGTTCTTAAATTTTCAACATAAAAAGGGAGAGACAAATCCACATAGTCTGTGATGATCAGTATGTACAACAGGCTGCTGCTTGATTAATAGGCAAATATTTTTTCCCTGCTCTGTGTAAGGCATTTCATGATAAGACATAAGGTTAATACGCCTAGGGACACATAATGTAGTACTTGCACAAATCTGCTGAATGAGTCAGGTATCATAAGCAAAATTGAATAACCTAGTTGACTAATAAGCTTTGGAGTCAAAAGCAGATATTTGTATCTCCACTCAGCAAATTTTGTGATCTACATCTATGAAATGGAACTAAATATCTACCTCAGATGATTACATTGGATATTAAATCAAATAATGTACTCGTAGCACATATGAGTGCCTGGCATATGGAAAACATTCATTAGTTTTAAACAGATGAAAACTATTATAGGAATTAAAAGATACATAAGCAAAACCTGCACTGATTGACATGTACAGGAATATTATAGCAACAACTTCAGCTTTGGTTCATACCTGACCTTTGTTAGACATGCCAGACCATTAAAGAGTACTTTAAATAGGAATTTGCCAACATTCTTTGTCTTCTGTTTCTATAGTCTTTCTTTCTTTCTTTTTTTTTTTTTTTTGGTCTGGTGGTGGGGCCTGAACTCTGGGCCTGGGCACTGTCCCTTAGCTCTTCAGCTCAAGCCACAGCGCCACTCCCGGCTTTTTTCTTTTTGCTTATGTGGTGCTGAGGAATTGAACCCAGGGCCTCATGCATGCAAGGCAAGCGCTCTACCACTGAGCCACCTTCCCAGCCCCTCTTTCTTTAGAAAGGACCTGGTACCATCAGTCCCAGGTCATCCAGAGAGACCTGCCATCTCCCCCCAACATCTGATGCAGGAAGGCAATGAAAGAAAGTGATAAGGAAAGTTGCTATTATAGAAAACCAACCTCCCGTGCTCTGTCCCTCTGGCCTTGTCAGGAAAGCTACATGCAGATAAACATGTGATTCCCATAACAAGAGTCCCTTCCACTATCTCAGACCTACAGTCAGTCCCCATTTTCATACCTATAACCATATCTAAACTCTTGGGAAGTTTAGATAGGACTTCTCAGTCCAAATTCTGGTAATCAAGCTTCCTTCTATCAAACACAATTTTAGACTTTGAGATCAAGAAAGGGACTTCAGCCTCCTCCTTTCAAAGACATTTGCTAAGTTTTTCCTACATGCAGGATAATGTAGTCAGAGCCGAAGAAACACCCCCAAAATGGCAGCCAATATGGATTGTAGAGATTGTATCATACAGTGAGCAGGTTCCTGCTGATTTGCCTATTTTGCCTTTTTGAGAGAGAAAAAAATATCAGGAAGTATAGTTTTGCGCTCATAAACTAAAATACAGCTGAGACTAGCAGACCAACTGTGAAGATTTGTTTTCACTCTGATCTCAAAGTGTAAGAATAAAATGTTGGTACTTTTGTTTCTTTAAAGGAAATGGGGCAGATGTTGGTGGCTCATGCCTATAATCCTAGCTATTCAAGAAAATAGCTGAAATCTGAGAATTTAAGTTTGAAGCCAGCCTGAGCAGAAAAGTCGGTGAAACACCAACTATCCAGCAAAAGCTAGAAGTGGAGGTGGCTCAAGTGATAGAGTACCAATCTTAAGCAAAAACATGAAACCAAAGCATGAGGCCCAGAGTTCAAGGCCCAATACCAGCACAAAAATAAAAAATAAAGGACATAGACTAATTTTCTTCTTTTCAATAACTCCAAAATTCTGAGGCCTGGGGCTGGGAAGGTGGCTCAGTGGTAGAGCGCTTGCCTTTATGCTTGAGGCCCTGGGTTCAATTCCTCAGCACCACATAAGCAAAAAGGAAAAAACCGGAAGTGGTACTGTGGCTCAAGTGGTAGAGTGCTAGCCTTGAGCTGAAGAGCTGAGGGACAGCGCTCAGGCCCAGGGTTCAGGCCCCACAACTGGACCCAAAAAAAAAAAAAAAAAAAATTCTGAGGCCTGAGGATCCTTTACTTACTGAATGGCTGATGACATCTTTGAAGTGAAGAAGGCATCCACAGACTTGGATCTTCACAGAGGAGTACAGCATAGGGATACAGCTTGACAGAACCTAATGAGAGGTAACTGAGGCTTCCTACAAGGCGGACAACAGAGCTGGGAAGGTGGCTCAGTGGTACTGCTTGCTTGCATGCATGAGGCCCTGGGTTCGATTCCTCAGCCCCACATAAGCAGAAAAAAAAGCTGGAAGTGGCGCTGTGGCTCAAGTGGTAGAGCTCTAGCCTTGAGCTGAAGAGCTGAGGAACAGTCCCCAGGCCCAGAGTTCAGATCCCACAACTGACATACATACATATACATACATACATACATACATACATACATACATAAATGATGGATAACAGTAAACTGGCTTCAAGATCATAGTAAGACTGATTTTACCACCTCCATGTCAAAGGACTCAACGAAATGATCATAAATGTTACAGACTTATCTTGAATAACTTGGATGAATTTTAGTAGGGAAAAGAAGAAAGTAATTAAATGGCCAATATTTAGAAAAGTTATTAAATAAACACATGGTTCAGCCCTGTGTCCTGATAATAGTTGAAGATCTGGAAGAAAGGCTCAGTGGAAAAGTTAAAAAAGAAGCAGAAACAAGTGTGTATACAATATAATCCCTTGGGTATGAGTTGTAATTTCAAGAACTTAAGTACATATCAGTGTGTCCTTCTGACAGGTAAAGAGCCTGGGTAGAGTACACACAAAGGAGATAGGAGATACATGTCAATGACTAGTTATGGATTGGTGTAATTTAAATAAATGCTACATGTATATGAACTTTAATATTTTTCAAGTCAGGAAATTTTTAAGTCTCACAAGGGTCAAATTATCTGTAGTTTTAATTTTGTTTTCTGTATTTTCCAAAATTTCTGAAATTTAGAAACATGTATATCTTCCATAATTAGGAAAGTCAAGCTCACTTTCACAAGGTGGGAAAGTACCTGGATTTGTGAAAAGGGAATACTGTTCCATGGGAAATTCCACAGAAATTAGGAAATGTTTCTGAAATCGCCAGGATTAGGTGCTTCTGTGAGCTCAATTTGCTTTTGGCCACATGGGGGAGCAAGGAGACAAGGTAAAAATCAAGATAACCTTGGGTTTGGCTCCAGATCATTCCACATCCATCCAAGCATTCTTGGTGAGGATGAAGACCCAGCCTTTGATCCTGTTCTCCAAAACCTCACCCAAGATCTTCACAAGGTTGTGAACACATAGTGAATTAGGATTGGACAGTGTGTCTAGCAGGGGACTTCCTTTAGAAGGCAGTGTTTAATTCAAATGTCCAGTGGGCATCTAATACTTACAGGTGTTTTTAAGAAGAACTCAATGAGAAATAAATTTTCAATGTACCACATTAGGTTAGATACAGCCTGGCTGATAAAACTTTCAAGTTATTAAATTTTAACCACTCAATATTAAAACACTATAAGCCCATTAACATGGAGGATAATTTGGATAATTTGAGAGAAAGGGAAGACAATGTATTTCCATAGTAGTTTTTCTTGTAATTTTCTCATAGAATTTTTTTGTGAGCACATTTAGGGATGGACTTTAGTGAGCTATACAGTATTATATAGATGAAAGAAAAACTTTGGAAGCAGACAACTTAACATTCAAACCCTAGGTCTGTAAGTCAATAGCAGGCTGAGCTTGGGCAGTTTAGTTGACTTCTCTAAGACTCACTGTCATCTTTAGTAAACCTAAGATCTCTAGAAGTAAACACCTAATCAAATGGGGTCTACCCAGAGGGAGGCTCCAGTCACAGACAAATTTCTTTGGCTAAAGTACTGGAAAGACTGGACCACACCCAGGACAGGAGCCTGGAACTGAGGAACCAAAATTACCCAGTCAGTCAGATACAGCATAACATCCAGGAAGACTGAGGAATTAGATAAAGACACTCTGGTCAGGGAGAGGAAAGCTGCTAAGTCTCCAAGTTAGAAACACTATAGGTAGGTGTTCTGGAAAGTAACCTAGACAAATTCAAGGCATACTTTCTTCCCTCCAGTAGGGGACTCCAGAGGGTATATTTGCTTCTTTAAAATTTGATTCCACCAGCCAGGGCCAGTGGCTCATGCCTGTAATCCTAGCTACTCCAGAGGCTGAGATCTGAGGACCACAATTTGTAAGCCAGCCCAGGCAAGAAAGTCATGATACTCTTATTTCAATTAACCACCAGAACACTGGAATTGGTGTTATGGCTCAAAGTGGTAGAATGCTATCATTAAGCAAAAGAGCTCAGGGATAACACCCAGGCCCTGAAGTCAAGCCCCATGATTGACACCCCCCTCCCCCCGCCAAAAAAAAAAGGAATTTGGGACAATGGGAAATTTAGGGTTTCCTAATAGGATTCGCACCTCTTTTTTAGGAAAACCATTATATTCAGTTTATGCTTCATCTTGGGGTCTAGGTCAAATTATAGCTGCAGACCTGGAGGATTCCTCTTGCTTCATCCCTGAAACAGGTGCCAGGAATATATGGAACACCAGTGTCACTACTCTCTGTTCCATTTCCCCAAAGTCAGAATGTTGCTATGGAGACCATTCTCTACCCCTCCTCCACAGTCCCTTCACCTTCTCACTCAGTGGACCTGGACTTAAGATTCCTGAAGACAGGGGCTGGGAAGGTGGCTCAGTGGTAGAGCACTTGCCTTGCACGCCTGAGGCCCTGGGTTCGATTCCTCAGCACCACATAAGCACAAAGAAAAAAGCCAGAAGTGGCGCTGTGGCTCAAGTGGTAGAGCGCTAGCTTT
Source organism: Dipodomys spectabilis (assembly GCF_019054845.1). Lineage (NCBI taxonomy): Eukaryota > Metazoa > Chordata > Mammalia > Rodentia > Heteromyidae > Dipodomys > Dipodomys spectabilis. Next base: position 4,163,202 of record NW_024870729.1, on the reverse strand, counting down.
GAGCTGAAGAGCTGAGGGACAGCGCCCAGGCCCAGAGTTCAGGCCCCACGACCGGACCTACCCCCCCCACCCCCCAAAGAAAAAGATTTCTGAAGACAGATCAGGTCACTGGAGAGGCTACCACCCAGACAGCACAGAGCATCAGGTGCAGAGTTGACCTTTAGCTGCCATTTCTTTTACCTGAATATCATCAAATTTAAAAGAACATTTGGATTAAAAGCATGAGAACATAAGGGAAAGTGAGGGAGGGAGAGAGGGAGAAAGGAGAAAAAGGCTCAAGTCATTAAAAATCAAAATAATATGGGAAGGCTTAGAGGTGTGGCTCGGAGCAGAGCGCTTGTGTGGCAAGTACAGGCCCTGAGTTTAAGCCTTGGTACCATAAAACAATAGCAAAAACATGGAGACAGCATGCCTGTAATTCCAGCGTTCAGGAGGCTGTGGCAGAAGGAATGAAAATTCCAGGACAGTCTTAGCTACACAGTGAAATCCTGTCTCAAAAAAAAAAAAAGTCAACTGTGAATTGTTCTAAAATTGTAACTATAATTCACTTTTTAAATCACATTTTTACATAGTCTGTAGAATGTTGGGACATACAGTGACATCAGTGCAAGGACACCATTCACAGGTTAGCATTGCCACGTATCTATTCAGATGCACCTTTCCTCTTGCCAGTGTCTTCTATTACATATTGAGACACAATTAGTTTTATTCTTGCCTTTCTATAGCATGTTGCCCCACCCCACCCCACCCCTGCACTCCCTCCCTCCCTCTCTCTCTCTCTCACACACACTCACACACACACACATTCTACTCATTGCATGGCACAACACAGAAGAGCGAGAGGGCAAAGTGCCTAGGATGAAAGTATGGCAGGATTATCCATAGGAGGCCCTTAAGGTTTATAAAAAAATACCATCTAACTTTGTTATAAACAAAAAAGCAGACTTATCCTGAGGAAGAAGGTCCAGGAAACCTGCTGCAGTCCTCAATGAAATATATGGAGAGTGGAGAGCTCTGAGGCTGTCTCTGCTAGAGGAGGAAGGTCCTTGGCAGCACCATAATGAACAAGTTGACAGTAATGCTGTTCACAGAGAATACAGTCAGAACAGTGCCCTCTGGAGCTAGACAATGCAGGACGAAGAGAGACACATCCTGAGCCTACCGAAGTCTGAGAAGCCACTAAAGGAAGGGGGAATTGTGACTGAGAAGTGACAAGACTTCCCCAATACCAGCAGTGATGGAGACTAGACCCAGGTTCCTGCTCCCCATTCCATGCTGGCAGATGCTGCCCCACACCTCAGCTTGCAAATGGCTTACCTTACCTCCTGACCCCTGCCAGGTAACTGACTGGTAATTCTTACAACTCTGTGATTATATCCTGCAATCTTTGTCTGCTTCCCCCAACATGTCCCTTCTCATCTCTGATTTTATTGAACATTTCCTGTGAGATTCTGCCAAAGATCTGCCAAAGATCTGTTCCTCGTTACTTTGATTTTTAAGAAAAGCAAAATTGATGGAACTCAAACTGGCTTTGACAGAGGAGCCATAACAAATAAAATTTTCCATTCCTAAGAATATAAATCATTAGTTCTGACACACTGCCTTTGACTTGAACTACAGCAGCTGTAATTTGGGAGAATACAGGTGCTACCTCTTAAACACAATCTGCAATTCTTACCTGGGTCAGGAGACACCCCGGGTGGAATCAGACCTACAGTGCTGAAACCGGGACCTGTGGAAATTTCTTTGGGAATTTTCATTCCCCCTGAGCTTACTCAATAACACCCAATTGTAGTCTTCCTTTGGTCCAGGTGTTCACTACAAATCTAAGATGATCAGTTGGAGAGTTTCAATTCACCCATAATCTTTGCCAGGGGGCATCCAAAATGGCAAATGTCAGCCAAAACTCTACGGGAGAAGGGGGCTTCCTTTGATCTGCAGCTCACAGCCTTGAAAAAACAAATGACTCTAGAAAGGGCAGTAGCCATGGTTCAGGGTGCTGCTTGCTAATCAAGGGCCCTCACTCACGACCTTGGCTGAGCTGTTTGCACAATTTTCCTGGACTGGTCAGAGGCGAAATGTTGATTTTAAGCAGAAACACTTATAAAGCTCTCCTCTCCCTTCCCTAACTGTCATCTTCTTTCCATGTTTCCACTATTTTTAATCCCCAGACAAGTGAGAAAGACTGGACTTAGGAACACTGTGATTTTAGGGCAAACAACCTTGGCAGATTTGAAAACATAGTTATTTTTCAGAGAGTACTTACTTCACATACACACTTTCCTCCAAATTGCTCTGCCTTTTCAGGTCGGAAATAGCCTTAATGTACAATGAAGTTTCAAGGTTAAAGGAGATATTAAACATTATCAAAGGCCTGCCAGAGTAGGGCCATCTACTTGCAAAGTACTAAAATTTATGTGATATAGAAAGCTCTGGCATGGAAAATGGATGAAACATTTGTTTATAGTTTTATGAGTGCTTGTTACCTACCAGCCTGAATACATATTCATATATCAAACCCTCAAAATATTGTTATGAAATAGTACAAAGAGCCATGTGTTGAAGACTTGGTCCTTGGCTTGGTGGGGGCTAGTGAAGGGAAGGAAAGTTATAAGGACATGCCTTCAAGGGGATGTGGGATCCTGCACCCTTTCTGTCACTCTTCTTTTCTTGGCCACCATGAGGTGAGCAGCTTTTTCTGAGACCTGCTCATGGTCGTGATGTGTTGCCTTGTTACAGGCCCCAAGAGAATAAAGCCAAGTGACTACAGACTGACATATCTGAGCATACAAGCCAAAACCAATCTTTTCTCCTTTGAAATGGTTATCTTAGTATTTGTCACAGTGATACAAAGCTGACCTACACAGGTGGATTAAGCATATTTTGCAGATGAAGGGACTATAGTCTAGAAAGGTAAAATAACTTCCCTAAAGTCACAAGATCTTGTAAATAAACTTATTTCTACATTCATGTAGCATGGGGGTTTTACTGTGTATTAGGCCCTCAAGGTTCCTCACCATACAGATGGCCAATCCCTCTCTCCACCCAGACCCACCTGACTATGCACCTATCTCACTTGCTGCCCCCAGACCCTCCTGCTACCTGAACAGGAACGGATGCCGTGGTGCTTCCTCTTCAGGGAAATATGGCTCCTCTAATAAACCTTGTAATAATCTTTCTTCTGTGCCTGCCTGCCTCCAGGTGGTCCCCTGGGATGGACATGAAGGATCCTTTCACTTATAATCCTCCAATCCTGGATGAATACCTTTATTTTAGTGCTTATCACAATATAGCGGACCCTCCACCCATCCACATCTTCTGTTTAGACTCTAGATCCTCAGACATTCAGCTATAGTTTGTGAGGAGAGGAGAGGAGGGGAGGGGACAGGAGAGGAAGAGAAGAAAAAGAAAAAAAAAGGAGGGAGGGAAGGACACAAGGGATAAGGTAGTTTTCAGAAATTCAAGTTAAGAAAATAAGAAATGCACAAAATTTCATCTGAAATCAGGTAGAACCTAAAACCTCGTTCTTTTGTCAATTGAAAATTATGCAAAACAAGTTACATATATGAAGTTTGTATAGATTTATATAAAATGCACTTTCTATGGTTGTCCCCACTATCAAAGAGATTTTTATGTGTTTTACTAATATGCACAATCTTTAGCCTTTATATATGTTTAAAAGTTTATTAAAATATTTTTAAAAATAAAATGAAATTATTATATATTCTGTTATTTTTCTAATTAAATAATCCTAAAGTCAAACAGTTCAATGTTTATTATAAGGAGAGTATTTTCCCAATTGCCACTGAATCAGAATGAGTGCTATTATGTGCACAATTCTTAAGCTATTAAGACCTTTACACCTGGATGCCAGAGGTAATTGGAAGGCATTTTTCTTTTTTCTATCTGCCCTCACTATCGGAAGCAGTTGCAAGTTTCTTAGATTTGATAACTTATTAGTTTTTGGCATCTTCTACATGTTGGCTGATACAATTCATTCATTCTTTCTTTGAGTACAATTAGCTATGAAAACAGATCTTAGATAATCCCCCAAAGAATTATTGAAGGTCCAAAATGCAGGTGATTATCAGAGTTGCCTTTGATACAGACATCCTGCTTTCCTGTGAGCCCTTTGAACTAACTTTGATATGGGATAATTAAGAGGGATTCCGCCCTGGAGGAAAAGCTGCTGTAGCCCTGCCTCTTGTCTCCTTCTATTGAATGCTTGTTTTGAACTATTGATCAAAGATTTGAAGGGATTTGTTGAAGCCTGTGTTGGGTAAAGAGGAAGGAAACAAAGGGGGAGGGAGAAACGAACTGGGGGCACATCTGTCTATAAATAGTTTCAGAAGGAACCTGCTCTCAGACGGGCTCATCCTACTTCAGAAAAAGCCTTTTCAGGTGACTTGCCAGGTTCCAGCTTGGGAAGGCTGGGCTGTAGGTTTAGTGCATCCGGCAGAGTACTGGGAACATCAAGGAGCTCCAGGTGACAAAGGATGGTGCTGGTGGCCTTGCTTGGTCTCAGTTGCTTCTACTTGCCCTTGGGAGCTCTGGTTCTGGATTTCAACAACATCAAGAGCCCTGCTGATGTGCAAGGAGCCTGGAAGGTAGGTGCAGTCAGGGCTAAGATGCTGTGGTTTGTGGTTAGGAGATGAATGTGGTCTGTATAGCGAGGGCCAAATTAAGACTTTAGTAAGTCATTCAAATTAATGCACGAAATAGCTTATCTCATAGAAAACTGACAGGAGTAGGAATGGAAAAGGCATCTAGGTATAATCCAGTTGCCTCAGTAATCACACATTAAAACAGCAAAGTGGTTTTTCAAGTCAGTTAGCTTGCCTACATATATATGTTTATGTATATACGTACATACATATATACATTCATGTGTGTATGTGTATATTTAACTATTATACTATATACTTACCAAAGAACAATTCATCTGGGAAAGGATCATCCAGTAACGGATGCAATGCTAGATGAGATTCACTACATTAAAAATTAAATGGCAATACTATCAATGCCAATTCTTACTTACATGTAGCACAACATCTACTGTTCTTAAGTTTAGAAAACCTGTCATCTATAAGACATGCATAGAAAATTATTTTCCTTCCAAAAGCATAAGAAAATTAAATTCGAGTTAAGACAAGGGATGTGACTCAGTGATGGAGCACTTTCCTAGCATGTGTGAGGCCCTGGGTTCCATGCCCAAACCTCTGCAGAACTGAGGTCCCTTCACAGGTGGTTTAAGCTCCCCTTTGCAGGAGAAAATCAACTACATTGGACAATTAAGATGCTTCCTAAAATGTCACAGCCTCCAAATTGTGCTGTGATTAGGCTGCTCCATCTAAGCCTAGAATAATGTTATCTTACATCTTATTGGATCCCCCAGCCATGTGACAAGTTTCCCTTCACAGGGTTCACAGTGTATGTCAGACAAAGACTGCAGTGTCAGAAAATTCTGCCTAACGCCCCGGGATGAGAAGCCATTCTGCACCACATGCCGTGGGGTACGGAGAAAGTGCCAGCGTAGTGCCATGTGCTGCCCAGGGACACTCTGCATGAATGGTGAGCAGTTACAACCCCATGAACAGCATGAGAAGCCATAGCCTATATAGATCTGTGCCTCCTAGACTAGAGTATTGCTCCCAGATAGTCCTTCTCATGGTCTCCTTGAGTTAGCTTGAAGTATACTTATGCAGATACCCATTTTCAGTGAAACAAATTAATTTATACTTGCAAAAAATAGTAATAATAAACTTACTACCTGGCAACAATTCTTGCCAGTAACTTGAAGATTAATGATTTTGAAGATTCAAGTTGGAATAGTACAAACTATTCCATTTTCACTTGAATCCTATTATTTATCCTCTTTGCCTTATATGAGCATGTAAATCCTTGGCGCACATATAAAGTTAAAAAGTTACTAACTTCAATATCTTCAATAACGGAGTTAATAACTCTAGTTCCCTCTGGCTGTCCCTCAGATGTTTGTACTGCGATGGAAGATGTAGCCACAATAATGGAAACAAAGAGTGATGATCAAGACAGCCTGGAAACAAAAGGAAATAGCGGGCATCCAACTGAGGAAAACAAACCCAACAGGAAGCTAAATACCAAGAAATCACAAGGCATTAAGGGTAAGATCAGCATTCTAAGCATTTTATTTCAGAAAAACATTTTCCCCTCCCAGCCTCACAGTTTGGACAGTTTGGAGCTCATTCTCTATACCTGAACATAGGGAGGATGTCCTGTCTATAATCTCTTCCTAAGCAGCTTGCACACTAAGCAAAGGTAGCACAAGGCATCCAGCAGAACACAAAGGCAGGGGAAGAGTTACAATAATGGACTAGTTAGAAAGGAAACCCTTCCTTGTCAAGTTCAATTTCATTACACACACCTTTCTTCTAGTTTATACTGTAATTTAACAAGTGACAGCTTCCCTGCCTAGATCCTCAGAACATAAGAGATGAAGTAGATGCATTAACTTTTCAACTTTGTGAAAAATATCAATTACAATTGTTTTAAAACAAAACAAAATTGTAGCATGGAGTTCCAGTCTTTGATATAGTACAGCCAGAATGCTTGAACACAAACAGGCCATTCCTGTCTTCTCTAATGATTTCTCTGCATTACTATGAATCCCATTTAATAAAATTTTGTAGTGATACTTCTTCTCTCAATAATAGAAATCCTCCTTCCTTGATGTATATTTGACTTCATAGAAAGACAGAATTTCTACTTGTGAAGGAGGGCCCTGAAGGATGCTTGTTTTTGCTTCATGGCATTCGGTCCTGGAGTCCTGACCTTATTCCTTCAGCAGCCATCCCCTTCCCCACATGAATCACTCCCATTTACCACAAAAGTCAATATTAATCTTGTTACAGGACAAGAAGGTGACAGCTGTCTTAGAACTTTTGACTGTGGCCCTGGACTTTGCTGTGCTCGTCACTTCTGGACTAAAATTTGTAAACCAGTCCTATTAGAGGGACAGGTCTGCTCAAGGAGAGGACATAAAGACAATGTGCAGGCTCCTGAGATCTTCCAGCGCTGTGACTGTGGTCCTGGACTACAATGTGGAAATCAGGTGGCTGGCAGTCGAAAACATGCAAGATTGAGAGTGTGCCAAAAATATGCAAAGTTATAATCTTGTGTTAAAGCAGGGTCTCAAACATTCATTTTAAAGCACTTCTATATGTTTTGTTGTTTTAGTTTTTGGAGACAAGATCTCACTGTATAACACAGGCTGGCCTGAAATTCATCCTCCTACCTCAGCTTCCAGATGGCTGGGACTAGTGTCATGACACTAGCATGCAACTATCTCTTAATAGCAAATCTTTTAGCAACAGAACTAGACTAAAAGTAGACAATTATGAGATACTGTATTGTAATGACTGAAAAGTAGCCTTGGCTTTTTGTCTATTATTCTAAAAAACATGAGATTCTATAACAAAAAATAATAATTTTGATTTAGCAATTCAGTAAGTTTTAATAAACTTTTTAAAAATGGAAACTATATACTTAAGATGTACAGCATGATGTTTTTTTTAATTTTAATTTTTATTTTTTGTGAACATACTGTACAGAGGGGAGCATGATGTTTTTGTTATACATATGGTAAACTAGTTAATAGTTTAATATTTCATTTTGGGTAAAGGGCTGGTATTTAATAGTATCTTCAAGGCAGAAAAAAGTGATGGAACCTGAAAAGTTAAAATTGAGTAAACTAGAGCCAGACATGATGGCTCAAGCCTGTAATTCTAACTACTTAGAAGGCAGAGATTGGGGAATTGGGGTTCAAAGCTAACCTGGACAAAAAAAAGTTATGATGTTGTTTTGTCAGTCATGGGGCTTGAATTTAGGGCCTGGGCACTGTCTCTGAGCTTTTTTGCTTATCAAGGCTAGTGCTCTACCACTTGGAGTCACAGCTCCACTTCTAGTTTTCTGTCGGTTAATTGGAGATAAGAGTCTCACAGGGACTTTTCTGCCCAGGCTGGCTTTGAACCATGATCTTCAGATCTCAGCCTTCTGAGTAGCTAGGATTACAGGCGTGAGCCACTAGTGGCCCAGCCATAAAAAAGTTCTTGAGACTCCACCGCAAGGTATGTGCCATACCTATGCCATACAGGAAGCACAAGTAGGAAGATCAAAGCCCAAATTAGTCCAAGAGCAAGCGCCTACCTCAAAAAATAACCAATACCAAAAGCAGAGTGGCTCTAATGATAAAGCACCTTCCTACTATAAGGCCAAGTTCAAACCCCATAGTACTGCCAAAAAAAAAATTAAAATAAAAAGTGGTTCAAAACCAGCAAAAAGTCAGCAAGATTCCATCTTAACCACCAAGTCACACATAAGGGCTCACACATAATGGCACATTCTCATGATCTCAGCTACTCTTAAGGCATGAGTTGAAGAATCAAAGAACAAGAATCTATCTGAAAATAACTAAAGCAAAAAGGGCTGAATGATGTGGTTCAATTGGTAGAATGTCTATCTACAAGTACAAAGCCCTGAGTTCAAACCCCAGTACCACCAAAAACAAAAAAGAGAACTCATATATTTTACCAGAGAAAATTATCACAGCAAATACTATAATTTTCCTTAAGAACCCTACTGTTTGTTTATGAAAGTGGAGCTGTGGCTCAAGTGGTAAAGAGCTAGCCTTGAGCACAAAGAGGCTCAGATACAGCACCCAGACCCTGAGTTCAAGGCCCAAGACCAGCCAAAAAAAAAGTGAATACCTATTGTTTGGTTAGTTTCCATCATTCATTGAAAGGAAACCTGACATTTCAGTAAAAAGCATTTTCACATATTTTGTTTTTGATAACTCTAGTTAACTAACATTTGATAACTATGCTTTTCTACTTATATAATTTTTGTTTGAAAGTGAGGACTTTCAAAGTATTTCTACTTCTATATTTTGACCTTTTGTATGTAAAAGTTACCTTAATGAAAGGCAAGCATTGAATTTGTCTGAAGTTTAGGAGGCCATACTTTCTAAACAAGAGTGAGTTTGTTTAGTGAAGTTCTTTCAAATAGACTACAACAAACAGCTATAGATTTCACTTAAGAAATAAACCATATACCTCATTTTCTATTTAAGTTACAAATATATATTACAAAATAGATTATGACTCAGAGGAAAAAAAATGTATGAAGGTCTTAGTTTGTAAAGAATATTAAACCATCTTCCAGAGGCAGGCCTCTGAAAGTACCTTAATAGACCAAATTAGTAAATAGGTGGAAAAGCAGTGGAATCATTCAGTGTATCATTCATTTCTTACTTCTTTCTACTACTCCCATAGTAAACTATGATCAAAAACACAATGAAATTCAAAGCGAACACATTTACTAATAAGAACATCATCCAATAGCAATGCAAGAAGTTTTATTGACTATTGTACAAGCTAGGCATGGGGACAAAGCAATCATTTAAAAACAAAGACCCTTACAAAGCAAAGGTTAAGAAATAAATTAAGACTCCTACTGGGCTATGACTGGGAGGAAGAATAGGCCTCATTCACTTCGATCCTTGGGTTCTCGGTATTTCCACTGGATGTAGTCAAAGATATCTTTCTCACTATCCACTGGCAAGGGTTCTCCAGCAACTCCTACAAGTAGAGAGAAAAAAAGAAATGTATTTTAAGAACCATTTTTGGAATATAGTTACCCAGGGTTCAGGACTGATGCTTTCAGATGAAAAATTAAATGGTTACATGGCTGAGACTATCGCTCTGTAGAAGAATGCTTACACAATGTGCATAAAAAGCCCCGAGTTCCATCCCTAGTAACACAAAAAACGAAAAAAGGAAAGAATTCAAACAGTTAGCAAGCCACTAAAATAAGATATTCACCTCCTCCCTCCTTCCATATGAGCTTCTGTTAACCTGAGTATCTCAACTATAGTCATAGAAGTCACCCTAACTTATGATTTTCCCCTATACTGGACCTCCATTGCAGTCATCATGTATTATATGAGGATTCTAAGTTAGTTTCTTTGAAGCTCAAAATGTGGTTCTTGGATTAACAGTATTGGCATTATCTAGAACATTGTAGAAACATGTAATCTTGAGCTGGGTGCGATGAGTGCACACCTGTAATCTCAGCACTGGAGAGCTTGAAGCAGGAGGACAGCAATTTCCAGGCCAGCCTGAGCTACATAGTAAGACCCTGTCTCTGATAAACAAAAAGAGAAAGAACAGGTTATATACTGGTATCTCAAGCCTGTTAATCCTAGCTACTCAGAAGGCTGAGATATGAGAATAGTGGTTCAATGCCAGTTTAGGGAAGAAAGTATGAAAGACTCATCTCCATTTAGCCAACAAAAGACTGCAAGTAGAGCTGTGGCTTAATGGTAGACCCAAAAAGCTAAGGGTCCTAAGTTCAAGCCTCAGTTCAGGGAGTTAAAAAAAAAAAATTGATTGACTGACTGATTTTTGATTCCCACTCCAAGCCTATAGAATTAGATACACATTTAATAAGGACCCAAGCCAGGTGTCAGTAGATAGGTTTGTAAACCTATCTACTCAGGATGCTAAGATCTGGAGGCTCACAGTTCCAGGATACTCTGGGCAAAAGTCTATGACTCATCTAAATAGAAAAACTGAGCACAGTGTTGTGTGCTTGTTATCCAGATAGATCAAGAAACATAAATAAGAGGATCATGGTCCAAGCTAGCCCAGGCAAAAAAGAAAGACTTTATTCAAAAACTAACCAGAGCAAACAAAAGCCCTGAGTTAACCCAATACCAAATTTCTCCCCTCACCCTCCTCCCCCAATTAAACCAAAGAAGCCAAATGCTGGTGACTTACACCTATAATCCTAGCTATTCAGAAGGCTGAGATCTGAGGATTGTGGTTTGAAGCCATCCTGGGCAGGAAAGTCTGTGACACTCTTATCTCCAATGAACTACTCAGAAAAGCCAGAAGTCTGCTGTGGCTCAAGTGGTACAGTACTAGCCTTGAGCACAAAGAGGCTCAGGGACAGTGCCCAGGCCCTGAGTTCAAACTCCATGACTAGCAAATAAAAAACAACAAAGACCCAAGTGACATGTATACATTCGGTGTATGCACATTAAAATAAGAGAAGCATTGCCCCAGGCACTGATGATTAATGCTCTATTTCATGCTTTTAGGACACAATGACAAAAATTCATTCTCCCAAACAGAAAAGAATAAACCATATAATAGTCTGTCAAATGTTAACAAGATCCATAAAGCATAAAGGATAAATCCTCATCCTTTTAAATATTTTCTTTTGTTTTGCTTTGTTGGTACTGGTATGCCAAGTACATGCTCTACCACTGAGTTATACTCCAACCTGTCAGTTTTAAGTGGCACTAAAAAGTAATATACCTGAGTCTCAGAAGACATTGTCTCAGGAGACAGTGGTTCAGAGAGCTGAGGATCTCGGTTCAAAGCCAGCCCAGGAAGGAAAATCTGTAAGACTCTTATCTCTAATTAATCACCAAGAGATGGAAGAGGAGCTGTGGCTGTGGCTCAAGTTGTTGAGCAGTTGTAGAGTGCTAACTGTGAGCAAAAAAAATCAAAGGGAGGGCTAAGAAGGTGGCTCAGTGGTAGAGTGCTTGCCTTGCATGAATGAGGTCCTGGGTTCACTTCCTTAGCACCACATAAGCAAAAGAAGCCAGAAGTGACACTGTGGCTCAAGTGGTAGAGCGCTAGCCCTGAGCTGAAGAGCTGAGATACAGCATCTAGGACCAAAGTTCAGGTCCCACAACTGACAAAAAAAAAAAAAGATAAAGAAAAAAATCAAGCCAGGCGCTGGTGGCTCATGCCTGTAATCCTAGCTACTCAGGAGGCTGAGATCTGAGGATCGTGGTTCAAAGCCAGCCCGGGCAGGAATAGCACCCAGGCCCAGAGTTCAAGCCCCATGACTGACACACACACCCAAAAAAAAAAATCAAAAGGAGAGCACCTAGGCTCTGAGGTCAAGCCCTAGTATAGGCGCATAAACACATAAAAAAGGCAATAGACCAAGTAACTAACAAACCTTTCAGAATTTTTTTTTTTTAATGATCATCATAGGAGGAAGGATCTAACCCATTCTAGTAGAGGCAGAAATAACTTGCTTTGAATAACACCCATGAATTGAGGCCTGGGAATGCCTGTCCTAACTTGAAGGACTACAATTATTTTGCATAGTCTATAGAAACCTTTTTACAAAAACTAAATTTGGTCACCTAAAATATCTTTTGAGAAAAATTTTCTCTCCAGTTGGGCATTAGTGGCTTACAACTATAATCTTAGCTACTCAGGAGGCTCAGGATCAGTTTGAAGCCAGCCAGGGCAGAAAAGTCTGTAAGACTCTATCTTCAATTAACCACCACAAAATGGGAAGTGGTGCTGTGGCTCTAAGTGGTAGAGAGGTAGCCTTGAGAAAAGAACTCAGGGACAAAAAGAACTCAGTTCGGGCTGGGAAGTTGGCTCAGTGGTAGAGCATTTGTCTTGCATGCCTGGGGCCCTGGGTTCAATTCCTTAGTACCACATAAGCAAAAAGAAAAAAGCCAGAAGTGGCGCTGTGGCTCAAGTGGTAGAGTGCTAGCCTTGAGCTGAAGAGCTGAGGGACAGCGCCCAGGCCCAGAGTTCAGGCCCCATGACCAGGCCCAAAAAAAAAAAAACTCAGTTAAAGCTCCACAACCAGCCGGGCACTGGTGGCTCACGCCTGTAATCCTAGCTACTCAGGAGGCTGAGATCTGAGGATCGCGGTTCAAAGCCAGCCAGGGCAGGAGAGACCGTGAGACTCTTATCTCCAATAAACCACCAGAAAACCGGAAGTGGCGCTGTAGCTCAAGTGGTAGAGCGCTTGCCTTGAGCTGAAGAGCTGAGGGACAGCGCCCAGGCCCAGAGTTCAAGCCCTACGACCAACCAAAAAAAAAAAAAAAAAGCTCCACAACCAACAAAAAGAAAAGAACTCAGTTCAAACTCCATAGCCAATAAAAAAGAAAAGAAAAGAAAAACCTCTCCAGATGACAAGGATAGTCATGAAGACTCACCAGTAACTCCCAAAGGACGGATGGTATATTCATTAATTGTGAAACCCTTTTCTAGGGCATGAGCTCTCATATTCTTATTGAAAATGTCACTGCCAGTGAAGTAGAGAACACCACAGTAATACTGATCTTTGGGTATCAATCTAAAAAGAAAAAAGCAGATAATTTTTATTATATATTTGAAATGTAATAAACATAGGACTTCAAAAAACAGCAAGGAACAAAATACCTAAAATATACACATATGGTCTAATATCCTGAAGAGGAGATTATCACTAGGTTGATCATTCAAATCACCCAAACTTGCAGTCTGTTTAGGTCTTCAAGTTTTTTGTTTGTTTTTTTTTTCAACGAAATGACTCACTTTTAATTGAGTAAAAGCTCAACAACTCTTGGTGTCTGTTCAGAGGCATCTGGAGATAAAGCTTCTTTCTAGAGCTTATTTTATGTAGAAAGAAGGATCCTTAAGGTACTTTACAGGTCATTTTCAAATTAAAAGTCAAGCTTTTTTTTGGTAGATCTAATGATTCACTTGGTTTTATTTAAAAGGAATCTAGACTAAAACTATATTCCTGAGCCAGGTGTGGTAGTGCCTACTTATAATTCCAGCTCTCAAGAGGCTGAGGCAAGAGGATCTTAAGTTCAAGACTAGTCTGGACAAGACTATACTTTCAGGGATCATTTCTATAATTCATTACTAGAGAAATGTTACTGATCATGTAGAGCACCCATGTAAGCCTAACTTGAACATTTTGAGGACCAAATCTTTTTCTAATCAAAAAAAAAAAAAAGACTAGTCTGGACTACATAGCAAGATCGTGTTTGTCTAAAACAATAACACAGGTCTTTAAGTTTTGCTCTGAAAGAGATAAACGAGTGAAAAGCAATTATTATTTTGCTGTCCCCCTGCAGGAACTATTTTGGGGCTGTGGGAGGAATCATGATGAGGTGAAAGCAGTCTGCATATAGTCTTTGTTCCTTACGTATTTCAGGCTAAATATTCTAATCAGCAGAAACATACGGCCTTTCAGACTAAACAGGGATTTGTCTATAGTATGGTTCAAACTGTAGAGCACTCACCTAGCAAGCATGAGGCTTTGAGTTCAAGCCTCCAAACTACCAGTTAAAAAAGAGAGAGAGGGGACTAGGAAGGTGGCTCAGTGGTAGAGCCCTTGTCTTACATGCATGAGGCCCTGGGTTCGATTCCTCAGCACCACATAAGCAGAAAAAAAAAAAAAGCTGGAAGTGACGCTGTGGCTCCAGTGGCAGACCACTAGCCTTGAGATGAAGGGCTGAGGGACAGCGCCCAGGCCCAGAGTTCAGGCCCACGACCCAAAAAAAAAAAAAAAAGAGAGAGAGAGAGAAGGGAGAAGGAGAAAAGAAAGACGAGGTTAAATGAAGATAGAGAAGAGAGAAAATCAAGAAAGAGGAGAGATGTTAAAGATGGGTGGAAAATTTAAATGACTTGAAGTGTTTGGGGGTTGGGTCTGTAGCTCAGTGGTAGAGAACTTGCATTAGGCCCTATGTGTTTATACACTAACACAATAGATAGATAGACAGACAGACAGACAGACATTTAAATAAACTTCAAGATACTCAGAGGAAGGGAGAAATTGGTTCAAAAGAAGAAAAGCTAAACAGGCCAGCAACAAAATTCAAGTCATACCTGATATCAATTCTTCTGTGTGGACATTCCTTTTCATCATTTTTACTGGGAAGTTGGCAGACACCCTAAAAGAGACATTTTAAAGAATAAAGATAATTTTAATCAAATGTTTTTTTTTTTTTTAAAAGTTAGTCCTAGCTACTTAGGAGGCTGAGATCTGAGGATCATGGTTCAAAGCCTGCCCAGGCAAGAAAGTTCATGAGACTGTTATCTCTAATAAACCACTCAGAAAACCAGAAGTGGCACGGTGGCTCAAGTGGTAGAGTGCTCGCCTTGAGCTGAAGAGCTGAGGGACAGCACCCAGACCCAGAGTTCAAGCCCCATGACCAACCAAAAAAAAAAAGCAACTTGGAAGAAATAATGGTAAAATAAGACAAAAAAAAAAATGTAATATTCTCAGATAATAAAAGGTTTTTGATCCATGAAATATGCACAGAATACTTCAGAAAAGCAATGCTCAGGAAAGATTTAAATATGACAACAGAAGTAGAAATTTGAGGAAAGCTCTCACAAATTATGAGACAGACAAGACAGAAGGGGAAGGAGAATATGGAAAATGAATATAAAAGATAAATTATAGAATCATTTTCTTTCTTCTCTACAAGTGAGGCTTCATTATACACCTATAATTTTCAAAGATGATCAAAGTTGGCCTTCCCATTTTTTCTAGAATAGGCAACAACCCATACATATATGAAAACAACCATAATCATGACCAAATTTTGAATTTTCTACCAGGGCACTGGTGGCTCATGCTTGTAATTCTAGCTATTTGGAAAGCTGAGAATTTAAGGATCATGGTTTGAGGCAGCCTAGGCAGAAAATTTTAAGAGACTCCTTCCCCTGGACACAGTGGTATGTGACTATTATTTTAGTTACAATTGGAAGTCAAATGATGGAGATCATGGCCATAGTATTCACCCCAGCAGAATCCAAGACCTTATCTCAAAATTATCAACACAAAAAAGGATAGAAAGAATAGGAAGCTGGTGCCTCATATCTGTAATCCAGCTACTCAGGAGGCTGAGATCTGAAGATCAAGGCTTAAAGCCAGCCTGGGCAGCAAAGTCTGTTAAACTCTTATCTGTGCTAAACTACCCAAAAAAACAGAAGTGGAGCTAAAGTGACTGAATGTATCTTCTTTTGTTTTTTATTTTCCCCACTTCATTCTCCTTTCATATCACCTCTTTCTTCTGTTATTCCTCATTCTAATCTTACCAGGTCTTGACCTATTCCTTCAGACCTATTTCCAAACAAATGGTACTTTATATCTGTATAGTACTCTTAGAAGATACATCTTCAAAGTTATACAAATTCTTATTTGTACACTTAATATTTGTACAAATCCCTAACATTTCTAAGCACAGTTCTTAATTTGATTTCCATAATAGTCACCTGACATAGAGCAAAGTTGTGACTTTATTTACTTGCAGTACTGGGGATCACATATGCTAGGTATCTGCCCAAACATGATCATTTACAGACAGGAAATTAAGCCCTCAGAAGGTAAAACAATTAGCCTGATGCCACCTAACAAATCAGTAACCAAGCCAGAGTAAGATTCTTCTTGCATGCTATAATAAACACATCAACATTCACCTTTCCTTTGCCACAAGACATAATTATCTATGTTGTCTCCAAATTAATCTGAGTGATTTTCTAACATATAAGATGATAATTAAGCCTTTTAAGGCACTTTATTATTTCACAAATGAGAACTCTTGCTTAATGGCAGAAAAAATTTTACATAATAAAATGCACCTAAGAGAAAATAAGTGCAAGATTCAGGAATTCTAGAGCTACTACTTTCCAGTTCTTCTACATGACAGTTAGTACTCAGAGCTTTCATAAAAAATATTAAGTCCACCAGGCACAGGTGGCTTACACCTCCAATCCTATTTAGGAGGTTGAAATCTGAGGATCTCAGCTCAAAGTCAGCCTAGGTAGGAAAGCCAGTGAGCCTTCTAGTTGACTACCAAAAGCCAAAAGTGGAGCTGAGTTGTAGATCCCTAGCTTTGAAGAAAAAAAAAAAAAAAAAGCTTAAGGACAGCACCCAGGCATGACTACTTACCAGGCCTGGAAAGATTTATATACTTAGGAAAATACTAAAACTCTAGACATTTCAAAAAAGTTCATATTCTCAAAGTTGTAGGCAACTACAAAATATCTAAATTATGCCTTTAATTTGATTGTGTGTGTGTGCATGCAAATATATGTGCACACATGTTCCAGTACGGGAACTGAACCTAAGATCCTGCTTGGCTTTTTTGTTCACAGCTGGCACTCTATTACTTGAGTCACACCTATCAAAGCTGTTTAATGACAGGTGTGCATCATCAAACCAATTTTTTTCAGTTGATTCAGAGTCTCAAGGACATATCTTTCTGGGCTATCCTGTAACTATGATCTTCCCAATCTTAGTCTCCCAAGTAACTATGATGATAGATGCCATTATCACAACCAGTGATGATGATTGAGAAGGGAGTCTTGTGAATTTTTCTGTCCAAACTGGCTTCAAACTTTGAACCCTCTGAGCTGATTACCTGCATTAACCATTTGCATCCAGGTTGTGCCAATTATTTTTCCCCAAAGTCTCAGATATCCTATTTGTTGACTGTAATACAAAGCTACTATGAAGTTATACGTTCAGAATGCTTACTGAACAGTCTCCAAAAGTTGTATTTAGTCAAGTTAGCACTTACCATGAACTTTGTATCCCCCTTTGACAGAGTATCGGTAATAAAATGCATCTTTTGCAACTGTTCCACAACACGATGTAACAACTTGGGCTGCATAATTATAATCAAGAAAAAAGAAAAAAACAAATACTCTATTACAGCAAGAAAAAAATGGGGGAAGGGGGATTGAACCCAAGGCCATATATATATATATATATATATATATATATATATATATATATATATATATATATATATGTATATGTATCATAAAACATTCTATGTAATGACCTTTCTCTTTTAAGTAAAGTCCATCTTACATTTTTTTCCAGAAACAAGTATTACACCAATAACATGATACCCAAAACAAGAATAATCTTAGGGGCCAAAAGGGAACCTTACTGCATTGCTGGTGGGAGTGTAAACTTGTTCAACCACTTTGGAAAGCAGTATGGAGGTTCCTCAAAAGACTTCACATAGAACTCCCCTATGACCCAGCAATCCCACTTTTGGGCATTTACCCAAATGATCACAAACAAGACCACACTAAAGCTACTAGCACAACTATGTTTATCGCAGCATTATTTACCATAGTTAAGATATGGAACCAACCCAGATGCCCCTCAGTAGATGAATGAATCAAGAAAATGTTTATATATATATATTATACACACACACATACACATATCCATGTATACACACACACATATACACACACAATGGAATTCTATTCCTCCATCAGAAAGAATTACATTGCCCCATTTATAAGCTAGGTCTAAAGAAATATAGGTCCTATGGTTTTCCTTATTTGCAATAACTAGTATATGTCTATGACAAGCAGAAAAGGTCAAAAGCTATGTACATATGACCATATAAGATGATGTTAAGTGAAATGAACGCTAAGATAGGGACACAAATAGTTTTTTTCTTGCTTGCTATTGTTTTTAACATATTTATAATGAACTATGTGATTTTTTTTTTGTTTCTTTTGTATGTTCTTCCCCCATGGTATAACCCCTGTTTTCACTGTATTTGATTCTGGTGCCCTATACCTTGTATATACATTTTTCTAATTTGGGGAGGGGAAGGGAAAAAACAAAACGCTTAAATAGGGATAAAGGTTGACCCATTGTAACAATGAGACATACAAGACATTATGTTGAAAACGAACTTTACAACTTCAGGCGTGCGGGGTGGGAGGGGGGCTGAGGGATGGGGGATGGGGGACAGAGACAAGTTAGGGAGGGAAAGGATGGTAGGGGAAAAACAAAGGAGGGGGTAACAATGCTCAATAGGAAATGTACTCATTACCTTACTCATGTAACTGTAACCCCTCTGTACAGTATCTTTACAATAAAAAATGTATATTAAAAAAGAAAAAATATTTTAAAAAACAAAAAAAGAATAATTTTAGTTTATCTATTTGATTAAATCAAACAGCTGTTTTATCTTTGGGGAAAATACATATATACACATATATGCTTATAAATAGATGTATATACATATATAAGCATATGTGTGTATATATATGTATGTGTGTATATAGACACATATATATATATGTATTCCAAAGTTAAGAAGTCTTTTCCTTCCTAAGTTTTCTAAGACTCTCAGAACTTTAATAGAAAAAATATTCCTTTAATGAAAACTTAAAATTTTAAGCTAACTATTTCTGAAATATATCAGATAGTAAGTAATTCTAGAAATATTTCTTTTTTTTGGGGGTGGGGGGGGGTCCGGTCATGGGGCCTGAACTCTGGGCCTTGGTGCTGTCCCTCAGCTCTTCAGCTCAAGGCTAGCGTCCTACCACTTGAGCCACAGTGCCACTTCCGGCTTTTTTCTGTTTGCTTATGTGGTGCTGAGGAATCAAACCCAGGGCGTCATGCATGCAAGGCAAACACTCTACCACTGAGCTACCTTCCCAGCCCCCTGGAAATATTTCTTAAATTTCATGTTTTTCCAATAATATCAAACCCAACAATCCTACAAGAAAAAAAAATGTGTATCTCTTCCCACAAATACTGCTTCCAACAGAATTGAAACAGCATAAAATACTTTAGATAAAAAAACTCAGAAAGATTAAAACGAAACTTAGGGGCTAGGAATGCAGCTCAGTGGTACAGGACACTTGCCTAACAGGCGCAAGGCCCTGAGTAACATCCCCAGCACTGAAACAAAACAAAATTTTTTTTTAATAGCATTTAGAAAATGCTATTTCATGCTGTGTAAGAATGGCCATAGTGCAAGATAGAGGTACCTGTTTAGCAGACTCCGAGGTGAAGTTTGGGTGGGTGAGAAGAACATCCATGTCACCACTAGACTCTGCACCTATGACAACAAAAAACATATACAGGCCTTCTCAATGTAGATCTACCAATTAAGATGAACAGAGAACTAAACTGAAGACACACATAGAAGAGCCTTACTTCTTATAGGCTAACTTTCTACGTCACTGTGCTTCATATTCAGAATTACTTAAAAGATTTCAATTTTCTGTCCAACTATTCAGGTATATTGATACAGACAGCAGAATCTGGGATAACAATAGTAATTGACATTAGATATATCTATTTATATATATATATTGCATACAAGATGTTGCATTAGTATAAAATATGCCTAATGTTAAAATGTACCAACTTATTCAACAGTAAAAAGAATATTCAAACACAGCTACAGGAATATATATACATGCGCACACACATATATATATACATATATATATATTTAAATATAAATTCTAACTTTGTAAAAGTTAACCAGAAGTCTTATTTCAAGTCTTATGACTGAGCACATTTAGTAAATATTAGTAAAAATTACATGATCACAGGTAAGAACACAACATTTTATAATGACTTAGGTTTCAGTTTGATCTTTACAACCATAAAATTCAGACAAGTTATATACAGCTGTATGAGCTATATACCATGAAGTTTTGTCTTCACTTAAATTTTATGAAGGCAAGAACTATTCCTTTTCATATAAAGGAAGCACTTTGTGACTTTTCTTTGGTGTATATCAATTGCCAGTATCACTGCTCTCAAGCTATAGGGACACAATTAAATAAAATAGGGGCTATGTGAGCACAAGCACTATGATTACTTAACAGTCAAGCTGACATCTAATAGCTGAGATGGCTATGAAATGACTAGTGGATGGATAACACATTCAGCATGAATATACTAGACAAAAAGATGACTCCTGTCAAGGATAGGGACCCGAAGATTTCATCACATTACTCAAAGCAGTATACAATTTAAAAACACAAATTAAGCTCAGCAGTACAACGCTTACCTACCAAGCATGAGACTCCCAAGTTCAAATGCCAGAGCCACCAAAACAAATATATACATGCATACATTAAATAAATATACATAATCTATTTCTGGAATTTTCCATTTAATATTTTCAAACTCATTGCTCTTGATTAACTGCAACCTCAGAAATCCAAATCATAGGTAAATGGAAGGGCAACTATATTTAAATATATGGAAGACACAATGAAACCAAGTGCCAGTACCTCAAGCCTATAATCCTAGCTACTCTGAATGCTGAGACCTAGAGGATTGAGATGTGAAGCCAGCCTGGGCAGAAAATCCTAGAGATTGCATTTTCAATTAATCAGAAAAATGAAATGTGTTCTGATCAGAGGACATTTATAGAAACTAATTTAACATGAAAGTCTATTCTCTTTTTATTTCTTTCTCCTAAAAATTGTCATTTACCACACATCTACCATCAAAAATATTTTATTCCTTTTGCAAAAGACAAAACAAGCTATATTAGGAAAATAAAACCTAAAGAATGAAAACAAACAGAAAAAATCCAGAGGTCTCTTAGTAGTAAGATTGGATAAAGTATGATAAACTTAAAATCAAATATTACACAGCGATGAAAAGAATAATGAGGCCGGCGCCAGTGGTCACACCTGTAATCCTAGCTACTGAGGAAGCTGAGATCTGAGGATCATGGTTCCAAGACAGCCGGGGCAGAAAAGTCCATGAGACTGTTATCTCCAAATAACCACTAGAAAACGGGAAGTGGTGCTCTGGCTCCAGCGGTAGGTAGAGCGCTCGCCTTGAGCTGAAGAGTACAGGGATAGCGCTCAAGCCCAGAGTTCAAGCCCCAAGTCTGACCAAAAACAAAAGAATAATGACGGGCTGGGAATGTGGCTTAGTGACAGAGTACTTGCCTACCATGCATGAAGCCCTGGGTTTGATTCCTCAGTACCACATAAACAGAAAAAGCCAGAAGTGGTGCTGTGACTCAAGTAGTAGAACACTAGCCTTGAGCACAGTAGTTCAGGCTCCAGGATTGGCAAAAAAAAAAAAAAAAAGTTGTATTTAGTTATTATTCTCATGTAGAAGCACTGAAAGAATTCACAATGGAATAGGTATTAATGAGACAATAGGTTAGAATGAGCAGAAACAAGGCAGAAGACTTCAAAGTATACTCTATATTAAGGCATAAATCCATATAACATACTCAGCAATTAAAAGTAAAAATAAAATAGAAATACTCAAGTCTAGGAAGATCGTCATATTCAAAAAAGCATTCACTTAGCCTGTTGTGCACCAAAATCTTCATTTTGAAAATATAGAATCTGGCGCTGAGAAGGTGGCTCAGTGGTAAAGTACTTGCCTTGCATGCATGAGGCCCTGGGTTCGATTCCTCAGCACCACATAAGCAGAAAAAGCCAAAAGTGGCACTGTGTCTCAAGAGGTAAAGCACCAGCCTTGAGCTGAAGAGCTGAGGGACAGTGCCCAGGGCCAGAGTTCAGGCCCCATGACCAACAAAAAAAAAGTACACACACACACACACACACACACACACACACACACACACACACACACACACACACACACACACACTCTAGATTGTGGCAGGGCATAATAATGTGTAGATGTTTTTTATACTTTCTAAATGTTTCTAACGAAGACATCCTTGAATAACTGATTATCTTCAATCCTCTCATTTTTCAAATATGGACACTAGGATCAATCAAGACAGACTTACCTAAAATCATATAGTAGTAAAGTAGATTTGGGGTCTTTTGACCCCAAATTCTTGTTATTTATCAGCAATTATGAATGTAATCCATTTTTCTTCCCAATTCTACATTCTTATAGAAGCTATCTAGAGTTTTTCTAATAGCCTGGCAATTTCCAGACAAAATTCTACCAAAGGCCATAGATTTGGCCCAGGTATCTTTTCTAACATGTTTTAAGTAAAATTTGTCTATTCCATGGCCTGGGAATGTGGCATAGTGGCAGAGTGCTTGCCTATCATGCATGAAACCCTGGGTTTAATTCCTCAGTACCACATAAACAGAAAAAGCTGGAAGTGACATTGTGATTCAAGTGGTAGCGTGCTAGCCTTGAGAAAAACAAGCTCAGGGACAATGCCCAGATCCTGAGGTCAAGCTCTAAGACTGACCGCCCCCTCCCAAATATTGTCTATTCCAACTCTGAAAGTTAATATTTTAAACTTATATTAGCCCTGCAAAATTGTAAGCTAGTTAAGA
Source organism: Dipodomys spectabilis (assembly GCF_019054845.1). Classification (NCBI taxonomy): domain Eukaryota; kingdom Metazoa; phylum Chordata; class Mammalia; order Rodentia; family Heteromyidae; genus Dipodomys; species Dipodomys spectabilis. The sequence goes on along the minus strand of NW_024870729.1, from coordinate 4,140,322 downwards.
AATCAGAATCATGTGGCTCTCACTTTGTCTGCAATCACATAGCAAACAAAGATCTGGAAAATCTGGCAATTGCAAAATTATCTTTGAACTGGTCCTCTGAGACACTGTTCTTACAGCCATTACAGAAAACAAAAACAAAAACAAAATTAAAACTGAACAAAACGATGCATGGTTTTACAAACATTTACAACCATTATTAGCATTTAATAATAGTATAATTTTCCTCTAAATCTATACATTTGTAAACACATGTATATATTCCAAACTATGAACAAATAAACTCTGCTAATATAGATCTTAGTAATTACATGAAATAACACACAAATCACACTTTTTTTGAGGGGGTTCTAGTACTAAGGCTTAAAGTCAGGGCCCTGGGCATTGTCCCTTAGCGCGTGCACACGTGTGTGTGTGTGTGTGTGTGTGTGTGTGTGTGTGTGCGTGCACGCACGCAAGCACATGTGTGTTTGCATGCTGACATGCATATGCCCACTAGTCCTGGAACTTGATGGGGGCACTGTTCCTGAACTTTTATACTCAAGGCTAGCACTCTACCATTTGAACTACACCTCCATTTCCAGCTTTTTGGTAATTAGAGTCTCATGGGCTTTCCTGTCCAGGTTGATTTGAACCATGATCCTCAGATGTCAACTTCCTGATTAGGATTAAAGGCATGTCCCTTAGCTTTTCCACTCAAGGCTGGCACTCTATCACTTTCGGGTTTTTAGTGATTAATTGGAGAGAAGACTCAGGACTTTGCTGCCTAGGTTGGCTTGGAACAGCAAGTCTCAGATCTCAACCTCCTGAGTAGCTAGGATTACAGGCACAAGCCACTAGTACTTGGAAAATTATGTCTTTTAATCCAAGTTCTTATTACATACTAAGCAACTTTAACATCAAGGTATGAGTAACCCAAGATCAGGAAGTATGTTACCTCTTCTGAAACTGCCACAGACTGTAGCAATGTATTCAGAATCCACTTTTTTAACTTCATTTAGTACAATATCCTAATAGAAGAAAAATTAAGTCAGTATTCCAAAAATGGCTTTCTATCAAGTGACTCTCTCCATACTAATAAAAGAACACAATTCAGCATCTTACTTGCATTTGTAACATCTCTTCGCGAGGGATTCTTTTTTCAAAGTCCTCAAAATATCTAGATAGAATAAGTAGAAATGAATTTTATACAATTTAAAATTCTTTCAGAACTAAATTGTTTACTATACAGTTCCAGTTCTATTCACAAATTTAAACTAAAATGCAAGCGCTCCGTGGTAGAGCACTTGCCTAGCATGCCCAAGGGCCTGGGCTTGATCCTCATCACAATCAAAAAAAAGACAAGCCGGGCGCCAGTGACTCATGCCTGTAACCCTAGCTACTCAAGAGGCTGAGATATGAGGATCGCAGTTCAAAGCCAGCCTGGGCAGGAAAGTCCGTGAAACTCTTACCTACAATAAACCACCAGAAAACCCGAAGAAGCGCTGTGGCCCAAGTGGTGGAGCATTTGACTTGAGCTAAATAGCTAAAGGACAGTGCCCAGGCTGAATTCAAGCCCCACGACCACCACCAACAACAACAAAAACATTCAGACTGGGATGTAGCCCAATGGCAAAGCACATAATGTCCTGGGTTTGATCCACAGTACCAGAAAAAGAAAAAAGACAAATTCATTGAGCATACAACAGAGCAAAACTGGGGCATATGATAAGATCTAGTTCAGTTCCTGAACTAGATCAAAATCCTGAAGTTCAACCTTTGGAAGATTCCAGGGACTACACCTAAATTCATCTGTAAATATGTTTAATATTCAAGTAACAAGAATAAATAAATACAAGTTGGTGCATGTTTTAAAAGTAGACTTCAATCTATTGCTAAGTTAAGGGGTATCCATTTACTGCACTCAAAACTGCCTAAATATAAGTAATAGATTCCAGTTAAAACAAGGTAACTATAATGTACTGTATATTTTTCTTTTTTTTGTGGGGGGAGGGGGTCCAGTCATGGGGATTGAACTCTGGGCCTGGGTTCTATCCCTCAGCTCTTCAGCTCAAGGCTAGCACTCTACCACTTGAGCCACAGCACCACTTCTGGCTTTTTTCTTTTTTGCTTATGTGGTGCTGAGGAATCGAACCCAGGGCCTCGAGCATGCAAGGCAAGCGCTCTACCACTGAGCCACCTTCCCAGCCCCCTGTACTGTATATTTTTCAAAAGGCTAGAAGGATTTTGAATGTTTTCACTACTAAAGAATTATTATAAATATGAGGACATAGGCAATGTTTACCCTGATTTAAATATTATGCAATATACATGCATCAAAATATCACACTGTATTCAATAACGAATTTTTGCATTTATGTATCAGTTTAAAATTTTAATTTAGGGGCTGGGAAGGTGGCTCAGTGGTAGAGTGCTTGCCTTGAATGCATGAGGTCCTGGGTTTGATTCCCCAGTACCATATAAAGAAAAAGAAAAAAAGCCAGAAGTGGCACTGTGGCTCAAGTGGTAGAGCACTAGCCTTGAGCTGAAGAGCTGAGGGACAGCACCCAGGCCCAGGGTTCAGGCCCCACGACCAGAGCCCCCCCCCCCCCCCGCAAAAACAATTAATTTAAAAAATCAAAACTCCTACAAAAGTATTTTAAAAATTTATTCCAGAGTATAGCTGAACCTAAGCAATAATATGCTAAATGAAAGAAGCCAGGTACGAATGACTACATATTGTACAATTTTCATTTATATGCAATGTGTACAATAGACAAATAGCACAGACAGAAAGATTAGTGGCTGCCTAAGGCTGAGCAGAGCTGGGGAAATATGTCAAAGATAAATGGGCAATGACTGTAAATGAGTATGTGGGTTTTTTTGGAGGAAACAAGAAAGTGTTCTAAAACAGACTATAATAATAATTCTAGTTCTACAACTCTGTGAATATACTAAAATTCTGAGTTGTGTGCTTTACATAGGTACATATATGGTATAAGCATCATGTCAATAAGACTATTATTATCATAGTATTATTATCATAGTATCATAGTATGTCTACATACATTTCTAAGAGTAATGCACCTGTTCAAAGACCAATTTTCATAATCCTCAGCCTCTTCAGGAGATCTCTATTTACTAAAATGCAAGAAAAGTGAGAGCACACCATCCTAAATGTCTTGCTGGCTCTTACTGGCAGCATACGCATAAAGTATTTTCATAAGGCAGCAAAAAGTACACTTAAAGACATAAGCTTATAGAATAATTAAGGAGATACATATAGGGTTTATCTGACACAGAAAATTTATTGACACATAGGAACATACCTAGTAATTATTCCTATACTTTTATTTAGGTGTTTAGGATTTCTCTCTTTTTATAAAAAATGCACATTTTCATGTTCATACAAACTTATGTGTTAGCTGGGAGTACGGCTCAAGTGGTAGGTAGGCCCTTAGTTCAATTCCCAGTACCTCAAAAAACAAAATCTTATGTTTATATCTTGCATGTTCTTCTCAGATAGACTATAAATTTCTTAAAGGTTACACTGAGCCAGGCATGGTCACACACCCACAGTCCCAATACTCAGGAGGCTAAAGCAAAAGGACTGAAGTTTAAGGCTGGTCTGTGTTACTTCATGACAAACCCTGTCTCAAAAACCAAAAAAAGAAAAAAGAAAAAAACCCACAAAACAATACCAAAAACCCAGCTATGCTAATCCTAGCTCAATGCTTCGAACTATGTAGCATTAAAAATACCCACCAGAACTCCTGATGCTTTTTTTGTTGTTGTTGTTGGTCATGGGGCTTGAACTCTGGGCCTGGGCACTGTCCCTCAGCTCTTCAGCTGAAAGCAAGTGCTCTACCACTTGAGTCACAGCACCACTTCCGGTTTTCTAGTGGTTTATTGGAGACAAGAGTCTCACGGACTTTCCTGCCCAGGCTGGCTTTGAACCCCGATCCTAAGATCTCAGCCTCCTGAGTAGCTAGGATACAGGCATGAGCTACCAGCACCTGGTGATTTGATGGTTTTTTTTATGAGAACTTCTTTGATAAAGTCAGGGTTACAAAAGGAAATTCTCAAAACAAGTAAACAAACTAGAAAGTAATTTTAAAAATGTGTGAGCACTAGTATAAACTCTATAGAAACCTAAAATGAATATTAGCATTTCTAAATTCAAAACTGGTTGTTTTAGCTATATTTAAAAAATTATTAAGGAATATGAAAGAATGTAACAGTTTTATTGTTTTTGTTTTTGGGTCCGGTCGTGGGGCCTGAACTCTGGGCCTGGGCGCTGTCCCTCACCTCTTCAGCTCAAGGCTAGTGCTCTACCACTTGAGCCACAGCGCCACTTCTGGCTTTTTTCTTTTTTGCTTATGTGGTGCTGAGGAATTGAACCCAGGGCCTCATGCATGCAAGGCATGTGCTCTACCACTGAGCCACCTTCCCAGTCCCCAGTTTTATTGTTATATCTCAAGTATCAAGACAAATTTTTTTCATCTTACTTCAACCCAATTCGTTGGTGATGGTTCAATTTATCTTCATTTCTCCTGAGATCTGAAAGATAAAGTTAAAAGTGTTAATTTAAATAATTTCTGGGAAACTAATATTAAACTCAATGGTCCTTTTCCCAAAGAACTACTTTAGAGAAAATTTTATTTTGACAACACAATGAAGGAAAAAAACTATAGATAATATGAGATAGATAAAGCAATTCTTCAAATTAATGTTGTAAACCTAACAACTGATTTCATGAATTTTTTTTCAGTACTAGGGACTGAACTCTGGACCTTGCAATGGTAGGGAGTCAGTCACTCCACCACTTGAGCTATGCCCCTAATCCCTTTGTGCATTTGTTATTTTCTAGGAAGTATCTCATTTTATTCCCAGGCAGTCTTAAACTGTTATCCTTATACCTGTGTTTTCCCTTATCACTAGAAATGACAGCTGGGATAACGGGCATGTCTCATTATTCCTAGTCATTGGTTGAGATGAGGACTTATAAACTTCTTTTTGCCAAACTGGCTTAAAACCACTATAACCCTGTCTTCACCTCTCAAGTGCTAGGATTACAGGCTTGAGTGATTGCATCTGGCTAATATCTTGATCATTTTTGTGTAATAAATCCAAACTCATGTAGAATTACATAAAAAATGATCTACAACATACCAGGAATCATACCAAATTTTATTCTCTAATGCTAAAGCAACCTTAAGACAACCAAGGGGTGAGCCATGGATGCCCAGCCTAAGTAACTTTTAATCTTAAAACACATTGTTGCCAGGTGCCAGTAGCTCACACCTGTAATCCTAGCTTCTTAGGAGGCTGAGATCTTAGGATAGCAGTTCAAAGTCAGCCAGGGCAGGAAACTCCATGAAATCTTATCTCCAATAAACCACCAGAAAACCAGAAATGCTCCTGTGGCTCAAGTGGTAGAGCGCTCGCCTTGAGCTGAAGAGCTGAGGGACAGTGCCCAAGCCCAGAGTTCAAGCCCCACAACTGACACACAAAAAAAATTTACTTAGTTCCATTAAGCATTCTTTCAGGTATGAATATAGGTGTAAGCCTTGTTAAAGAAACAGCAACAACGTTCAATAGGAAATGTACTCATTACCTTACTCATGTAACTGTAACCCCTCTGTACACTATTTTTACAATAAAAAAATAAAAAAGAAACAGCAATATGCTTCAAAAGCAATTCAGAAGATCATAAGTATACTCAAAAACATAAAATTTTAATTTTTAATTTAATTTTTAATTTTAAAAATAATAATCTCTGTGACATAAAAGCATTCAATAACTCCCACAGAAAGCACTATATGTCTGAAAATGAAAACGTTGAGTTTGTTATGTAGACATTCAGTTATATACTTGAATTACAAAACAATATAAACGCCAGAACAAATTCTTGACATTACCAAGAAATACAACAGTATTTTTTACAGTAATCCACAAATTCTTGACATCTTGAGTCAGTTACTATTTTACTTACTTAAGTTTGTGCTGGTACTGGGACTTGAACTCAGGCCCTCATTCTCCTTCAGCTTTTTCTTACCTCACAGCTGGTGCTCTATCATTTGAGTCACACCTCCACTTTTTGCTGGTTAACTGAAGATAGAGTCACTCAGTTTTATCTGCATGGACTAGCTCCGAACCTAAATTCTTAGCTCTCAGACTCCTGAGAAACTAGAATTTCAAGCATGAGCCACTGTACCCAGCTCAGTTACCATTTTTAGTATTTTCTACACATCCAGTACTCCAATTTCTTTACATGCTTTATTGTATAATTTGTATAAGGCATACATTTTGTAGCTAAGAAACTGAAGCACCAAACTTACCTATTCTAATTGCATGGTACAGGTGGGACTCAAACCAGGTCCTTCTCCAAAATTTAACCACTGCTTATAAATGGTTGAATCCACAAATACAAATACAAAATGAGCTTATAAATGGTTGAATCCTCAAATACAAATACAAAATGATATGCCATGGAATGGCAGAGAAATTGCTACAGATATAATGTAATAAATCCATATGCATAGCATACATGCTTGGAAAATAAACTGGATTAAAGGATTGCTTTATCAAGTTTAAGAAAAATGTTTCTAAAATTGCTTGACATAATCTATTTTTTTACTTTCTCCAAGCAATAATTATTTCAATAAACATTGCAAATCTCTAACAGAATCTTTCTCAATAAACTTAATTTAGATTTAGTTTGATGAAAAAGACTATGTTATCTAAAATTTTATTAACAGCCAAGAACCAGTGGCTCACGCCTGTAATCCTAGCTACTTGGGAGGCTGATACTGGAGGATCTTGTTTGAAGTCATTCCAGGCAGAAAAAGTCCACAAGTCCCCATCTCCAACTAACCAGCAAAATGCCACACAGGAGTCGTGAGACAAGTAGTACAGTGTTAGCTGTGAGCAAGCAAGCTGAATGAGAGCAAAAAGCCCTGAAGTTCAAAAGTCAGTACTGGTACAAGAAAAAGAAAAAAAAAAGATCAGAAGAGAAAGAGATGAAGGAGGAGAGGAAGAAGCAAAAAATCTATAAGTATTTCATTGTTTTTAAACCAAAAAGTCATGTCTTATGCTTCTTAATTTTCTTGTTCACAAACTTAAAAATGTTTAAGATGGAAAGTACAGTTTACCCTATATCTACTTTCTACTACAGAGTTTAAAAGATAATCTTACTTATATTTACAGTTGAGAATAGGTTTTTCAAGTTTCAGTTCATTAGAGGACTATATTTAATCTAGAATTAGTGATCTATGGTTTTACTTACCTTCTAATGTTTTAATTCCTTCATCTACAAACTTCCTTGCAGCAGATGGACTATAAAAAAGAAATACATTATCTCAAATCAGGCAAAACCCAATCCTGGTAACAATAACCAACTGTGTTCTTTATTGTTAAACACTTTCTACTACACTAAATAAACAAGACCTGCTAAATGTTTCATGGTTACTTGGTAATGTTCAATTTTATCCAAAGTTAGATTTTCTGAAGCTTCAATCTGAATTCAATACCACCATGAACATGGACATAAGACATCTAAGCAGCTGTCATAAAGTCAACACACAGACATGAGGGCATTTGAAAACTGTTCATTCAACTAAGTTTAATGAGGTCCTAATAATTTGCTACACACTCTGTAAAAAAAAAAAAAAAAGCAGCATAAACAAGACAATTAAAAGCCCTTATCTTGGTGGGAATGTACACTTATATAACCACTTGGAAAGTAGTCTGGAGGGTCCTCAGAAAGCTAAATATTGACCTCCCTCAAGACCCAGTCATACCACTTCTAGGTATCTATCCTGAACAACAGGAACCTGTATACAAGGACACATGCATCTCCTCCATGTTTACTGCAGCACTGTTCACAATAGCTAGGATATGGAAACAACCCAGATGTCCCACCACAGATGAATGGATCCAAAAATTGTGGTATCTATACACAATGGAATATTATGCAGCCATTAGAAAGGACAAAATAATGACATTTGCAGGGAAATGGATGGAGCTAGAAGAAATCATGTTGAGTGAGGTAAGCCAAGAGCAAAGGGACAAACGGCACATGGTCTCCCTGATAAGTGGATGTTAAATCCAAATGTAAGGTGATACGACAAAATTAACAAGACTTAAGAAACAAAGGACTGCCACCTATCTGGTCAAATCACTACTAAATAACCTCATGGTATATATGTGCACACCAGAGGGAAACCAGGAGGACAACACAGAACTAGAGGGAATCAGGGAAAATCATACAACAGCGGAACCCATCAGGGCCACTGGACATGGATCAAAATGAACTAAGCAACTCAATGGCAGCAATGGGAGGGAGGGGACAAGTGGGAAAGAGGGAACAGTTGATGCTATGCAAAACAAATGAAATGTACAATGTACCCAATGTGGAAGAAATAACTGTATTGCAAAGCTCATAGAACTCATAAATGTTATAGACCATGATAAAAAAAAAAGCTCTTATCCTTGCTCACTTGATTCCAGTGAGGAAGAGAGAAACAATAAAGAGACACATAAAAACAAGAAAAATATGAGGCAGATGAACAAAGAATATAACATGTCAGAATAGCGAGGTCTTACTTTACAGTAGTTAGTAGGCAAAGGCCGCTGAGATTTGAATAACAAAGAGCCAGTTATCTGTGGTGACCAAAGTAGAAGCATTTGAGCAAAGAAAATGATTACTGAAAAGACCTCAAACTAACATGAGCTTTACTCATTCAAAACAAGACAGAAAAATTTGTGTCTGGAATGAAGGTATGAGGTCACCAAGCAGTACATAGGTACCATATTCTAGGATGATTTTTAAGCCAAAGTGGTAAGGGTTTTGCTAAAGGGTTCTGCTAAGTGCAATGAAGCTACTAGAGCAAAGCAATAAATGTGATTTAGATTTGTAAATGATCACCTTTATATAAATAAATCAAGACATCAAAAAGGGCCTCATAGAATGGAAGGGGAAGAAGGAACCAGATTAACCTAATTTCCCTCCCATTTTTTTTATGGAAGGACACTGAAATCTAAGAAGTTAAAGTGACTTTCTAAAGTAACAAATCCAGCTGGGAGTAGCAATAGGATGAAAGAATTGAATGAAATACACACAGACATTCACAAGGCAATAATCTGAGACACAATGCTTTAGGACATTTAAAATATTGTGATATTATATTATAGTATGATAAAGAATCTGGGTGATGTTAGCAAGGCAATGTTCAAGGAAAAAGTTAGTATTGAAAATGGCCAATAGACATATAAAGAAATGCTCAACATCTCTAGGCCAAGGAAATGCAAGTCAAAACAACCCAATTAGAATGGGTATTATCAAGATAGTATCAATAATAGATACTAGTGAGAATAAGGCCAAAAAGGAACCCTAATACACTGTTGGTGGGAATGTAAACTTGTTCAACCATTCTGGAAAGCAGTTTAGCAGTTTCTCAAAAAATTAAACTACCCTATGATCCAGTAATTCCACTCCTGGGCATTTACCCAAAAGATTATAAACCAGGAAAAAGTGAAGGCATCAGCACAACCATGTTTATTGAAGCATTATTCACTATAGCCAAGGTATGGAATCAGCCAAAATGCCTTTAAATAGATGAAGAAAATGTGATACACATACACATACACATAGATATACATATACACACACATAATGGAATTTTACTCACCCATTAGAAAGAATGATATGCCATTTTTAAATAAATGGAAAGACTTGGAAAAAAATTATTTGAAGTCAGGCCCACAAAGACAAAGGACCCATGCTTTCCCTTATATGTGGAATCTACATTTAGCTTAAAAACTCATAAGTGGCCGGGCAAAGGTGGCTCACACCTATAATCCTAGCTACTCAGGAGGCTGAGATCTGAAGGTCGAGGTTCAAGGCCAGCCTGGGCAGGAAAGTCCGTGAGACTATTATCTCCAATAAACCACTAGAAAGCCAGAAGTAGTACTGTAGCTCAAGCGGTGGAGCGCTCACCTTGAGCTGAAGAGCTGAGGGACAGTGCCCAGGCCCAGAGTTTAAGCCCCATGACTGACCAAATAATAATAATAATAATAAGTAAATACACTTGGTATGCAGGTGTACAAATTCATTAACTGAAATATGGTAGATTCAAGGGAGATCTCAAATAGAAAGCCAAAATCAAAGTTCAGCAAAATAAAACACCAGGAAGTGGGTACTAGAAAGGGCCAGGGTAGTGTCAAAGAGAAAGGGGTAGATAGATGAAGAGAAGAGGGGGTAAATGCAAACAAGAATCCAATGTATATCCTATAAAATTAATAAAGAGTGGGGGAAGGAGTGTGTAGGGGAGGGATAGGTGAGAATGTTGAAAGGGATGACATTGATCAAGATATATTGTATCCATAAACTGCTTTGTTAAATGGCATCTCCTTTGCAAAACTACCTAAAAATAATCATTAAAATATTTTTTAGAAATAAAGTAAGTCGGGCACCAGTTCATGCCTACAATACTAGATACTTAGGAGGCTGAGACCTGAAGATCATGATTTCAAGCCAGCCTGGACAGAAAAGCCTGTGAGACTCTTACCTCCAATGAACTACTTAGAAAAAGCCAGAAGTGTCACTGTGGCTCAAGTGGTAGAACAATAGCTTTGAGCCCAAAGAGGCACAGGGACAGTGATTAGGCCCTTAGTTCAAGCCCCAGAACTGGCAAAAAATAAAAATAAAAAAAAGAAGCCAATACTGAGTCAGTTCAGGCTCTCCTAGAGCTACTCACAATCTATATTCAAGTTTCATAATTTTCTTCCCTGGAAAGCCTTGAAAACATAACAAATATGGGGCTGGGAAGGTGGCTCAGTGGTAGAGCGCTTGCCTTGCATGCTCGAGGCCCTGGGTTCGATTCCTCAGCACCACATAAGCAAAAAGAAAAAAGCCAGAAGTGGCGCTGTGGCTCAAGTGGTAGAGCGCTAGCCTTGAGCTGAAGAGCTGAGGGACAGCACCCAGGCCCAGAGTTCAGGCCCCACGACCGGATCCAAAAAAAAAAAAAAACAAAAACATAACAAATAGTCACAGCATCTGAAGAATCAGTCTTTTAGACTCATAAGCTAAAAATGGGTGAATCCTATGGTCAAAAATCATAAAGGAGGGCTGGAAAGGTGGCTCAGTGGTAGAGCGCTTGCCTTGCATGCCTGAGGCCCTGGGTTTGATTCCTCAGCACTACATAAGCAAAAAGAAAAAAGCCGGAAGTGGCGCTGTGGCTCAAGTGGTAGAGCGCTAGCCTTGAGCTGAAGAGCTGAGGGACAGCGTCCAGGCCCAGAGTTCAGGCCCCACAAGTGGACCCCCCCTAAAAACAAAAACAAAAACAAAAATCATAAAGGAAGCTGGGTGCCGGTGGCTCACGCCTATAATCCTAGCTACTCAGGAGGCTGAGATCTGAGGATCACAGTTCAAAGCCAGCCTGGGCAGGAAAGTCCATGAGACTCTTTTTTTGGGGGGGTCCGGTCGTGGGGCCTGAACTCTGGGCCTGGGTGCTGTCCCTCAGCACTTCAGCTCAAGGCTAGCACTCTACCACTTGAATCACAGCGCCACTTCTGGCTTTTTGCTTATGTGGTGCTGAGGAATCGAACCCAGGGCCTCAGGCATGCAAAGCTTTACCACTGATCCACCTTCCCGGTCCCCCCCCACCCCATGAGACTCTTATCTCTAATAAACCTAATAAACCACTAGAAAACCAGAAGTGGCGCTATGGCTCAAGTGGTAGAGCACTAGCCTTGAACTGAAGAGCTGAAAGACAGTAGAGTGCTTGCCTTGAGCTGAAGAGCACAGGGACAGCGCCCAAGACCAGAGTTCAAGTCCCATGACCAACCAAAAAAAAAAAAAATCATAAAGGTAGAGAAGTACAGGTTTTGGCTGACATGAAAAATAAAACCATGTCTGCTTAAGAAATAGTTCTTACCCAATGCCACTAACTCGAGTCAGGAAATTGATGGATGAACTTGTATCATCCTGCCGAATCTTTAAGAAAAAAAAAAAAAAAGATTAACAATGATTAAGGAAACCCCTGCAGACTTCAGTGATCTTATCAGAAATATACCAATATGCTAAGAAAAGTGGGACAACCATTTGCATTTGCCTGGATAACTCATAAGTAGGATTCACATATAACCTAAGTGCTAAGTGACGAGTAGAAGCTAAAGATGATTTATTATTTATCTAATTTATTCTTTAAAACAAATGTATTCTTGCCAGTACCAGAGCTTGAACTCAGGGCCTCCAGCTCTTGCTTGTCTTTCTTGATCATGGCTTGCATCTTATCACTTGAACCATGCCTCTAGTCTGCTTTTTGCTAGACAAGTCTTGCAGACTTCTCTGGGCGAGCCGACTTTTTATTTTATTTATTTATTTTTTTTTTTTTTTGGTCAGTCGTGGGGCTTGAACTCTGGGCCTGGGCGCTGTCCCTCAGCTCTTCAGCTCAAGGCAAGTGCTCTACCCACTTGAGCTACAGCGCCACTTCTGGTTTTCTGGTGGTTTATTGGAGATAGGAGTCTCACAGTCTTTCCTGCCCGAGCTGGCTTTGAACCATGATCCTCAGATCTCAGCCTCCTGAGTAGCTAGGATTACAGGCGTGAGCCACCAGGGCCCAGATGAGAGCCGACTTTTTAAATGAAGATCCTCTAATCTTACCTCCTAGGTGTCTAGGAGTATAGATAGGCACTGATAATCAATTCAAAAAAGTTTTGAGGGAAGCCAGGCACTGGTAGCTCACATCAGTAACCCTAAATACTCAGGAAGCTGAGAATCTGAGGATTGTGGTTCAAAGCTAGCCTGGGCAGGAAAGTCCATGAGATTCTTTTCTCCAATTAATCACCAGAAAACTGGAAGTAGTGTTGTGGCTCAAAGTGGTAGAGTGCTAACCTTAAACACAAGAGCTCAGGGACAATGCCTAGGCCCCAAGTTCAAGCCCATGACTTAAAAAAAAAAAAACTTAATGGAGTAAGGGCTGGAAAATCAGGTTTAGGTGCAGAGCATATGTGAGGCTCTGAGTTTAATTCCTAGTCTCCACACATACAATTTTTGTTTCTTTGAACTGATAAATTATATGCCTCATGTTCTGAAGAGTATATACATTAAGTAATGGTTAAATCTAGTCAGTTATGCAGCTACTTTTGTGATAAGAACACTTGACATTCAACACTTAAAAAAAATGGATATAATTATCTTTAAGGTTCCAAAAAAATGCTTGGGAGAGTTTAAGCTTAGAAATTCTGATGATCTCTCTGTCTCTCTCCCTCTCTTTCTCTCTGTCTCGCTCTCTGTCTTGCTCTCTGTCTCTGTCTCTCTCTCTCCTCCCCCCAGTCCTGGGGCTTGAACTCAGGACCTAGATATTGTCACTGAGCCTCTTTTGCTCAAAGCTAGCACTCTACCACTTGAACCACAGCACCACTTCTGGCTTTTTCTGCACAGTTTATTGGAGATATGAGTCTCTCAGACTTTTCTGCCCAGGCTGGCTTCAAATTGCAATACTCAGGTCTCAGCTTCCTAAGGAACTAGGATTACAAGCATAAGCCACAGCACCTGGTTTTTCTTTTCTTTTCTTTTCTTTCTTTTTTTTTTTTTTGGAGGGGGGGGGGGTTTGCAAGTCCTTGAACTTAAGAGCCTGGAATTATTTCTGAGCTTTCTTGCTCAAGACTAACGTCCTACCACATAAGCCACAGCTCTACTTCCAGCTTTTTGGTGGTTAATTGGAGATAACAGTCTCACAATCTTTGCTGCCAGGACTGGCTTCAAACTGAATCCTCAGATCCAAGCCTCTTAAGTAACCAGGATTACAGGCATGAGCCACTGGCATCTGATGGTAATAATATTTAAAAGTTTATCATCTCTTTCCTGAATGGTACTGTAAATGAACCAACTGTAAAAGTGAATCAACTATCTCATAGATACTAATATTTTCTTGTGTGTGTGTGTGAATGTTTAAAAGAATGCAATATATTTCAAGGATGTGTTGTATTATGTATAACAAATTTCATAAAAATTCATATAGTGCTGGGCACTGGTGGCTCCTACCTACTCAGGGGTCTGAGATCTAAGGATCATGGTTCAAAGCCAGCCCAAGCAAGAAAGTTCATGAGACTCCTATCTCCAATAAACCATTAGAAAACTGGAAGTGGCACTGTGGCTCAAGTGGTAGAGCAATAGCCTCGAAATGAAGAGCTGAAAGACAGTGCTCAGGCCAAGTTCAAGTCCCATGACCGACAAAAACAAAAACAAAAAAACCCAACCATATAGTACATTGTAATATGTGTTTAGGCATGACTGAATTTTAAAACATGTCTAATGCCATTAAGAATGCTTCCACAAGCCAGGCACCAGTGGCTCACACCTGTAATCCTAGCTACTCAGGAGGCTGAGATCTGAGGATCGAGGTTCAAAGACAGCCCAGGCAGGAAACTCCATGAGACTCTTATCTCCAATAAACCACTAGAAAACTGGAAGTGGCACTGTGGCTCAAGTGGTAGAGTGCTCACCTTGAGCTGAAGAGCTGAAGATAGCACCCAAGCCCAGAGTTCAAGCCCAAGACTGATCCCAAAAAAAAAAAAATGCTCCCACAGAGTGATGGGTGACAATGTTATCAGATACTTCGTATTCATATACTGTTTCGTAGAATGGAACTTCTTTGTACAACTACTTAAAGATAATAATTTTTTTAAAAAAGAATGCTTCCACCTATTATTCTAATCAGCACAAATACAACAGCTGCTAATAGTCTCTTAAATGTCACATAAAATAAGTGGAAAACTTTTGCATAATAAAGTCTTACTATGTTATTCAGGCTGGTCCTTCCACATTGGCCTCCCCAAAATAGCGGAAGGAAAAGGCATCCTCCCTCATAACTATTAAGTGAAAATGTTTAGAAGCAATATTGACATTTCAGAAGGCACTTTACCAAACTCAGGGCTTTATATTGCCAGGCAAGTGATTTACCAACTGAGCCACACCTCTAGCCCCTTTACCTCTGGTCATTTCTAAGACTGGCTCACTTTTTTTGCCAGGACTGGTCTGGACCACATTCCTCCTGTTTGTTCCTGCTATAGCTGGGATGACAGAAGCACCCAACTATACCCAGCTTTTTCTGTTGAGTTGAGGCTTTGTAAATTTCTTCTGTCTTAGTTGGCCTGGAACAGTGATCCTCTGGCCTCCCATGAGTTGAAATCTTTAGCCAGCACTTCTGGCTTAAGAGATTAAAAGGATGGCAGTGTTTAAGCCTGGGCATAAAAAGGAAACCCTCTCAATGAATAGCTGGAGGATATACATACAGTGGCATACACCTGTCATCCTATCTACATGGGAAGCATATATAGACACATTACAATACAGACCAGCCTGGGCATACATGTGAGATTGTGTTCAAAACCTAGCAAAGAGCTGGGCATTGGTAGCTCATGCCTATAATCCTAGCTATTCAGAATGCTGAGATCTGAGGATCATGGTTTGAAGCCAGCCCAGGCAGAAAGGTCCTTGTGAGACTCTTATCTCCAATTAACCAAAAACCACAAGTAGAGCAGTGGCTCAAAGTGGTAGAGTGCTAACCTTGAGCAAAAGCGCTCAGAGACAGCACACAGGCCCTGAGTTCAAGCCCTACAACCAACAACAAAAAACTAGCAAAGGTGAAAAGCGGTGGGAGTGTGGCTCAAATGGTAGCACATCAACCACCAGTACCACCAAAAACTAAATAAATAATGGAATGCTTAGAGCCATAAAGTCCAATCATCTCTTTTCCTTCAGAGACTTATTAGAATGAGTAACATACAGTTGCCATAAACAAAGATACTGTAATCAAATAAATAAGTTACTGTTTTACCTTTTCCAGTTTACGCAATTTTCCAGTTGCTAAAAACTCATCAATCTTTTCCGCAATTTTTGTTCCTACTCCTGGCTACATAGAAAAGCAAAAGTACGTTAGTCATATAAATATAATGCTTGCCAAGTCAAAGTGTTTGAGAAATTAAAAACAAATACCACATGACAAATTTTGAAACAAAAGATACTGAAAATTGAACCCCAGCAATTAATTTTTCCAAAGGCAAATAATTAAAAAGCTTGGTAACAGAACTTTTAATGAAACAATTGTTAATGATTCCTGTTTATTTAAAATTAATTTTTGGGAGAAATGTACTCACTACCTGACAGTAATCCCTCTGTATAACACCTAATAGCAATAAAATTCTATTTAAAAATTTAACTTTTGAGAGCAGAAAATTCAGTGATCAAACAGTACCCTAGCATACGCATAGCTCTAGTTTCAATCCCCAGTACCACAAAAAATAATCATCATTTTAATTGTAGAAAAATTTGAAAATATAGTTATGTAAGTATTAAAATCAAAACTGGAAAAAAGCAAGGGAAGGGGTAACATTGTCCAAAAAGAAATGTACTCTTTACCTGACTTATGTAACTATCACCATTCTGTATATCACCTTTATAGTAACAATTTAAAAATTAAAAAATATTAAAATCATTTATCAGATGATTTCACTTATCTAAAAGTTAAACATAGGACTGGGAATGTGGCTTAGTGGTAGAGCGCTTGCCTAGCAAGCATGAAGGCCTCGGTTTGATTCCTCAGTACCACATAAACAGAAAAACAGGAAGTGGTGCTGTGGCTCAAGTGGCAAGAATGCTAGCCTTGAGCAAAAGAAGCTCAGTGACAGTGCCCACACCCTGAGTTAAGCCCCAGAACTGGCAATAAATAAATTAATTTAATTAAATATCACCTGTAATGTTATCCACTCACCTTTTCTTGCACTATTTAACTTCTTTTCTACTTATAAACATATAAACATACATATGTGTAAACTTTTTCTTTAGGATATTATGAACAAATTTCTATATCAGTAACTACATATAGCAGTAGTATCTTTTGCGGCTGCTGCTTAGCATTTCACTGTATGAGCTTACTTAACACATATCCTACATGTGAACATTTAGGTGGTCTCCAATTATTTCACTATAGTCATGAACTAGCACTGTTCTAAAAGAGCTTCTCAAGCTTTTGCATACATCACTGTTCCCTAGGGAACTTATTAAACTATAGAATGTCAAGTCTCACCTTTGAGTTTCTGATTTGTTATGTCAGTGGTAAAAAGAGAGGCCAATATTTTACATTTTAAGTTCCCAGGTGCTGGTACTGCTGCTAATGCGGCTACTTCCACTGCTGCTGGTGTAGGCACCACATAGGTACTCTAGACCCGCAAAGTCCAATATGATACACTAGCTATATGTGATCATTTAAATGTATATAAATTTTTAATTCTTCAGTTACAGTAGCTACATTTCAGGAACTCAGTAGCTAAATGTAGCTTGTGGTTGTCATGTTGGACAGCACTTCTCTAGAATGCAAGAGCAGAGAACCCATCTTTTCAATTTATCTTCCCTAGTGCCTGACATGTAAGTGTTCAAAAGTTATGAACTACTGAATCTTGCATGCACATAATGCTACTGGCTTCCTTGGAACAAACTTCTGAAAGTGGAACTGCTAGACATCCTGCAAATTATTCTTTGGAAAGACTGTAGCAATAAACATTTCCATTATTAGTAAATGAGGGTACTTTTTTTCACATCTCTGCCCACATTTCATATTATTCTAACAATAATAGTAGACGAACTTGGGTTTACTGGTCCTTTGTAGTTTATTAACATAGTTAACTAGTTTATACATGTTATGCATGAGTGCTAGCCCTCCATTCACCCTTCCAAATTCTGGATTTGTGTAGTATTTAATAAGTGCCACAAACTATTCAATTTGTATCTAACCTCTATTACCAAACAGAAATTAACAAAGAACTTAGGAAGATTAGAAGAAAAAAGAAGGGGCTGGGAAGGTAGCTCAGTGGTAGAGTGCTTGCCTTGCATGCATGAAGCCCTGGGTTCGATTCCTCAGCACCACATAAGCAAAAAGAAAAAAGCCAGAAGTGGTGCTGTGGCTCAAGTGGTAGAGCGCTAGCCTTGAGCTGAAGAGCTGAGGGAGAGCACCCAGGCCCAGAGTTCTGGCCCCACAACTGTACCCAAAAAAAAAAAAAAAAAAAAAGAAGAAAGAAAACTGCTTAAGCCTCTCATAGATAGCAGATATATCTATCTATCTATTTATCTATCTATCTATCTATCTAGAGAGAGACGGAGATGGAGACAGAGAGAGAGACAGAGAGAGAGACAGAGAGAGTTCCAAGGAGAAAGCTGTTGAGGAAAAACTGAATGTTCAAGATACAGAGTTCAGTATTTTAAATATTGTTCAAATTTACCTTTATGTCCAGCAGGTCTAAAAATCCATAACTTGAAACCACATGGAGTAGGCTACATAACTGTCATAAAACCAGTGTTGTATACATTAATACTGCTCACCAGGAGCTATATCTTAAGTTTATTTTTAACTTGACTAATGCAGATGCTTGATTTATTTTCCCCTGTTATTACTCACTCCTGCTAAAGACATGTTGTCTTTCAATAAATCTAAAATCTTTCTTTTTTTTAGCTAAAGATCTACTTTCAGCTTTTTAGTAGTTTATTGAAAATAAGAGTCTAATGGGACTGGGAATGTGGCTTAGTGGTAGAGTACCTAGCATGCATGAAGCCCTGAGTTTGAGTCCTCAGTACCACATTATCAGAAAAACCCAGAAGTGGTGCTGTGCTAGCCTTGAGCAACAGAAGCTCAGGGACAGTGACTAGGCCCTGAATTCAAACCCCAGGACCAACAAAAAAAGTCTCATGAACTTTCCTGCCCAAGTTAACTTTGAACTCAGAGCCTCAGATCTCACCCTGCTAAGTAGGTAGGATTACACAACTAGCATCAGGCTAAAATCTTCGTTTTTAGCATTTATGTTAAGGATGAAGTAAGTCTGAGCTTTAAAGAAGAATCGCTCTAATATAAAGCAGGCTATTTGCAACTAACATAAAAAAAGAAGTTTAGTGGTAACAATAGGAGAAAAGAATAAAAGTAAAAGTGATTTCCAAGGTTAATGCCAAGGCAGAACTCAGAATGAGAACTAAAGGCCAATGTACTTATTATTTAGTTGGCTAGACCTCCACAGTTACCTTTCTGTTGGGAAGGCAGATTGTCACAGAATTAAGGGCAGGGAAATACTCAGCAGATCATACAATGATGTGAACACAAGTGATATAATATGGTTTAGGCAGACTAAGCTGCATAATGAAAGAAAGGGAATATAAAATTTTGGTTTGGGAATTTCTTTTTATTTATTTACTTATTATAAATAATTACTGGGCAATAAATATAATAAAATAAAAATAAATATTGCAAGATGATGTATTAAACAATAAAAAGATAATTGGAAAATAACGCTAAAATAATTTTACTCAATACCATACTGTAATTTAGCATAAAAGTAATTTAGACCCTCAGCTCTTTTCTATAGCAAACACTGAAGAGAAAAAAAGCAAATAATTTGTTTTGGAGACTTTCGATTTCTAGAATTATTGAGAAGCTATCCAACGCAATAAATAGCAAGTGTGTTCTTAAAGCAACAGTGAAAAGGAATAATGGTATTTTTTATGTTAAGTCTAATCTAACCCAAAACATATCTTTATAATACTTTTAGGGATATACCATGAGCTTAGATTTAGGATGAAGTAAGTCTGAGCTTTAAAAAGAATCGCTCTAAAGCAGGCTATTTGCAACTAACATAAAAAAAGAAGTTTAGTGGTAACAAAAGGAGAAAAGAATAAAAGTAAAAGTGATTTCCAAGGTTAATGCCAAGGCAGAACTCAGAATGAGAACTAAAGGCCAATGTACTTATTATTTAGTTGGCTAGACCTCCTATTTAGGGGGACAGATGATGCTGAGAACTGTGTATAGCACAAAGGACTTAAAACCTTTGCAAATTTATAGGTTACATTGTGGCACGATTAATACAGGAATTTCTCACTCAAGCTTAAGATGTAAAAGATTTATAATGTTATGATTCTGAAGGGTGAAAACATGAGGGTAGCTATGGTTCATACTTTCAAGGCTTTCAGAAAAAAGTTAAGAATGATCAAATATGAATACATCAATTTCAGAGGACTTTTGTGAAACAGAAATAGAATAGAAAGAAGCAATAAAACTTCAGGACCAACACAAATCTAAGTACATGTCAGTTTGGTATCTGAAACAAGAAATAAATAAGACAATAGTCCTTTACTTTGAGGAATTTTTAATCTATTAGTGAGAAAAAACTACGATTATCAATAGGTAGAATTCCTCAGGATATTCTTAGTGAAAGTACTACAAATTACCAAGAGATGTGACCTTGTGGAAACTGGGAACTATTAGCAGACAGTGCTCACAGAATACAGGGCTAGCTACCATAATATAAAAGAGGCTTAATCCTATGTTTACCAGTAGGTTAAGATCTCTTTGGGAATGAGATGTATAGCTTGGGACCACATAAACTTACACACCAGCAACACCAAAGTCTTCTAAAGTCTCCACACTAAAGGTGAATGTAAGAGTGAGTACATGTATATTTGAAAATGTAGAGAAAGACTACTGTAATTACATATATTTAAAATTTTTTTAATGTACTCTTTCTTCAAATCAAAACACTTGAGCTCAAAAAGTATGCTTGAAATGCATTAATATTAATCCAACAAATCAGGAGCAGTGGGACTGCCTATGTGAATCTAAGCAGCTTTGGAAATATATCTGTACATATATGATCTCTACAAAAAAGAAAAAAAATGCCTACTAAACTTACTAATTTCTTAGCTTCTGCTCCACTCTTGATTTTGTGTGGGTACTTTGCTATAACAGATGCTGCTTTTCTGCAAGGATAAAAAAGCGAAATAATTAAAAATCCAGGATGACACTGATCAAGTAGTATTGTATTCATAAACTGCTTTGTTAAATAACAACTTCTTTGTACAACTACCCAGAGACAATAATAAAAATAAAATTAAAATAAAATCAAGATCTTAATTACTGTTTCTTAAACTAATATACATACATACATACAAACACACATACATACATACATACAAGCAAATATCCATATTCTACTTTCACCAAAACAGCTAATTTTCTAGTTCCATGCAAAGTTAAAACATCGATAGCTGACAGGCCCCCAAATATATCTCTAACTTTTAAAGAATATTTTGAAGTTCCTGACATTTGAGGATATGATTTTAAATGCATTCAGGAGAGCAGCAGTTTTCTTTTCTGAGCTTAAGTGGAAAATATCACTGGGAGTTTTTTTCTTTAAAGTTTTTTAACAGGATAAAATAAGAAAAAATTTAAGAAAAAAAAAAAAGAGGAAAACCATAGGCTGTACCTTATAAAGCAAATGGTCGTTTAAGACTTCAAGCCTGCCAGGTGCCATTAGCTCACGGCTGTAATCCTAGCTACTCAGGAGGCTGAGATCTGAGGATCGCGGTTCAAAGCCAGCCCAGGAAAGACCGTGAGACTCCTATCTCCAATAAACCACCAGAAAACCAGAAGTGGCGCTGTAGCTCAAGTGGTAGAGCACTAGCCTTGAGCTGAAGAGCTGAGGGAAAGTACCCAGGCCCAGAGTTCAATCCCCATGACTGACAAAAAAAAAAAAGACTTCAAGCCTTGGTCATGGAGCTTTTTGGCCACTAGCGCCCAGCCTAACCCTCATAATTCTTTCAAACAAAGATGCCACCATAAAATTCACAATATATCTCATACTAAAGGCAGTCTCATACTATGGACAGTTTTTGTCTGGAGGTGCACACGCACGTGCACATGTACATGTGTGTACGTGTGTGTGCACATGCCAGCACTATGGCTTGAACTCAGGGCCTTATGCTCTTGGTCTATCACAGCTAGTACTCTACTACTTGGGCCATGCCTCCAGACTGGATTTTTGCTGGCTAATTAGAAAGGAAGTCTCCTCAGACTTTTCAGCCTGGGCTGGCTTGAACCTTGATCCTCCAGGTCTCAGTCTCCTGAGTAGCTAGGATTACAAATGTGAGCCATGAGTGCCTAATGTCATTTTCTCAGTTCCCCGCCACCTTTTTTTTTTTTTGCACATTTTTTATGGGTTTCATCATGACAAGGAAGTAGGGTTTTTTCAATTGCTTCCATGTTGTTAGTCCAGTATCAAACACTGATCTGTGACTCTTGCCTACCTCCACACATATCCAGCTCAGGAATCTATGACATAAAGTAAACTTCGGGCACTCAATGATTGAACCCTGTCTAACTTCAATGTTAAGCATAGTTTAGAACTGATGTAAAAAAGGAAAAGTTTGTGAGGGAAAGGATGACACTGTCCAAAAAGAAATGTACTCTTTACCTGACTTATGCAACTGTAATCTATCTGTAAATCACCTTTATAATAACAATAAAAAACATATATATATATATTTTATTTTATTTTTTTGTCAGTCGTGGGGCTTGAACTCTTGGCCTGGGCGCTGTCCCTCAGTTGTCTTCAGCTCAAGGTTAGCACTATTAAAACTAGAGCCACACTGCCACTTCCAGTTTTCTATTGTTAATTGGAGATAAGAGTCTCACAGACTTTCTGCCAGAGCTAACATTGAACCGAGATCCTCAGATCTCAGCCTCCTGAGAAGGTAGGATTACAGGCATGAGCCACCGGTGCCTGGCAATAAAAATATTTTTAAAAGAAAAGTTTATAAAAAGTAATAGAGGGGGGCTGGGAAGGTGGCTCAGTGGTAGAGCGTTTGCCTTGCATGCATGAGGCCCTGGGTTCGATTCCTCAGCACCACATAAGCAAAAAGAAAAAAGCTGGAAAGTGGCACTGTGGCTCAAGCGGTAGAGTGCTAGCCTTGAGCTGAAGAGCTGAGGGACAGCGCCCAGGCCCAGAATTCAGGCCCCACGACCAGACCCCCCCCCCAAAAAAAAAGTAATAGAGGGGGTAAACATAATCAAAGTATATCATATGCATGTATGAAAGTGTCAGACTAACACTTTCTTACTATGTACAATTTAATATATGTCCTTCACAAGGAAAATAATGATGTTAATGATGTGTAACAGTGAGGGAAAACATTACTATTAATAATATTAACATTAACTATTATCTAATATTAATATTTGGTAATATTTGAAACCTTGGATTTTTTTCTATTCTAATGTATATAAACTTTCAGATTCAGATTTCAACTTCTCTGTTAGCATATGACTGGACCTATTTGTAGGCAAAGCAGGCCAAGAAAAGCTCACCTTTCAGGAAAGGCAAGTAGATCCAGATAATTGGCACTGAAGGATAAAGGCAGAAAAGGAAGATCATAAAAGGCCAAAGTACTTATTTGCAATGGAAGTACGGCAAGATTATATAACTAATTTTTGACCACAATCAAGGGAAATATGAGCCTGCTGAAATTCTAGCTATTCAGGAGACTGAGATTTGAGGTTCATGGTTCATAGCCAGCCCAGACAGTAAAGTTCAGGAGACGCTTATCTCCAATTAGTCATCAAAAAGCCAGAAGTGGAGCTGTGGCTCAAATGGTAAAGTCTTGAGTACAAAAGGTCAGGGATAGTGGCTAGGCCCTAAGTTCTAACCACAGTTCTAGCACCAAAGAGAGAGGAGAGAGGAGATGAGAGAGAAAAGAAAGAGAGAAGAGAGACAGAGAGAGAGAAAGAGAAATGTATTGGCTGGGGAGTAACAAGCAGGGGAAGACCTACTTCCCACTTAAGAATGCTGTGACCTGAATAGAGGGTTGATTATGATAACTAGATCACCAACATATGGGTCATAGTACGGTTAGCGAATTCAGTTTAAAATACACTGAGTAGGGAAGGGAAAAAGCTGAGGAAAACACAGCTTTGGAGTCAATGACACAAGTAGTATCCAAAGCCAAGAAAGAAGTATGAGAATGAGATAAGAGAACTTTAGGCTGGGTGCCAGGGGCTCAAGCCTGTAATCCTAGCTACTCAAGAGCTGAGATCTGAGGATCACGGTTCAAAGCCAGCCCGGGCAGAAAAGTCAGTGAGACTCTTATTAACCACCAGAAAACTTGAAGTGATGCTGTGGCTCAAGTGGCACAGCATTAGGCTAGAGCTGAAGAGCTGAGGGACAGCTCAAACCCCACAACCAACAAACAAACAAAGAGAAGTTAAGGCAGACCTCTGGAAACTAATATTAAAAGTTAAGACAGACAAAGACATGAAAAAACAGACAGGAGTGCCATCATAGAAACCAAGGGAAATACTTTCAATGTATGAGCCAGCAGTGAATACCACTAAGAGTCCAACAAGGTGAGATGTAGATGCAAGCATTTCACAGGAATGGTAAGATGAAAATTATACTGCATAAGAAGTGACTACAGATGAAGTCTAGGCATAAAACACAAACTATTCAAGAAGACTAGTTGTAACATGAGAAAAGAAGGTGTTGCCTAGTGTGAAGCCAACATTTGTTTTTACATCAAAGAGTTGAGGTACTAGCTGGACATCAGTGCCTCACACCTGTAATGTTAATCACTCAGGAGGCTGAGATGTGAAGACTGAGTTTCAAAGCCAGTCTACTCAAGAAAGTCTATGAGACTTATTTCCAATTAACCATCAAAAATCCAGACATGGCTGTGTAGTTCAAGTGGTAGAGCTACAGCCTTGAATGAAAAAAAAATTCAGGGATAATGCCCAGGCCCTGAATTCAAACCCCAGTGGCCCTCAGTACCAGGACAAAACAAACAAACAAAAACCAACAAAACAAGATGAAGTACTTAGACATGTTTATAAGCTAAAGAGCAGCAGCACAGCAATGGGTGTGGTAATAATAGCTAGGGGAAGGCCGCTGGTGAGGTTCCCAGTAAAGGTGACATCAGTCACCGACCAACCAGACTGTAAGAAGTGATTCCTCCAACCATACCTGTTTTACAGTTCAGACCTCTTCCACTGGTTTAAAATCACATTGCATCTCCAGATATTCACGTATGGTGGCGGAAAAACATGTATTATGCTGTATCTATTTTCAGTAAGAATTGAGAATTTATCTGAATCGATCCTATGGGGAGCACCGCCAAAATTCTAACAAATATTAAGGTACCACCTGTCATTTGTTGTTCTCACCCCTCCCCTTACTTCAGATGGTCCAAATACCCACTGTTCTCCCAGCCCTGTTAAGTGCCACACGAAACGAGGGTACCTCTGAGCCATGCTACCAGTGCGCCGCTGTCTCACCTGTACGCATTGTATTTGTGGATGGCCTGGCTCACGTTCTTCTCAAAGTTTGCAAGTTCTAAAAAGGCAGAAAGATTCCAGTGAACAAGAGTGGCGAGTTTTTCCTGTGTTTACAGGAAAGCTGAGTTCCCTGGACGAAGACTGGCAACTTCTCCGGTCGAAGATCACCCGTTTCTCCACTGGCCAGATTTCAAGGCTGCACCCGCAGCACGGGCGCTGACAGGCGACCCCGGGGGAGGAATACCTGCTGCCTACAGCGGCCACCCACAGGGCAGCGCGGCAGGGGAAGCGCAAGGGTACGGGCAGGGGACAGGAGGAAAGGCAGGGAGGAAGGTAAGAGGAAAGGAAGGACAGGGATAGGATAAAGGGCGGGGACCGGCACTAACCCATGAGCATGTCCGTGATGCCCCCGTTAAGAGTCTCCTGAGGCGCCTTCCGCTTACTCATGGCGGCCTGTACCCAAGGCCTCAGGGGCCCAGAACCTGTGACCGGTCCCCTCTCCCACTCGTTGGAAGGTACCAGGATTTAGGGAGGGGCAAAGTTACACCCAGACTCCAGACGCACGCAGGCGCGACAGGCAGAACAATGGTGGCCGCCTCTGACACAGGGCGCGGCGCGGCGTGGCGCGGCGCACGCAGTGACGTCAGGAAACAGCGACGGGGGCGGGGCTAGAGGGGCTTACGGTCGAGCTGCAGGAAGAGGGGTCGGTGGGACTGAGTGAGCTCAAGGAGGACCTCCCAAGCTTGTACTTACCAAGAGAAAATGAGTATCTCCGAATTACAGCCCATCAGAACTTTTTATGGGAAGACATGGATTCTTAACCCAAGAGTATACCTGTTTTCCTTATGCTTCTTTGGAATTCTGTCCCTAGAGAAGGAAAAAGATTTTGTTTCTGAAGTGTACAGAATGGTGGGGTTCCCAGGGCAGAAGATTAAAGATTGCTCTTAGGTATATATGTGGGCAATAACAGTAATTGAATGCATGGCATATTTTATGTGATAAGTAACACTAGTGTCATAATTTCGAAACTCTTAATGCATTATAGTAGAGAAGCACTGCAGGGACATGAAATGAAATATACCAATCTGAACTTTCTAACATATCTGCCATCTAACAGCTAAAGATGTCGTTTTTAATTCCTCTGCATTTTTTTGGTAGGAACCAATGTGATGAAAAGCCCCCAAAAAGAGAGAAGTGCCTAAAAAATAGCAAAGAACCCATGATGGAATAAAATGCAAGAAAATATACAATCTGCTTTAGAAATTGAAATGTGTTATCAATACTATTTTCTTTTACAAGTATAACTCCTAGTTTCATGCCTTACTGCAATTCCAAGCAATAGTGTAGAAAATCTGAAGTGTAATTATAAAATGACACATCTGAAAAAGGTATATAAAAGGATAAAAGAACTGAGCAACAGTGGCTTACTTCTTTAATCCTTGCAATTTATGAGTCTGAGATTGTTGGGATCACTGTTCCAAAGCCAGCCTGGGCAGAGAAAAGTATGTGATCCTTCTCAACTAAGAGCTGGATGGAGTGGCAAACCTGTTACCATAACTACCCAGGAAGCCTAAGCTAAAGCAGGAATGGAGACCTTATCTTAAAAATAATAAGCAGGGGCTGGGGATGTGGCATAGTGGTACAGTGCTTGCCTAAGGATCATGAAGCCCTGGGTTCCATTCCTTAGTACCCCATAAACAAAAACAAAAACAAAAAAAGCTGGAAGTGGTGCTGTGGCTAAAGTGGTAGAGTGCTAGTCTTGGGCAAAAGAACCTTAGTGATGATGCCCAGGTGCTTCAGGACTGGACACACACACACACACACACACACACACACACACACACACACACACACACACACACACACACACACACACACACACTGACCAAACACCAGGGCTGCAGATGGCTCAGCAGTGCCTACTGAATAACGTCAAGGCTATGAATTCAAATCTTGAGAAACAGAGAGAGTGAGAGTTTAAATTGGTGATCATCTATCTCACTACTCAGATCCCTGATAAACTACTATTTATATTTTGGGACATTTCTAGTTCTCTAATCCAGCCCTTTTTAAATTGCCATTTTTTAATTTTTATTGTTATTTTTAAGGAATTGTACAAGGGCTATAATTGCATAAGTCAGGTTATGAGGTCTTTCCTATTTGCTATGCTCCTGGGACTTTTCAAAAAGTTCCTGCCTGTGACTGTAAATTCTAATGTTTCTTCTCCTCTATTTTGCAGTAATTTCAAAGCTTCTAGTATCTGTGCAATCATTTTTATGAGTATTATGACTATCTTTTAAAAATGAGTAGCAATTTAAGGAAAAATGATCAGTTAGTTCTCTGTCCTTATGGGTTTTATTGATCTACTAACCACTCCCTTATTGAAATTTGGTTAACTTCTCTGAATATCCATAGATTTCTTAGTAAGTTTCTTTACATCTATATTCTTTTATATGAGTTAACTTTTCAGTAAAACAATACTATCTGCATATAGAAAAGGGATTCTTATTTATTTATTTATTGTTGGTTGGTCTGGGCACTGTCCCTCAGCTCAAGGCTCAAGGCTAGTGTTCTAGCACTTGAGCCACAGCGCCACTCCTGGATTTTTCTGCTTACGTGGTGCTGAGGAATCGAACCCAGGGCCTCATACATGCAAGGCAAGCACTCTACCACTGAGCCACCTTCCCAGCTCAAGGGATATGTTTTTCTTTCTTCAGATTTGGGAATGGTGAACTCAGCCCTTTTGCATTTGCTCAGCTGCTGACCACCACTTGAACCACACCCTTGTCTTGTTTTTGGAAATGGACTCAAGGAAACTTTCATGCCTGGGCTGGCCTCAAGCTGCCAACTTCTAGATCTTTACCTCCTGAGTGGCTAGAATTACAGACATGCATCACTGATTTTTGGCTAAGGAAGATAGTTTTCAATTGCAGTCACTTCAGATATTGATATGATGAATTTAAACAGCAAGAATGAATATTAATAAAAATAAATAAGAGCATCTTTTCACATAAAATATATATGTTTCAACAAATGTATGCAACAGCTTTTTTTCTAATAGGCTCTCGCTTGAAATAATCCAAATATCCCAAACTCTAACAGAAATAAAGTAAAGCACTTCTTTGAAGTAGATTGTTACTATACAATCATAGAACAAACTATGACTATTTGAAGCATTATTATTGCCTTTCAAAATCATTGTTCTGAAGAAAAGAGCCAAGAGAAAGGAAAATGAAAGTAGAATGTATAAATACTTTTACAATTTATAAACAAATCCACAGTGAAAAGTAGAAGTTCAATAGTACCCTAGGATTGGAGATAGGACCACAGTGGCTCATACCTGTGACCCTACTTGTTTGGGAGGTAAACATCAGAGGAATGTGGTTCAAGGCAAATCTAGTCAAGAAGTTATTGGAAAAACAGCTAAAAATCAGTGTGTGTAGTGGTATGTATCACCTCAACTATGTGGGAAGATGTAAGCAGGAGGACTATAGCCCAGGCCAGCCCTGGGGAAATGCAAGATTCTACCTGAAAAGCAAAAATAAACAAACTTTTGGAGGTGATGGAAATACAATTTTCATGATCACAGTAGCACTTTTATAAATGGACATTCAAAGCTTACCAAATGATACACATTAATGTCTAAAGCTTATATATTTCAAGTAGAGCTCCATAAAGAGGTTATAAGAAAACAAAACTAAATCAGAGGTGCACTATTATCCATAAATAGTTGTCTCTGGACTTTCAATTTAACATGTCTTTTGAAATATACAATGTGTCTTTATCAGTGTCATTCTTCTGTATTGAGGGTGTAGTAGACAGCCTTAATCGACCCAGGCTAGGACTGGAAGCATTTCAGAGGATAGGAGTTCATGACAAGACCCTCAGAGGCCAAGAGCATGTACCCTACAACTCCCTCCAGTTTCTTTCTGGTTTGTTTTTGAAGGGGCAGTGTTACTGTTCTGTCATCCTACCAACAACAGACAACTTTTTTTGTGCAAGCTATTTTGACTATGCCGGGTAAGGTACCTGTGGACAGGTGATTTCCGCAGATGAAGCCATTTCCGAGAGCAACAGAGAAGTACAGGAAAAAGAAGGAAGACAGGCAAGGGGCATGTGGCTCAGTCCCAGTCAGGGCCACCAACACATTTCCTGCAGCCACGCCCACAGCACATTAGAGAGTACTGGGGAATAGAGAGACTTCCCTGGACAGACTTCCCATTGTTCACAGAATTCTGGGCTTCAGATCCTAGCAAGAGAGTGAAGGCACGTGCCAGCGCTCGTATACCTAGGATCTTACAGCTGCGGCTTGTGAGTATTGTACAGAGTTAGAAGGCGCTTTTCCATCCAGAAAGCCGACGCCTACCACCGCGGACGCCGAGGCTCAGGAAGAGCAAGCGCCCGGTCCCCGCGGGGGCCAGGGCGATGGGGCCCAAAGGGCAAGGCAAGCGCCACTCCAGTGCCACCAGGAGCATGCGTGAGCCCAGTGCCCGCAGAGCCGAAGGCCAGGCCACCAGGCCTCCCCCCGCTGGGCCCGCCTCCACGGCGGAGGAGGTGACCCTGCGCGCGGCCTCCTCCACGGGTTCCACCCACAGGGAGCATTTTTCCATCGGCTCCCTAGTGGAGGGCAGGGCCACCAGACCACCATCTTCTGGTAGGCCCTCCACGACTCAGGAGGAGGCCCGACTGCGCAGGCCCTCCTCAGTGACCAGCAAGAGCCCCGGGATCATGGAGGGCAGGGACCCCCGACCTCCATCTCGTGGGGTCCCTGGCACTACCGTGGAGGTGCAACAGCCCAGGGCCTCCAGTTCCACCAGCAGTGCAGATCACTCCTTCTCTTCCGAGGTAGTGGAGTGGGGAGGCCTCCGAAGATCACCGCCCGGAGCTGCGTCCACTACTGAGGTCGAGGTCAACCTACAACACCATCAAGAGGGACCCTTCCCGCGCCATCCACCCGCGGAGGGCCCAGGGCTGGGTGACCAGGCCATGCTTCGTCGGGCCTTGGCCCATCATTGAGGAGAGGTCAGAACTGGACACAATCTTCCCAGTTATCACCCAATCTGTGCAAGTCCCTGAGAGGCCCCACAAAGGCAGAGCCCCTCAGCCGATCACCTGCTGGGGGTATCCCCAAAGAGGAGGAAGTCAACTGGGGCCAGGACCGCACCATCTCCATGACCCCCACAATTCAACTTCTCCTCAAGATGTATCAGGGAGGAGATCGCCCCACCCCTAAACTCCTTCCTGCCAGGGCCAATCGGCCAGCCCAAGACAGGACAGAACGCACGGTCTCCAACAGTGCAGACACTACACTCAGCCCCCTAAAGCTGGGGGGCCAGGGTGAAAGTCATGCTCCCCTGGCCAAGCCCGAAGCCCGGGAAGTTCAACTCCCCAGCCCTACATCTACCCAGTGCCTTCCTACACCGTCCATCTAGTGGGAAGCCCCCTGGCGGCAGTCCACACTGCCGGGGCCAATTGCAAATGGGCAGATACCAAACTGCACCTGCCCACCATGAAGAACGCCGACAACCGAGAGCGCCCAAACCATCCATGGCCGGCGCATTAAACAAAGCGCTGCCTTGGCCAAACTGGCAGCAGAGAAGGCAAAACTACGCAGGAAGGACATGGCCAAGGCGGAGAACACCTGCTCTCTTGCAGTTACTGGGGTCAATGCCTCTGATAGCAAGCAAGAAGCAGGGGCACTGCAAGATCTTCCGCAGTCTGCTTTCCCTCACCATCACACCCCTGAACCCTGCCCCAGCTCTGCCGAGTTCAGGTTGAGTGAACTGTTTCCATCTCCAGATGGACACTTGCACGCCAGGGGCCACCCCAGCAGCTGTGCAGGACGATCGCATGCACACCCGCCGCCAGAAACATCCCCAAAACCTGAACCCAGTTTCAGGGCAAAGACTGTCCTGGCATTAAGGAAGTAGGGCCAGCAGGAGAGAAAAATCCAAGTGCACCAGGTCAACAAAGAAATACTTGTAAAAGCTGTAAACAAACCCACTGTGGAATACATCCACAGTACAATTCAGGAGAATTGTGGTGAGGAAAAGGGGAGACAGTCAAAGGTGCAATACCCAGCTCACACCAACAGAAAAGAACGGGAGGCCCGTCAACCCCAGCCACCAATTCTCAGAAAGATCCAGGGCAAGTGAAGCCAGAGGAAACGCCGAGGCAGCCAGTGGAAGACAGACACTACCTGAGAGTACAGGCCACACAAGCACGCCTGAAAGCTGAAATGGAAAACATCATTCAGATGGAGCACAGGGCACACAGCCAAATGATTCGAAAAAGGTGTTGCTGGGAAAGCAAAGATACTAAACTGCACCCAGGCAAAGCAGTCACAAGAACAAAGGAACAGCCTCAAGCATGGGAGACTCCAATTAGAGTGAACAGGAGGGCTAAACTGGAAGGTGAATTACAGAATGAACTTGAGCAACTGATAGAACAGTATCAAAACTCAGAGATAACACAAAGACAATTTCTCAAAGGGAAAGAATGTTTAGAAGACAGATGGGACCAACTGAGTTTATCCACAAGGAGGTGCCCAAGGCAAAGGGTACAGACAGCGAAATGAGCCACCTAGGAACCAGAGACCAAAGTGAGAAGTCATTCCTGAAAAACCTGGAGGAGACATAAGAACTTTGAAAATAGATGAGGAGGGCAGTCTGGAGAATATGGTGGAAAGAGAAAGGAACCAATTAAGCTTGTTCCAAAGAAGAGTTTCAGGGTCTCATCAGGCTTTCCACGTCCAGAGTCACACCAAGTAAGCTGTAAGTACACAGAGATAGTTACCAAAGGACAAAATTACCAACTGTCTGCATAAGAAGACAAAATTAAGCACCTACTGGCAGTAGCAGTGGCAGCAGCAGTGGCAGTGGCTGCTGAGCCTGCGAGCTTTCCCATACTTTCAGTGCAAATTTAAAGACCAGGAATGGGAGACTACAGCCCAGCTGGCCACAGAGTGATGCAGAGACAACCCATCACGTTGGGGACAGTCTGAAACACCAAGGGAAAGTGTGAGTACCCAGAGAACATCTGGAAGGGATCCCCTCCCCCTAGCAGAGAAGAATGCCATTTTTCAAAGTGACAAAGAGCCTGCCAGAGTACCTGGCCAAAAACACTTTCCAGGGAATCGGTGCCATTTTTGAAAAGGGCAAAGGATACCCTTGCACTACCTCTCTCTGGAGGCAAATGAAAGGCCAGCCCAGGGAGAGGAAGCCCCGCCCAGGAGAGGCATAGCCGCCCCTCAGCAGTGAGCGAGGACAAGGTTGGCATTCCAGACATATTGCAGCTCAGCTCAGCACCTTGGAATTTCAAGAACAAAAGTCTCT
Organism: Dipodomys spectabilis; assembly: GCF_019054845.1. NCBI lineage: Eukaryota > Metazoa > Chordata > Mammalia > Rodentia > Heteromyidae > Dipodomys > Dipodomys spectabilis. The sequence goes on along the minus strand of NW_024870729.1, from coordinate 4,107,867 downwards.
AGGGAAAAAAAAAACAAAACTGGACAGGGTGTAAAAACTGATGACGATTACAGGATGGGCTAAGATTAGGATCTTGAATAGTCCCCACATACTAGGGAAGGCTACTGATTTCAGATACAGTCCTACTCACACCCAAGCACTCTTCAGAGATTCTAGGTGGCAGATAACAAGCAACTCCTACCTATTTTAACACACGAAGCCACTCCCCCCACCCACTAAGCCTAAGCAAGTTTGGGAGAAGACATGCAAGACATGCAGAACTTTATCCTGGCCATTCAAACAAACTGATTCGAGAATTCATTTGAGTTATAAGTAAGGTTCAGCCAGGCCTGAATGGGGGAATCTAAGTAACAGCCGCATCCCCATATGAAGAAGGCTTCTGAATCCAACTATGCCAAAGCCATCCATGCATGTGAGCATTGTGGTTCCCAACCTACAACCACCACAGATGCCTCCTACCTGTGAAATAAGGAACTCCCTCCCCCACCCCTCAGGGTTGCCTACAGCTTGGCTACAAAGACAGCTGCAGAACGCAGCAAGGAAAGCAGAGACTCCACTAAGAAACAAAGTACCCCAAACAAATTGGAGAACCTATTTTTTGTTGTTGATCTTCTTCTTAGGTTTTATCTTTTTTCTTTTCTGTTCTTTTTTTCTTACTGTTCTGTTTAGTCTTAGATATACAGTCTACGGTGACAACCAGGCCTCCTCTTTCTTAGTTATGTGCATACTTAATTCTGGCTCTATTTTTGATTGCTCAATTTTCTTTTTTTTGTTTTTTTTGGTCCGGTCGTGGGGCTTGAACTCTGGGCCTGGGCACTGTCCCTCAGCTCTTCAGCTCAAGGCTAGCACTCTACCACTTGAGCCACAGCGCCACTTCCGGCTTTTTTCTTTTTGCTTATGTGGTGCTGAGGAATCGAACCCAGGGCCTCAAGCATGCAAGGCAAGCACTCTACCACTGAGCCACCTTCCCAGCCCCTGATTGCTCAATTTTCCATTTCTCTATTTTTTTAATTTTTTGAGGATTTTAAGTTTTTATTTTATTTCTATTTTTTGTATTTTTTAAATTAAAAAATGTTTTGATTTTGTCATTTTTTCGTCTGTTCTTTCCCTTTACTCCTCTATTCATATTTGTTAATTTTTCCTTATATCATTTCTATTTCTTTTAATTTCACTTGAACTCGTTTTCCTTTATGATCCTTCTCTCTACTTCATTCTGTTGACCCTTAATTGTTTGTCTGTGAGTTAGACTTTATTTGTTTTCATTTTGACTCTTATCTAATTGGCTCATGCTGTTATCCTTTTGGTTCAGACTTTCTCACTAGCTACAACTATATATAATCTCCTTTACTGCAGCACAATCCCACCACCCACCCCCAGCAAAAAATATGGGAAAACCAATTTATGATTTAAACTCTGTGCAATTATAGGGCTCTAGTTGGTTTTTTACTTTAAATTGTGTTCTGCTGTGGTTTGAGATTTGCTTTTGTTTCCAAATGGGCAGAACAAACTATAGAAACACAAGAAAAATGTCTAATCAAGGAACCTCAACCCCAACACAAAATAACCAGGCAATAGAGCAGCCATTAAAAGATCTAGAAGATAGTTCAAGCCCCACAACTGAGCAAAAAGCAACAACAATACCAAAAACACTGTTGATAAATATGCTTTAAAAAAAAAAAGATAGAAAGCCTGCATGAGGTTATGCATTAGCATGATGAAACTAACCACTAACCATGAGACTAAACCATGAGAGAAATTATGGAATCCACAAACAGAAAGTGAGGTGAATTGCAAAAGAAGGAAAGGGAGTCCAATGAAAAAATAGTAATCCAACTAAAGGATATGAGAGAGATACCAATTAAGTCAAGGAAGTAAAGAAGTCTATACAAGACCTAAAACAAAGCTTCAAAAAAGAGACTGAAGCCATCAAAAATGATCAATTAGGGACTGGGAAGGTAGAGTCTAACATGCATGAAGCCCTGGGTTTGATTCCTTAGTACTACATAAACAGAAAAAGCCAGAAGTCGAGCTGTGACTCAAGTGGGAGAGTGATAGCCTTAAGCAAAAGAAGCTCAGGGACAGCACCCAAACCCTGAGTTCAAGCCCCAAGACTGGAAAAAAAAAACAAAAAACAAAAACAAAACAAAACAAAAAACCCCACCAAAACTTGAACAATTAGAAGAGAAATAAAAAACAAAGTACAAAGTCTTGACAGGAGATTAGATTATGCAGAACAAAGAATCTCTGGAATTGAAGATAGTTGAGACTGTATAAAGAAAGAATAGACAATTATTCAAAACAAATCAAAGAAACAAATATATCTATCCATCCCTACAAGAGCTGTAAGACACAATCAGAAGGCCTAATTTAAGGATAATAGTATTGAAGAGGGCCAAGAGAAGGAAGCTAAAAGAATAGGAAATATTTTTAACAAAATCCTAGCAGATAACTTTCCGAACATCCAAATTGATAGGCCCATTCAGACACAAGAAGCCTTTAGAACCCCAAACAGACCAGATCATAACATCCCACTGCCATATTGTCATCTGTACAGGAGAGACCAAGAAAAGGATCTTTAAAGCTGTCAGGGAGAAAAGATTGCCAGCGCCAGTGGCTCACACCTGAAATCCTAGCTAATCAGGAGGCTGAGATCTGAGGATCACAGTTCAAAACCAGCCCGGGCAGGAAAAACTGTGAATCTCTTATCTACTACCAGAAAACTGGAAGTGGCACTATGGCTCAAGTGATAGAGTGCTAGCCTTGAGCTGAAGAGCTCAGGGATAGTGGCCAGGCCCAGAGTTCAAGTCCCATGACAGACAAAAACAAAACAAAACAAAATTACTTGTAAAAGAAAACCAGTCCGAATAACTATAGATGCCTCCGCTGAGACCATGAAAGCAAGGAGAGCCTAGAATGAAGTATGCCATGCCTTTAAAACAAGCAACTGCCAACCAAGAATAGTATACCCAGTGAAGTTCTCCTTCATAACCGAGAGACAATGAAAAACCTTCCATAACAAGGAAAAATTGAAGCAATTTATCTCCACCAAACCAGCATTACAGAAGAAACTTAAAGACATACTACATAAAGAAAATGAACAAGAGCATGATATTGGCAGAGAAATGACTCTTCATCAGAGAACCAGATAAATATAGTAAGAAATGATGAGGCACAGCCCCCAAGAAGGTGGATAGCATAGCAGGAGTTAGTCCTAACTCTCAATATTAACGGACTAAATTCTCCAAATAAATGATGTAGATTGACTAGATCTATCCATCTTCTATCTTCAAGAGACACATCTTACCCACAACAACAAAAATATTCTGAAAGTGAAAGGCTGGAATAAAATGTATCAACCAAATGACCCCCATAAGCAGACCAGAGTTGCAATACTAATAGCAGATAAAATAGACTTCAAATTAAAATTAGAAGAGATGTAAAGTATATTATATACTAACAAAGGGATTTCTCCTACAGGAGGATATAATAATTCTAAATAGTTATATACCAAATGCCAGAGCACTCAACTACATCAAACAAATACTACTTAACCTAAAACACACATAGATCCAAATATATTGACTGTTAGTGACTTTAACACATCACTGTTGCCCCTGGGTAGATCAACCCAGCAAAACCTCAACAGAGAAACATCAGAACTAAATAATTACACTGATGAACTAGACTTAACAGACATTTACAGAATAGTTCACCCACCAGCATCAAAATTTATGTTCTTCTCAGGAGTACATGGGACAGTTTCCAAAATAGATCATATTTTAGGCCACACAGCAAATCTCTGTAAATTCAGAAATATTACCATCATTCCCTGAGATCTGCCAGACCACAATGGAATAAAATTAGAGTTCAATACCAAAAGCCATCATAGAAAATTCTCTATGTCATGGAGACTGAACAACACATTGTTGAATCACCAGTAGGTCCTTGAAGAGGGCAGAACGGAAATTCTACCATTTGTGGAATTTAACAAAAATGAACACACAAAATACCAGCTCCTCTGGGAGTACTCAGAGGAAAATTATAGTTCTGAGTGCTTACATCAAAAAATTGGAGAAATCTCAAATAAACAATTTAATGATGCACCTTGAAAAACAGAAACAAGCCAAACCCCAAACCGGCAGACAGAAACAATCAAAATTAAATCAGAAATAAATGAATTTCAGACAAAAAAAAACCAACCACAGGAAAAAAATCAACAAAACAAAGAGTTGGTTCTTTGGAAAAATTAACAAAAATTAACAGACTCTTAGAAAATCTGACCAAAAAAAGAAGAAAATACACCTAAATAAAAATAGAGATGAGAACGGGAACATCACAACAGAAACTACCAAGATCCAGAACATAATAAAGGGATGATATATCTAAACTAAACCAAGAAGATTTAAACCAACTAAATAGACCCATACAAGTAATGAAATAGAAATGGCAATAATACCTCCCTTCTAAGAAAAGCCCCAGATCAGATGGATTCATAGCTGAATTCTATCAGGCCTACAAAGAGAACTTATTCCAATATTCCTCAACCTCTTCAATGAAATTGAAAGTGAAAGATCACTATCAATTTATTCTATGAAGCTAGCATAACCTTCCTTCCAAAACCAGATAGAGACCCATCAAAGAGAGAGACCCAACTCTTTGATGAACATTGATGCATAACTTCTCAACAAAATTCTGGCCAGCTGAATTGAACAACAAAAACTCATACACTATCATCAAATGAAATTCATTCCAGAGACGTAAAGTGTGTTCAAAGTACCCAAGTCAATTAATGTAATTCAACACACCAACAAGAGCAAAGACAAGAAATACATGATCACTTCAATAGATGCAGAAAAAGTATTTGACAAGATCCACACCCTTTTATGATAAAAGCTCTGGAGAGGCTTCTGTGCTCAAGCTTAGAGCGCTACCACTTTGAGCCACAGCTCTGTTTATGATTTCCTGGTGGTTAATTGGAGATAAAAGTCTCATGGACTTTCCTACTGGGGCTGGCTTCAAACTGTGATCCTCAGATCTCAGCCTCCTTAAGTATCTAGGATAACAGGCATGAGCCACTGGCTCCAGGCTTGAGGAAGCTGTTTAACTTTGATTAATTTCTTATTAAATTTGTCTGATTGGAGTTCATTTGTGGAAACTTTCTATGGTAAAGGATAACTTTGAAGTTTGCCATCTGTATTTCTGAATCCATACGGTTAATGGTATTTCTCCACAGGAGAGCATTGTTGAAGTATGGATATTATTCCTATACTAGTTTTTCCATTCTAGAAAATATAAAGTTATGTTTGAAGTTTTTCATAACATAGAATTTCTGGAACACTGAAAGTAGATGATCTTTTCAATACCCTGGAACAATACTGAATCCACCTATTCCTCTGCTATGAATGTACAAATTGTTTTGGATGCAAGACTTGTACTCCTTGCCTAGACATAGATTCCAATGTTTCAGCAATGCTCCAGTGTGGGAAAGTATGATCAACTTTGTATCCCCCAAATTGAACATCATAGAAAATTTAAAATGTGAGTTTCCAAATTTTTCCTTTTCATCTAAAATGAATTTAAAATTATTCTAAAAATTAACATTTCACTGTGACTGTAAGGGTCTGGTTTTACACTTTTTGTCAGTTGTGGGGCTTGAACTCGGGGCCTGGGCAGTTTTTAAGCTCTTTTTCTCAAAGCTAGTGCTCTATCACTTTGAGCCACAGCTCTGCTTCCAGTTTCTGAATAGTTAGTTGGAGAAAAGAGTCTCATGGGGACTTTTCTTCCTGGGCTGGCTTCAAACCTCAATTCTTAGATCTCAGCCTACTGAGTAGCTTGGATTACAAGTGTGAGCCAGTACCTGGCTGGACTTTACTCTTTTGATAAAACATGTATTTTTAAAAATATTTTTCAAATAGAGTATTTATAACTTTCAAGAATAAAATGCAAAATTTCTGAAAAAAAATTTCAAATTTGTATGAAACATAGTTCATGTTAAATAGCATGGAAAATAGAATGCTACGTTGATGTCTCTTCAGTCACAACTTAATTTTTTGTAAAGAAGTATTATGTTTTAAAGAACTTATAAACAATAAAAATCTACAAATGTCTTTCAGAAGTATCTGTTAAATTTCATGTATAATGAATGCCTGTGAAACAGGATAGCAGATATGAATCTCTTTTAATATGCTTAGTTTCAATACTTTTTTATTATAAAGCTACTGTACAGAGGGGTTAAAGTTACATGTGTAAGGTAATGAGTACATTTCCTAACGAGCTTGGTACCCCTCCTTTGTTTTTCCCTAAGATTTTACTATTGTTTTGTAAAATTGTAAATCATTAAAAAGTTTCAAAAGTAATTGTTACTTATATGCATATACAATTACTTCATGAAAAATTAAATTACAATGTAATTCGCAGTGCAAATTTAAATGCTTTGTGAAATGTGGGTAGTGCTTTAAAATATGTATTAATACAAATAATTAAAAACCTACTTGTGATTATAATTTTAAAACAAAGAAATACGCTTTCGTGTGAGAGTGAATGAATGTCTTGTATGAGAGAACATGTAGGAGGGATGGGGTGTAGGGGTGAGGAGAGATGGCCTGGTGGAGGATCAAGTAAATATGAGAGGCTAGCAGCACCGGAGCAAGTTTTGCAAGATAAAGCACACTGAGAATTGTTGAGGAATCTAATGTTTTAGAAAATCTGATCTGTAGTAGGCCTTTAAGAAGCTTGATATAGAGGAAGACTCAGAAGCTTGTGAGGCAAGATGAAATATAGAAACTGTGCTAATCCGTATTTCCTTGGTATGATCAATATTTGAGAAAACTTATAGGAGGTAACGTTAGATCTGGCTTACAGATTTAATTATAGCAGAGATGGGAACACAGAGCCTAGAGGAAAGAAGAAAGAAGAAAGAAGGTAGAAGAAGAAAGAGGAGAGAGATGAGTGAACCAGGAGAGAGGAGAGATAAGACAGAAGAGGAGTGAAAACAAGAGATGAGAAAGGAGACAGGAGACAGAAGAAAGAGGAGCACAAGAATGTTCTTTCTGGCTTTTCCCCTTTTGTTTAATCTGGCCCCAATCTATGAGATGGTGTCACCCTATTTGGGACAGATATGCCCAGCTTAGTTACTCTCAAGGGAAAAGTTGTCATAGACATATCCAGAGGAATGCCACTACTACGAGCTTCTGAACCAGTCACAGTCTCATCAATGGGCTTCCAGCTTTCTGCTGTCCCACTCGTCACCAAATTAGATAAGAATGCTTTTAAAAATACATAATACCAAAACATGTCACATTTGTTAAGTACTGTTATTATTGTATGTAGAATAAAACCCAAATTATTTTCTGTGCTCTACTGGGCTAACACAATCCACCTGCTCTCCTTGTTTTCTTTTTCTTTTTCGGCCAGTTTTCTCTTTGTTTAGGACCCATACATATCTACTTCAGGGCTGCCTTCTTGCTGTGTCCGCCTTCGCTGGCTGCCTTCTCATTCAAGTCTCAGCTTAGGAGTCACATCCTTTCACATTCCTGAACAGTGACCAGGCACTCTATCTCATTCTTGCTTTATTTTCTTCATAGTATTTTAAACTATTCAAATTTTTCTTGTACTTCCTGTTTATTATCTGTCCACTGCTTATCTCTCCTTCCATCAACATGGAGTACATGAGAATAGGGACTTAATGTCTGTTATTTAGAAAATGTTCAGTAGGACTAGGGATGTAGCTCAGTTGTAGAGCATATGCCTTACAAAGCCAAAGACATCCCTTGCACTGCAAAAATAATAGTAAAATAGCCCAATAAATATTTATGAATGAATGTTTCAGTTTTACCTATGTAAAATATAAAATATTCCAAATTGCAGAGAATATCGACACACTATGATCTAAGGTGGCTCATTATCATGGCTTGGAAAGGACTGCAGTTTCCTGTAATACTGTAACTTTGAATCTTAGCACTTGGTGAGGTAGCTCCATCCTGTAATCATAGATACTTTCAAGGTAGAGTAGGATCACAGTTTAAGGCCATCCTGGGCATAAATATTCAAGAGATTCTAAGTTGGGTGCTAGTGGCTCATGCCTGTAATCCTAGCTATTCAGGAGGCTGGGATCTGAGGACTTTTAGCTCCAATTAACCAAGCTCTCAAAAATGAGAAGTGGCCATGTGGCTCAAAGTGGTAGACTGTTAGCCTTGAGCAAAAGAACTAAGGGACAGGTCCCAGGCCCTGAGTTCAAGCTCCACAAGCAACAACAACAACAACAACAAAATCAAGGTATTTTATCTCAACGAATGTCTGGGCACAAAGCATTTGCCTATTATCCTAGCTATAGGAGAAGCACAATGGCTGAGCAGAGGTACAGGCCTGTAATCCCAAAATAATCATAAAAAAGCAGGGCTAGCGCTGGGAAGTTGGCTCAGTGGTAGAGTGCTTGGCTCGCATGCATGAGGCCCTGGGTTCAATTCCTCGGCACTACATAAGCAGAAAAAAGCCAGAAATGGCGCTGTGGCTCAAGTGGTAGAGTGCTAGCCTTGAGCTGAAGAGCTGAGGGATAGCGCGCAGGCCCAGAGTTAAGACCCCACAACCGGCCAAAAAAAAAGCAGGGCTAGGCTGGGAATGTGGCTTAGAGGTAGAGTGCTTAGCTAGCATGCATGAAGCCCTGGGTTTTATTATTTCTGTTTATTTAGTACCACATAAACAGAAAAAGCCATTAGTGGCACTGTGCTCAAGTTGCAGATTGCTAGGCCTTGAGCAAAAGCAGCTCAGGGACAGTGCTCAGGCCCTGAATTCAAGTCCCGGGACCAGCAAAAAAAAAAAAAAAAAAGAGGGCTAGAAGCATGGCTCAAGTAGTAAAATGAAACCTTTGTACAAAAACTTAAAAGAAATATAAGAAAACAAAATATACAAGAACTAGTGCTCATGGGAGTAGAGTTAGAAAGGTACAGATCCATGTACAATGCAACAAATACAGTGAGGAAAAGAGGCTGGGAGATAGGAAGTGAAGCAAGTTATGATCATGCCTCAGAGTTCCTAGGGAGACTGAAGAAGAGAGAGGAGAAAATGGGAGGAGATGGAAAAACAAGGAAAAAAGAGGGGAGGGAAGGAAAAAGAGAGGAGAGGAGAGAGGAGAAAGAGAAAGGAGAGAGAAGAGAGAGAGGAGAGAAGAGGAAACCTGTTTCCTATTTTATTCTTATTTTTTTTTTGGGGGGGGGGGGGTCTGGTCGTGGGGCCTAAACTCTGGGCCTGGGCGCTATCCCTCAGCTCTTCAGCTCAAGACTAGCACTCTACCACTTGAGCCACGGCGCCACTTCCAACTTTTTTCTTTTTGCTTATGTGGTGCTGAGGAATCGAACCCAGGGCCTCAGGCATGCAAGGCAAGCGCTCTACCACTGAGCCAACTTCCCAGCCCCTGTTCTCTATTTTAGAATCTATCAATCTGTGGTCTTCCTTTGGAAAACAAGAGGTAGAACTAATGTGAAGATAGTATTTTTTTAAATAGGAACTTTTTTTTTTTTTTTTTTGCCAGTTGTGGGGCCTGACCTCTGGGCCTGGGCACTGTCCCTCAGCTCTTCAGTTCAAGGCTGGCATTCTACAACTTGAGCCACAGTGCTACTTCCGGCTTTTTTCCCCCTTCTGTTTATGTGGTGCTAAGGAATCGAACCCAGGGCCTCATGCATGCAAGGCAAGCGCTCTACCACTGAGCCACCTTCCCAGCCCAATAGGAACTCAATCTTCTCTTTTCATCCATTCTAGTCAAATAAACGTACTTATCTCCTTAAGATAAGTGGCAGAGTTGAAAGTCCCTACTCTCCTGCTTCAGGGTTTAAAACATCTACACCCTTTAAGGAAGATAGTGTTAGGTACTTGTGGGTAATTGGTATGGCAGATGGGCATAGTGACATAAAAACAAGGGAAATGGGCACCAGTGGCTCATGCCAGTAATCCTACTTATCAGGATGAGAGCTGAATATCACAATTCTAAGCCAGCACATGCAGACAAATCAAAAAATCTAAGAGCTTCTTCTACCAGCAAAAAACCTGAAGTGTAGGAGGGGTTCAAGTTTAAGCCGCAATACTGCATTAAAAAGAAAAAAAGTCAAGGATGTGTTGGGGTAGCCCAGGAGTAAAATGCATCCTCAGCAGGTGCAAAGCCCTAGTCTCATCCTCAGCACTGCAAAATCAAGTGTAATAGTCATAGGAAAGCTCCTGGGAGGTGGTGTAGAGGCTGAGTTCTAGATCAAAGTTGCTGCCCAGACAGGAACTCTCTGCTGAGGTTTCTGTGCAAAAAGATGTGAGCAAGGAAGGGACCATGAGAATGTCTAGGGGAGAGTGATCAAGGCAGAAGTGAGGGCAGACTGCAAGGCTGAAACTTGGTAATTCTGAATTTGAAAGTTGGGACAAGTTAGCTAGGAACAACTGTTCTTGATTTGAGGATTATCAGGGAAGGCAGCATGAGCATTGAAGAGTGAGCAAGGAGAGACTGGCATAAAATGTCAGACATATGCAGCCATGTGACAGAAATGTGGCAGAGATGTGGTGCCTGAGAGTAGCCCACTGTTCCATCCTTGACTTTTACTCCTAGTGAGGGAAGGAGGTTTTGAGCAGGTGACTTGATTCAACCTAATTTTCAAGGCAATTATCTGGCTGATATAGGGAAGCAATAACAACAGCACAAGTGTGGAGACAAGCAAGGAGGTTATTGCAATAATACAGAGGACAGATAGTGATGGCTAGGGCCGGGGTAGATTGTTTCTGAGGCTGAACCAACAAGACTCACTGATGATTTGGATGGGGAGTATGAGAAAAGAAGTCAGAGCTGAGTCTATGAGTGTTTAGTTGAGGCACCAGAATGATGCTACCAGGTGTGAAGCTGGGAAGACTGAAAAGAATAGGGGAAAAGTCATTAATTTACTTTTCGAACGTGTGATACCTATTATATCCAATTGGTAATAGAAACCATTGGGTATATAATTCTGGGGTTAGGGAGCAGTTCTGAAGTAGAGGTGTAAATGTGAAATTATCATTATATATGTGGCATTTACAACTCTGAAGCAGCATTAAGTCCCTGAGAGTGAGACTAGTTTAGGTTGGAAAAAAAAAAAAGAACTCCAATAAATCTAGCTAGTTCATACAGATCAGGTTGATGATGTGGAACTAGTCAGAAAAACAGGAAGTGGTATCAGTGAGGATAAGCAAGGGTTATATAAGATATTAGGTAAGAGATGAAAACTTTCTATAAGGAAAAGGCAGGTTGAACACAGGAAATCAACACTTCCCTGAAGTAATTAGAATATGGGGTTATAAGTCAAAGTAAGCACAAATGTATGCCTGGCTATGGAAACTGCACTTTTAGTTCTGGGTCAGAGTTAGTAGGAAGTTTTAAGTAGACTAGTGACATTCTCCAATTTTCTTTTAGTGGAATCTCTGTAGCAGTACTATACAAGGTAAGTCTTTGTTAGGAAGGATAGTAGAAAGCATTGTAGAAGAAGGGAGACTAAGAAACTATGGCCAGAGAGCACAGAAAGGAAAACAATAGGTGGATCTTGGTAGACAAGAGACCCACAGATCAATGCTACACTTTAGAATTTAAAAGTGTTGGGAGCCTGGTCTCCAAGGAGGCACTTTGGAGGTAGTGGAAATTGGGGGAAGAGGGTTAGTGGGAGGTCTTTAGGTCACTGGGAGAGTGTTTTTGAGAGGGAATTTTAAAACCACAGTCACTTCCTCTTCCTCTCCTTGTAGCCCAGCCATGAAGAAAGTAGTTTTGCTCTACCCACACTTCTTCCAATACGTGCCGCTTCACCACTGACCCAAAGCAATTGAGCCAGTAAGACCATAGACTAGAACCTTTAAACTGTAGTAACTTTTTAACAGCACTGGGGCTTGAACTTAAGGCTGGCCTGCTCTACCACTTGAGCCACATCTCTACTTCCAAAAGAACTTTGTGTGTGCATGTGTATGCATACACATACACCAGCACTAGGGCTTGAACTCAGAGCCTCGTATTCTTGCTTGGCTTTTTTGTTAACAGCTGGTACTCTACCACTGGATCCATGTCTCCAACCCAGCTTTTTTGCTGGTTATTTGGAGATAGAACCTCATGGATTTATCTGCCAGAGCTGGATTCAAACTTCAATAATCAGATCTCAACCTTCTGGGTAGCTAGGACTACAGATGTGACCCACCACCAGCATCCCACTTTTTTAAAAACAGATATTTAGAGACAAAAACATTCTGAAGCCAAATGCTTTCTTTCTATACCTTATACAATTCAACTTCTGGCATATACTAACCTATTTCTGTCACATGAGAACGAGGGGTTCCCAAAGCTTCTCAGTTTTCAGAACTACTTAGGAAAAGCATTTCAGGAATTCTCATTGGGGAAAAAGAAAAAGAGTCTCACAAGAGGCAAATTTTAGAAAGGATTTATTTTAGTATATCAGGGTTAAAGTAGAAACAGAAACATTTCCTGCTCCCCAGGCAGAAAACATGAGTCATGAAAGACCCATTTCCAAAAATTGTGCGTGTATGCATGTGTGTGCAGGCATGACTGTACATACAGTCATGTATGTACATATGTGTGTGTGTGCAGGCACGCGTGCGCTGTCAAGGGGCTTATCCCCAGGCACTGTCCCTGAGTTTTTTTCTCTCAAGGCTAGCCACAGCTCAACTTCCAGCTTTTCTTGTGATTCGCTGAAGATTAAGAGGCTAACAGACTTTCCTGCCTGGGCTGCTTCAAACCTCAATCATCAGATCTCAGCCTCCTGAATAGGTAGGATTACAGGCATGAGCCATCAGTGCCCGGCTCCCAATTCCAATTATTTTAACTCTATTTATTTATATTAAGAAGAAGGAGCCCCAATTCTTTTTTTTTTTCTTTTTGGTTGGTCGTGGGGCTTGAACTCTGGGCTTAGGTGCTGTCCTTGTGCTCTTCAGCTCAAGGCGAGTGCTCTACTGCTTGAGCCACAGTGCCACTTCTGGCTTTCTAGTGGTTTACTGGAGATAAGAGTCTCATGGACTTTCCTGCCCGGGCTGGCTTTGAACCACGATCCTCAGATTTCAGCCTCCTGAGTAGCTAGGGTTAGATGTGAGCCACAGGCGCCCAGCTCAGAGCTCCAATTCTTGACTTTTCACTTTGCCAATCAATTAGAATAATTCAGCACAATCTTCTAAGCTGTTTGGTAATGTCATTTTCTTACTCAAAACTCTCCTGCGGATTCTCAAATGACTGTAACAGAAGTTCACAGCCCTCTCAGTCCAGCATTCACTCCTTCCCCAATCTGACCCCACCCCAGTCTTTAAGGTCTTGTTTCCACTTGTGTCCACTCCAGGGATTCTAAAACCATTCTTTCTCATAAAGCATGGAAGAGTTATATGGTAAAATGACATTGGATCTGTACAGTGACTTAAGAATTTATATAAAGTTAGGCCAGTTTTTTTTAATATAAAGCTTTTCAGTGTATACAGTGTAAATATCTAAGAAGCAATTAAAACATGAAACATTTCCAAAACTTACTTGATGCCTCATGTCATCTCCATGGCAGCCACTCTGAAATTTGTTGGCTTCAGATCAGATTTCATCTATAAAACTCCCTACTTGAGCTTTTTTGTTACCTATGTGTGTATCCTATAATATATAAACATATATGCTTATACATGTATTTAAAGTTTTGTAGAATGTTGGAAGTAATTATAGTCATCCAGGCACTATTCAATTTTGCAAAGTCTTCCATTATATTGGCTATTGTAGAAATAGACTATGGAACCCAGAATACATGTTCATGTCACGTTACAAAACATAGAAACTATTTGTAAGATAAATTGATTTAATAATACTGTTAGCTGACAGGAAAGGCAGGAATACCCCATCCTACACACACACACACACACACACACACACACACACACACACACACACACACACACACACACACACACACACACACACACACACACACACACACGTACGTACGTATTTGACAGGGATTACTCTGCTTAAAGTGGTCAGGAGGTCAGAAGTTGATAGACACATTTTCTGGCTTTTTTTCCCTCCATGATATATGACTTCCAGGTAATCTTTGGATCTCAAATATAAGTAGCTTCTATTCCACTCTGGCTTTGGGGAGTCACTCTGTGGTTGACAGGACTAGAGTCACTGGGGAGCTTGGCACCACCAAAACATATCTAAACATTGCTAAATGGCTACCAGCATGCTAAGTCAACACACAATTTAGCAGCGGTGAAATGAGAAAAGGGCAAGAGGAGGAAGCCATGCCAAACCTATGATTAAAATGTCTATTTAGGAGGATGGATCCAGATGAAACCATGGCCATTAGGTGAGAGAAGACAGGTGTATCAAGGCTTCTCTGGAGGTCTAAAGAGGTCAGGAGAGGACAGGCTGGCTACAAGTGCTGTGCAGACATTGTCCAGAAACATTCAAGTGAGACATCAATCCAGTAGCCTATGTGGCAAACAGTACTCTGAGCACTTTTTTTCACAGAAGAGAATTCAGCTGCTGAGGCTATTTCCATGAAGACTCACAGCTGGCACTGGCATCTGCTGGGCCTCAGTGGAGTCTTGCCAAGGGTGGATAAGGACTAGCAACATCTGCTGAGGGCCACACCTATGGTCCAGGGTGAGCATCACAGCTGCACGGGGAGTGAGCTCTCCACTTAGGTGAGGATCAGTGGGACACCATCATAACAGCAGCCACTGGACAACCCCAGTCACAAGGCCTGTTCCATGCCACTCTGTTCTTCATCCTCCATCTGTAACCAGCTCCAGTCTAGACTCTGAAAGTCAACAGGTATATTAAAAGTTCAGCAGCTACCACGCACCTCAGACTGTCTTTGCAGGAAGCAACCAGCATACTTGAAAAGTCAATTTAAACCCATTTAATTGCATCGGAGCACCCTTGAGCAGAGTGAAATACATACTCAAAACCATGCAGGGTGTTTCTATTAGTTGGATTCAGAATACCTGGAATTCTGTGACTGGGAAACTTGAAAGCCATTTTTTGTACTACTTGTGGCTCACAGCATTTCTGTACATGCTCAAGAGGCAAGTGGTATCGATCAACTACAGATTCTAACCTCAGCAGAAATGCTCTGGTGAGACTTCCTCTTCCTATGGTGTAAGTTTGATTACACAGTGAGATGATCAGACAGTAACAGAAAGAAAACAATAGAGAATGGACAGTTCCCACACATAACCAGAGATGACTGAAAGTGGCAGTAGTGCCCTCTGCCTTTTCACCAAAGTTAGAAGTCAGGAGGTCAGCTAGCACAGGATTCTATTTGCAGAAAAATGCCATTTAAACATTTAAACGAACAATTTAGGATCCTCTTAGCAATTTAAACTTACTTTTACATACCCATCTCTGGCTAGGTTTTCTTCCTCCACTTTCCTGTTACTAGTGCTGCTCTAGTGACTGCTAAGCTCTGAGTCTTTGAAGTACAGGATCACAACCAACTCCATCCAACACAGTGCCCAACACACACTCAGCAATGGTACTCACAGTTCAGGTGGGGAAGAGCCTACCAGGAATACTACTGCTTTTGCCTTCTCATCAGGATTTAAGTCTCACAAAGATTTAATAATATAATGCACACAATATACTTTTAAGAATATAGTAACTGATGAATATTTATAAATGCACTAAAATCATAATATCTACAAAACTGAACTTAACACTATATTGCTTTTCCATTTTCTTTTCTTTTTCTGCAGAAAGAAAGGACAGCACAGCTGGAATCCCAAGGGTCTGTTACCATAAAACTCTGGTCCTGCGCCTTCACGGTGTTCTGCATGGCATTTTCTAGTTGGGCACAGAGAGTATGTGCTTCAGCTACCAGTTCTTCACTAAAGACAATGATAAAATTATTAAAAAAGGACATTAGTATCATACCAGTGCTAACACTACTGCTTTCAAATATACTAAAGAGCTTTAATTATACATATATATATATATATATACACATACATGTATATATGTATGGGAGAGAGAAAGAGAGAGAGAGACAGTGTGTGTGTGTGTGTGTGTGTGTGTGTGTGTGTGTGTGTGTGTGTGTGTGTGTGTGTGTGTGTGTGTGTGTGTGTGTGTGTGTGTGTGTGTGTACGTGCATGTGCCAGTCCTGGGGCTTGAGCCTGGTGCTATTCCTAAGGTTTTTGGCTAAAGGCTAGCATTCTGCCATTTGAGCCACTTCCAACTGTTTAGAAGTTCACTGGAGATAAGAGTCTCACAGACTTTCCTGCCAAGGTTGGCTTTGAACTACAATCCTGAGATCTCAGTCTCCTGAGAAGCTAGGATTACAGGAGTGAGCCACTGGTACCTAGCCCTTTTATTATTATTATATTTTGGTTGGTTGTGAGGCTTGAACTCTGGGCCTGGGCACTGTCCCTCAGCTCTTCAGTTCAAGGCTAGCACTACCACTTGAGCCACAGTGCCACTTCTGGTTTTCTGGTGGTATACTGGAGATAAGAGTCTCACAGAGGTTCTTGCTTGGGCTGGCTTTGAACTGCAATCTTCAGATCTCAGCCTCCTAAGTAGCTAGGATTACAGGCCTGAGCCTGAATGCATGAAATAACATGCATTTTGATCCTGAATGTCTGACTCCTCATGGAGTATTTTATTCTTTTGGTTAAGTACTTTTCAACTGCTCAAATTCAAGTATCAATAGTATTGCTTAAAATATGAAATAGCACATAGAACTGTGTTTAATATGCATAAGCAAAATGTCCCCTTTTGAATTACAAGATACTGAAATTAATTCTCTCTAAACTGCCAAGTATAAAGATGTTTTCTATTTATTTATGTATTTAGTGTGTGTGTGTATGTGTGCGTACTGGTTCTAGAACTTGAATCAGGGGCCTCAAACTCTTATTTAGCTTTTCACTTAAGCCTGGTGCTCTACCACTGAGCCACACATCCACTGCCAGATTTTTGTTGATTAGGGATAATGGTCATTTGGATTTATCTGCCCAGAGTGGCTTTGAATCTGAGCAGCTATATTTACAAGTGTGAGACACTGGTGCCAGGTTTTTAATATCCAATTTTTAAACTAGAAAGAAATAAAAAGGACCAAGCAATCCACAAGGTTTCCACAGTTCCTTTGTCTGTACTGAAGTGTAAAGTTCTGGAATCATACATCATCTAATCAGGTATCTTTCTTTTCTGTAGTAATACATATCTGTTTCCTATCATGAATGGGTTATCATTAATATCATCAGTGGGAGAGTCTAACAAGTTTCCTACCTTCAGTTCTGTGACTCTGTAGAAGAAAATGCCAGTGAAACGCTGGTGGCTTATGCCTGTAATCTTGGCTACTCAGGCAACTGGGACTGAGGATCATGATTTGAAGCAGGAAAGCCAATGAGACTCTTTATCTATTATTAACCACCAAAAAGAAGTGGAGCTGTAGTTTAAGTGGTAGTGTACTACTAGCCTTGAGCAAAGAAGTTCAGGAACACTGCTCACAAAAAAAGAGAGAGACAGAGAGAGAGATAAAGAAAGAAAGAAAAGAAATTGCCAAGGACAGCATAATGGTATTCTGCGACTTTCACCTTGTAAATGTGACTTTTTAAATGAGAAGGAACTCAGAGCATGTTTTTGCTCTACTTAGTCTATGGGCTCCTAGCTAGACTAAAGGTGCAGTCAGGGCATTGAGAGAAGCATATAACTAAGTTATTGTCCTCCAAGAGCTAACAAGAGGTAAGGGATATAATTAAGACTTTAACATCATGTACAATTAAATCTAAAGTAGGCTACAAACTCCCTAGGATCAAGAATAGGATATTCCTAAACTGAGTGTGATAGTACATGTCACTATACACAGCTATGCAGGAAGTAGAGATCAGGAGGATCATTAATCAATACTAGCCCATTCAAAAAGTTAGCAAGACACATGTCAACAAATAGGGCACGGTGATACGCATCTGCAATCCAAGTTATATGGGAAGTACAGGTAGGAGGATCAAGGTCTGAGCCTGGCTCTAGGCAAACATGTGACATCTTGTCTGAAAAATAACTACAGAAAAAAGGTGTGGAGGTGTGAGTCAGATGGTAACATGTCTGCGGTGTGAGACTCAGTTCAAACCTCAGTACTACCACCACCAAAAAAAGTTTTCAAAACACCTTTATTACAATACAATACAATACAATACAATTATAATACAATAAAATTACCATAAAATTTGCCTGTTTATCTGGGCACCGGTGGCTCATGCCTGTAATCCTAGCTACTCAGGAGGCTGAGATCTGAGGATCACGGTTCAAAGCCAGCCTGGGCAGGAAAGTCTGTGAGACTCTTACCTCCAATAAACCACCGGAAGCGGCAACTGTGGCTCAAGCGCTAGAGCACTTGTTTTGAGCTGAAGAGTGCAAGGACAGCGCCCAAGCCCAGAGTTCAAGACCCAGGACCGACCAAAAAATTTTTTTGCCTGTTCAATGTATACAATTGCATGTAGAATATATGGACAGAGTTGGACAATCATTACTATGCCTAGCTTTTGAACATTACTATCATGTGAAAAGAAACCTTTATGGTTTACCCCCTGCCCTGGTTACCCTCCAATGGTAGGCCATTATCAATTTCTTTTGTATACCTAAAGAGTGTAGAAAGGGACCGCTTTTAACTATCTCCAGTGACTGGGAACTGGCAGAGGGAAGCAGTGTGCACAATTGTAAAAGACATCTGAGGAATGAGGCAGTAACTGTTAGGTCCTCCCTAACAGTGTACAGCAGAGCCAGTTGGAGGACTTCTGGGAATCACCTTGATTTAGGGCTCTAAAGAGGCCCAAGAACCTGTATCTCTGCTGCTGCTGCTGCTGCTTGTCTGGTTAAGGCTTTACAAGTTGAATTAGTACAAGTGGTTTGTAAGTTGACACTGGATCTAAGACCCACACTGAAATGGGGACAAATGCCTGAATAAGTTCAGACTTGATCTACAGTGTAGTGAAAAGCTACTTTTAGTGACTAATCAAGAAACTTCTTGGTCAATATAGAAGATCGAGTGAGGAGCAGCAGTAACAGACAAAGCAGGAAGCCCTACTAGTCCATCAATACTTCTGTCGCAGTGACTCACGTAATAAAAGGGAAGAAAAGAGATGAACAGGAGATGAAGAGAGGATTAGGAGGAGAAACAGTAGATTAGTAACTCCAGGTGGATGTAAGCAGAAGGGAGTAGGCCAGGAACTCAGGTATGAGGAAGATGGTAGGAAAAGGAAATAGGTTTTGAAGAACAGAAATGATTGGTAAGACTAAAAAACAGCATGGACCGACTAGCACTTTCAATATTCTCACTAAGCAATTAATAATCCAACCATCAGACAAGGAAACTAGCTAGTTACAGCAAGTGACAAGGGACTATGAGAACAAAATATATATCAATTTTGTGTCCACAGGGTCTGGCATCTATAACAAATAGAAGGAAATCTTCAGTCACGCTGGCACCCCATGCCTATTAATACTAGCTACTACTAGCAACACATGCAGGAGGTTGAGATCTAAGAACTGCTGTTCAAAGCCAGCCCAGGAAGATAAATCTGAGAGTGGTGGTTCAAGTGGTAGAACACCAGCCTTAATCGAAAAGCTAAGCACATGTGAACAGTCTATAGTTTAAACCCCAGTACCAGCACAAATACATACACAAAAAAATCCCCTATCAGATGCTGAAGTAATGAACACTGGTAATAAACATACATCTTTATCCCCAAGGTCTCCATATGCTCCCTTAAATGTTATACTTGGCATTGTCACCATGACTTACCTTTTCTTGTTTGGCTCAGGTAAACTGTCACAGGCAGAGGAAGGCTGGGACATTAGCTGACCAGAGTGACTGACTCGAGAAGTATTGATGCTATCTGGGCTTCCACTGACAGGACCTCGGACTTTGCTCTAAAGGAACAAACCAAGAAAATTTTGGAGCCCAGTGATAAAATGAATTCTGCATTTATGCCACTGTATTTTCTAATTGTCCAAAAGTCACCAGAGTTCTTTCTAGAAACCACCAACTGACATATATTGACATATATCTACTGGTAATTTGACAAGAGCTGGAACTTTACACTTAGCCTCTAAAGTGTTTCAGTATCAAAAGGTGGGGAGACTGAAGAGCCTGTCTTTGAAGGCTTCCTTTCATCCATCTGATTCCCTAACAAGCTATTACAGGAAAAGAAAAGGAATGTGTCTTAACCCTTTTCCAAGTAGGAGATTGAGACACATGAAGAAGTTAGGACTGTGGTAGAAATAAGGAGATACCAAAATATGCTAGAACTAGTCCACTACCCAGACTGATGCTCCGTTAATGGCTCCATTTACTTACTGCACTTTTTTTTATACTTGCAGCCTATAGACAATAGTTGCAGCCACTTTTCTGTGTGCCCGGTAGCCCTGGTTGGCCCTCAGGCTAGCGATGTTTCTAGTTTCATATTCTCTTCTCTGGCTAGATTAAGGTCCACACTTCAGTCTTTTAAGCAGTTCTGTTTTGCACTGTTTTTTACCCACATGTTGTGCCTCCTATCAATCACTTGTCTATAGATATATGCCATCCACAGCCTAGATTTCTGCCTAGCCTTTGAGGGTGGCAGGTCATTCATTCCTGCTGACTGGTTCCCACACGATCAGAGAGCTTTGCTCCCCAAACTCTCTATCAGTAACCACAGGACAGATTCCAGCCCCCACTGCTCTAAATGCTGAGGTCTACCAAAGTGTCACATCCTGTTTCCAGTTGCCACCAGGGATTTTCCTAAAATCTGAATGGGATAGTATCATTTCCACACTTAAGTTCCTTTGATGTGAATGGGAACATTGAACTCTGTTCCCTCTTACACTGTGAAAAGTGCGAAAAATGAGAGAGGCCTGCATCAGATAGCTCTGGCCACTCTCCAGGTCTCCCTGGGTGTTACCCTTCTGCTATTACTCCCATCCAGACTGCACCATATTCTTTAGGGCCTCACGGGCTCAGAAAAAGCAATGTCTTGGTTTTGGAATGTCTTCATTGCCACAAAACCCCTACCTAACTCCTCTTTATTCTTCAGAAGCCTTTATGGTTGCTCCCCCACCTCCAAGACAGAAGCTGGTGGTCCTTGCCTGCATTCACATCACCATTCTCACTTGCTATGGCTACATGTTCTAGATTGTTCTTACATGCCCAAGTTTTCACATTACTGGCACATAGTCAGCACTCAATGAATGCAGGTGGCTGATCAGATGTACATACCCCAACTTCTCTCCTCTTGGATCTCACAGCTCATCACCTCTCCTCTCTTCTGTTCCTTCTTTCTTATAGGAAGAAATACCTCTTCCTTCTTGGAAAATCCAGAACTGATGCTTTTGATGGATCCTGATCATCAACTGTCCCTTTTTCTCTGATATAAATCTCCTGTGCTCTGCCTCCTCTTGCTTGTCTTACAGGCATGACCCAATCTCCAGGATCTTTACAAAACACCATCTTTGTATTCTGATCCTCTATTAGCTCCTATCTGCTTACCTGCTTTTCCTTCCCACTCTTTTTTAATTTTTTTTTTTTTTTTTGAGACAGCATCTCACCATAAAGCCTAGGTTGGGCTCCTGAGCTCATTATCCTCTAGCCTTAAGACTTCCAAAGGATAGGATTAAAAGTATATAACATGATGCTGCAAACAGAACTGAAGGCTTTGCACATTTGAGACTACTGAGATAATGCTCAGTTCCTGCACCTTTTAGACTACTGAAACACACGCTCAGTTCCTATAACCCTCTATGTGTTCTTACAAGACATGTGGATTGAGAGATTGTTGAGGTCATGAGAGAAGGAAGAGGCAGATGAGAATGAGGCAGCCATATGCTAAAAAAGGCTTCAAGTTACTAAAGCTAGAAGAAGCCAAGGAGCATTCACCCTGAAGCTGTCAGAGGGGTACCATCCTGCCAACACTTTTTGTTGTCAATCTTTTTGTTGGCTTGTTAGATACAAGGTCTTATCTAGGTTGGTCTCCAACTTTGTATATAGCTCAGGCTGGCCTTGGATTCACAATACTCTTGCCTCAGCCTTTCCAGTGCTAGGACTGCAAGAATGTGCCACTATGCCCAGCCTGACATCTGGACTTGTATATGTGTATGCTTATATGCATGTGGGGGGGGATGGGGAGAAGGGGGGGAAAGAGAGAGAAAGGAGGAGGGAAGAGAAAAAGAGAGAGAGGAGAGAGAGGAAGAGAAAGAAAAAGGGAAAAAGAGAGAAAAAGAAAGAGAGAGAGCGCGCGCGTGCGCCAAGGCCTGAACTCAGGGCCTCACATTCTTGCTGGCACTTTACCTCTTGAGCCATGTCTCCTATATGCCATTGTGTGTGTATGTGTACATACATGCATATACTGGTACTAGGGCACAAACTCAAGGCCAAGGCACTGTCCTATAGTTTTTTTGCTCAGGGCTGTGTCCGTTTCTAGCTTTTTGGTGGTTAACTGGAGGTAAGAGGCTCATGGACTTTCCTGCATGGACTATCTCTGAACCACAATCCTCAGATATCAGACTTCTGAGTAGTTAGGATTACAGACATAAACCACTAGCACCCAGCTTCTTGCTGGCTAATTGGAGTCTTCTTGGAATTTCTTGCCCAGGTTTGCTTCGAATTAAGATTCTCTAGGTCTCAGCCTTCTGAGTAACTAGGAGTTCAGGCATGAGCCACTGGCACCAAATTGACACCTGAAATTTTAACTTCTGGCCTCTGGAGCACTGAGAGGAAGATTTCTGCTATTTGGAACCAGTCAGTTTCAGTAATTAGCAACTGTGGATAAATAAAAACCCTAGTACAAGACCTTCCTCCAACCACTCTACCTAGCCCTTTACTCCCTGCCCATTCCATGTCAAAGGGAAGTGACAGTAGAACAGTGGCTGACTGGCTTGCTGGAAGACTGTAATTCCCCATGAGAGGAAAAAGCACACTCACACACGCGATCTTCAGAAGGTTCCAGAGCTCCTTCTGCCGCTTTTCCTGAAGCCGGACAACCGTCTTCTCATCCTCATTCATTAGACTAACCACCTCTTCCACCTTGGGCAGCAATTCCAACGCCTTCTGCTTGCAAACCACAGTTTTGCTGTGAAGAACAAACATGACAGAGCCCAGTGGGTTCTGGTACAGTGGGAACACAGTATTGCTCTTCAGCCATCCGCAGCTGTTACATTTTTCTGAGCAGCTGAGCAAACTATAGGAGAGTAAAGGAGACACTTCCCCATGTCCAGCTGGTACCTCCCTCCATGGAGTAGGAAGCAGTCATACCTGAGCTGTGTGTAAATCACTCGCACTTTCTTCTCGAAGCTTTGAATTGCCTGAAGGAGGAGACGAACCATTTCTTGACTGTCACCATCTGTCCGCTGGTCTGGATAGAAGAGGAAACAGTTGTTCCAGGGGGCTGGCAGAGTGCCAGTGCCCCAGAAATGAGATGGTAAGGGATGGGGCAGCCAAACCCACCTACCTCTTGGCTTCTCCCTAAGTCTCCTGTAGAGTTCCCTTGCTTGTTCCTCTCTAAAACACACAAGCAACAGTACTTATATTTAGCTTTAAACAAGCCTGTCTACAGAGATGTTCTGCTAATTCTTGCAGGAGAATCACTGACTTCCAGACACAAGACTGATGATATGAATTTCTTGATAAGAAGAACTATTTCTGGTGATATCTTTAGTAAACAAATGATCACCCTTATCAAAACTCAAACTCCTCCTGTTTAATGAGAGCAAAGTTTCAAGAAAGAAAGATCTGCTCAATCCTGAATTCCCCACTTGGCTTCTGCAAAAATTAATTCTAGGGCCTAAACAGGAGCAGATGTGAGCCCAGGGGCAGATGTAAACTGCCATTCCCTAATACAGGTGAGGCTGGCAACAATCTTAAAAGAAGGCTCCATTTGAAAACTGGAAGAGAATGAAAGATTAAAGAATTACAGGCAGGAGTGATGGCACATGCCTGTAATCCTAGCATGCAGGAGGCTGAATCAGGGGATTTGTGACTTGAAGGCCAGTCTGGGCTACATGGAAAGATTTAATAATGGTAATGAGAATAATAAGAAAAAGGAAGAATAATAAGAAAGAGGAGGAAAAGGAAAAGAAAAAAGAGGAAGAATCAGAGGACATATAGAGGAAATCAGATTTTTGATGTTTCTAATTTCCCATCCTAAAGTCTTAGTATAAGCATCAGAGAACACTTGGTACCCAAAAGGGCAAAGCCATCAATAAACAAATCCTGCTTGCTCCAGGGGCTACCTTTATTTTCTCCAGATAGGATGGGTATGCCCAGAAACCTCATCCCCTTCTGGAGCCAAAATCAATGTCAAGCATTTGACAAAGATTTACATGAACCACGTCCAGGTTCAATACATAGACTTGCCAAGCTCTTCACTCTCTTTTCTACTTCCTGCTCTTTGAGCCATGCCTGGGTGAGGATGGGCTGGAGCAGCAGTGATGTCTGATAGAACAGTAAAGGCCACTTGCATTTCATAGCCTTAACATACTACACACTCTTTTTAAAAAAAATAAGTTTTTTATTGTGAAAATACTGGGCTGGGAAGGTGGCTCAGTGGCTTGCCTTGCATGCATGAAGCCCTGGGTTCGATTCCTTAGCACCACATAAGCAAAAAGAAAAAAGCCGGAAGTGGTGCTGTGGCTCAAGTGGTAGAGCACTAGCCTTGAGCTGAAGAGCTGAGGGACAGCGCCCAGGCCCAGAGTTCAGGCCCCACTACCGGACCCAAAAAAAAAAAAAATATTGTACAGAGGGGTTACAGTTACATGAGCAAGGTAATGAGTGCATTTCTTATCAAGCATTGTTGCCTCCTCCTTTGTTTTTCCCCTACCATCCCTTCCCCACCACCTCCACAACTACACTCCCCGCCCTCCCCTCCCCCACACAAATTGTAAAGTTTGTTTTTCAACACAGACTACACACTCTTCTAATGGGCAATAGCTAAAGGGATCTACACACATCAGTGAGGGAGAAAAGTGTTTCTTGCCAATAGTAGATTTCAACACAAGGGTGCAGTTTCGGTGATTTGGCCTGGAATGCGTCGAGATGGTTTACCAGGGACATGTTCTACAGGACGGTCCCATGGGGCTTCCTGAGTCTATTCTAAACTCTACCACTGTGTTGGTGCACTGGAGAAAAAAAACAAATGGCCACTGCTGGGTGGTACTCACAAGTCATCCAGTGTGCCCCCCTGCTTCCGGCCCATTGGGCTCCTTTGTAAGTCCACAATGTCTGTTTGTAGTGCCATCATTCGTTCCACCAAATGTTTCACATCATTCTCCTGATGAAAAAAACTGTGCTAATGTCAACTGAGGTAAGAAGAATGTATGTGTGCTGGTATCAAGTGTTTGAACTCAGGTTTAGGTGCTGTCCCCTTGGCTTTTTTTTTTTTTTTTGGCCAGTCCCAGGGTTCTGTCCCTCAGTGTTTCAGGTCAAGGCTAGTGCTCTACCACTTGAGCCACTGTGCCACTTCTGGTTTTCTGGTGGGTTATTGGAGATAAGAGTCTCACAGACTTTCTTGCCCAGGCTGGCTTTGAACCGTGATCCTCAGATCTCAGCCTCCTGAGTAGCTAGGACTATAGGCCGTGAGCCACCAACACCCGGCCTCCCTTAGCTTTTTTGAAGAACATCAAGGGTGAGATTGGCCAGGACAGGCAGGGAAAGATTCTCCAAACTCACCGGTCTCTCAACTGACTGTCTAGATGGAATATGTCCTCTGGAATCAGAAGGACCTCCTGAGTTTAGATGCTACATCTACCACTCTCTAGCTGTGAAATTCATGAGCACTTCTTTAACGAGGTACAGTTTTTTCTACTATAAAACAGACTTTCAGTAGGACTGCCAAGGATTAAATCAAGTAAGCACACGTGGAATGCTTGGCACAGAGAATATGCCCAATGCACATTACTTTGTTTTCTCTTAACTTGTTCATCCCAGTGCCACCTGTGTGGGGAGGTCCAGATTCTGCTCTATGTCAGAGATGATGAATGAGAGACAAGCACGTGCCCCTTCCCATAATTAAATTCAGAACTGTCATGGTGGTCTACTTTTAAGCATGCATAAACTCCATCAGGGCTAATTCATAAACAGATATTAAGTCACAGAGGTGCAGGTCCTTGCCCAAGTGCACTGGGAGGATGGTGGAAAAAACCTTGGAAGCTGGGCCTTGAATTTGTGCATGATTCACTTAATCACACTGACTTCCCTTGATTCCATGATTACAGTTTCTCAGTGGTACCTGATTTAGTATGCTGAAACTTTCTGCCTATCTTTTATTTCAAATGGAATTTATGTCCCCCCAAAAACTAGACAAAACTTTGACAATAAGTCCTTCCTGAAAGCAAAAAGTCTGGGCTTTTCCCCAACAACAATGTAGAGCTCCTTATACTGGTTACTCTGAGTTTCTGCCCATTAAGTATGATTAAAGTCAAAGAGCATGTCAAGGAAAATTTAAATTTTGACATAAAAGAGCAATACACTATTTGATTGGGAAAAAAATGAAAATGATAGAACAAAATTTCACCTACTCCATAAGCACAGAAACATAAGATGCATCTCCTACCCGCCCACAGAGCTCCACAGCCTGTTCCATTTCCTTCCAGGCCAGCAGCAGTTTATCTGATGCTGGGGGGAAAAAATGAGAAGAAAAAAATTAAAAACAGAACAAAAACACCACAAAATCAAAACAGAAATGAACATTCTATTATAAAATGACAAAAAAAAAAACCTTCAGAAAAGAAAGGAAAGGAAGAAAGGGAGGGAGGGAAGGGGCTAAAGAGTGAGGGAAGGAGAGAAAGAGAAAGGAAGGGACTCTATAACTTATTGCAAAATACACTCACTGATCCCAAACTCGGTTTGCTCTCTGTACTTCTCCAGGTCAATCTGGATACTGGTTTTAAAGAAATCCAACTTAGCTTTGAGCTGCTGAGCCATGGAGGCCATGGAATTCTTCATTTTGGAAAGGCAACTGTTATTCCGAAGGAGATTCATCCTGCAGGGACCACAAGATACAGAACCTTGGAGCACCTTCAGGATCCAATTCTATTTCCTACACTATAATAAAATCCTTCCAATGCCAAGGGAGGTCCTTGCTATGCTAAAAATCACCACTATTATTAAAGCGGCCACTTATAACTATAAGGGCAATTTTCTAACCTCTAGCAATGCATGAGGTTCTACACAAAACTGGAATTAGCAAAGCCAATTACCTAAGTTCACCATAACCATGGAAAATATTTGCAAATCTCATGTACCTCGGGAGTTCTACCAACCCAAACTGTAGTAAGCTTCTCTGAGCTCCAAATTCTGTGCACAGCTAAGCCAGTTCAGCTCTTAAGTTTTACACTTCTGCCTCAAGTCCTCACCACAGTCTCCCATCAGGTCCAAAAGAGCCATCCTCCAACAAGCCCACACACCACTTCCCGCCCTTCTAAACCAGTCTCAGTCATAGTTGCTTCTGGATCCCTGCCTCAACCACCTCCCTGGAGCTAAATAAACCAAAAAAATTAAATTAAGTGAAAAACTGTCTGGCACAGTACATGGCAGCTCGCTGTCCCTGCTGAAGCCGGTTACAGTCCTCCTTCAGGGTTTGGATGCAGTGCCAGACCTGGCCCCACACTTTTCTCAGCTGGAAGAAAGAGAGGCTCCTCTTTGGCTCCTGAACTGGAAACAGAGATGTGCAATTGTCAGAGAATAACTGCTCTACAAGAAACCACATCCTGTTTTGCAATATAATATATAGCCATTGTACTGCTGTGTAACTTTCTGGGTATCACTTTGTGTGCCCCACTAACAGTATAATCATGTGTCAGATGGTTAGTAAATGTTTATTAATTTGATCTGAAGAAACATTTTTCCAAACCATTTATTGACATGTGTAGAGGAAGCCCATTTATTTTTTAATAGAAATACTTATGCTCACCACAATTAAAGTTGTATGAGGCTTTCTACAAAAGAAATGCCAACCAGTAGCACTGGAGATGCTTAAGAAAGCAAGAAGTTGTAACCCCCACTTTCACTATATTTGATGTCAGTATGACATGTGGAGGAGACGGGGACAAACAAGTCGTTTAAGGATTCAGGTGGACCTGTTGCAACAATGAGAAGTACAAAATGTCATGTCAAAACCAGCTTTACAATGTCGGTGTGGGGGGGGAGGGGGGTGTGATTGGGTGGGGGGGAGGGGGGAGGCTGGGAAGGGAGGTGAAGGGTAAACAAAGGAGGAGGCTGCAATGCTTGGTAAGAAATGTACGCATTATCCTGCCCATGTAATTGTAACCCCTCTGTACAGTATGTTCTCAAATAAAATTAAAAAAAAAAAAAAGAAAGCAAGAAGTCTGGAGATTGCTGAGACCTTGGGTACTTAATCTGTTTATTTTAAGTATAAATTGCGTGCAGGGGAGAGAGAGAAGTCTCATTATCAAAACTTTCTTCATTGAGAAGATTGTATTCCAACGAGAAGAAGAGCATCAGGAATTATGAAAGGGGCGACAGGACAGATGAAAAAACAGAGAAACAGAGAGGCTAAGAGTTGTTGGCCTGACTGTAAACCCAGCCTGCTCAGGAGGCTGGGGGCCACTGTTCCAAGCCAGCCTGGACAGGAAAGGCTGTGAGACTTTTTGTACAAAAACTAACTAAAAAGAAATAAAAGCCTTTGGGCTGGGAAGGTGGCTCAGTGGTAGAGCGCTTGCCTTGCATGCCTGAGGCCCTGGATTCGATTCCACAGCACCACATAAGCAAAAAGAAAAAAGCCGGAAGTGGCGCTGTGGCTCAAGTGGTAGAGCGCTAGCCTTGAGCTGAAGAGCTGAGGGACAGCACCCAGGCCCAGAGTTCAGGCCCCACGACCGGACCCCCCCCCCCCAAAAAAAAAAGAAATGAAAGCCTTTAATGTCAAACTTGTTTTTAATCTAGTAAAGGAAAACAATAGGAGAAATACTCCAAGTTACAGGCATAAGCAAAGATTTTCTGAATAGGACTCCAGTATTTCAGGAGCAAGAACTGACAAATGGGATTTTACTGTATATATAAAAGCTCTAAAACAACAAAAGCAACAAATCAAATATAGGGAGACTATCTTTACCATCTGACAGGTGACCAATATCCAGAATAAATGAGTAACTTTAAAAAATTAAATATTAGAGTAATAATCCAATCACTAAATGGGCAAATGAACAGACCCTTTTCAAACTGTCAATAAATACATGAAAAAAAATTCAACATTCTTAGTCATCAACAAAATGCAACTCAGAACTACATTTAGCTGGACAGGTGGCTGAGATCTGAGGACCACAGTTCAAAGATAGATTACTCAGGAAAAGTTTGTGAAACTCCTATCTCCAATTAACCAATAAAAAAGCTGGATGTGGAGCTGTGGCTCAAGTGGCAGAGCAGTAGCCTTGAGCAAAAAAAACCTCAGGGACAGCACCCAGGCCTTGAGTTCAACTCCCACAACCAGCGCACACGTGCATAACACACACACACACACACACACACACACACACACACACACACACACACACACACACACACACACACACACACACACACACACACCTGTTATTCACACTTGATTACAAATTACTCTATTCCCTATCAGTATAGATAGGAGTTCCTCAAAAGTTAAAACTAGAGGGTAACGTGCTAGCTACTCAGGAGAAAGAGAGAGGAGAATGTGGTTTGAGGCCAGCCCATGGCGGGGATAGAAAAGTAAGACACCATATCAAAAAAAAGCCAGGTGGGGTTGGGTATTTAGCTCAATGGAAGAGCACTTGCCTGGCGAGTGCAAGGCCCTGAGTTCAGTCCTCAGCTCTGGGGAAAAAGTCAGGCTAGGTGACATGCGCATGTAAATTCCAAGTACTCAGAAGGCCACTGTATGAGGATTATAGTCTAAATCTGGTCAAGGAAAAAGTGCAAGATACTATGTGAACAATAAACTAAAACAAAAAGCACTGAGATATGACTCAAGTGGTAGAGTGCATTTGCCTAGCAAGCTCAAGATCTTAAGTTCAACACCTAGTACCAACCCCAACACACACACAAAAATTAAAAATAGAACTCCTGTATGATACAGTCATACTACTTTTGGGTTTACACCCAAGGAAGTCAAAGTCAGCTTGCTACAGAAAGAAGCAGTATCCACATTTATCACAGCACTATTCATAATAAACTAGTTAAAGAATTAGCCTTTGTACCCATCAACAGATGGAGAATGTGTTTTATATATATATAGATATAAAATCGAGTTTTACTCAGCCATTAAAAAGAATGCAATTATGTCATTTGCTGGGAAATGGGTGAACTGGAGATCATGTTAATCAAACTAAGCCAGACTCACAAAGACAAATATCACATTTTTCTCTCATTTGTGAAAGCCAAGGGGAAAGCAAAACAACTGAAGTTATAAAAAGTAAAAAGGAGACTATTAGAGATGTAGAAGTAGAAGGGAAAGGAGGAAGGAGGAAAGAGGGATAAAAAGGTAAGAAGTGAATATGATCAGAGAATATTATATACATGTATGGAAATGTCATGATAAAACTCCTTCAACAATTTAATACAGACCAATGGAAAAAAGTCCATCAAACATTCAAGCAGAGGAATATCAAAGAGTCATTAAAAATAAGTCAGCTCCACACATATCCATACTAGTAAAGGGTAATATCTGTATAGGGGAAAAGATAGGTAAAGAAGAATATGTATTTAATGCTATCATTTGCTTGGGGAACAAATAATCCTGCAGACAAGGATGCCCAAGAATCTGAGAATAGCAGTTTTCCTGGAAGGGAAACTCACTGGTTGGCAAGTATGAAACAGAAGGTGGCTTATTTTTCATCATATATTCACTCTTTTGTGTCCTTTGAGGGTATAATTTAAACATTAACTATAAAAATGTAAGTACAAATCTAAAAATAAATAAAATGGCTAGTAGGCAGTATTCTTTGTTCCCTACCTAAATCTCTAGTTTGAGGCTGAATTCACCAATAATCCCCTTGATGTGGTTTTGTTTGTTTTTGGCTCATCCCGGGGATTGAGCTTGGGCATTGTCCTTGAGCTTCTTTGCGCTCAAGACTTGCACTCTGCCACTTGAGCCACAGCACCACTTCTGTATTTTTCTGTTTATGCGGTACTGAGGAATCAAACCAAGGGCTTCATGCATGCTAGGCAAGCACTCTACCACTAAACCACATTCCCAGCCTTCTTGATGTTTTTTCATGAGCTTCTCGTTCCCTGAGGACCAGTAAACAACTTTCTCCTTAGTAGCCCTCTCCCTGGCTTCGTATCACTTCTTCCCACTTTGTCCCCAGAATTACAACTGATC
This sequence comes from Dipodomys spectabilis, assembly GCF_019054845.1. NCBI lineage: Eukaryota > Metazoa > Chordata > Mammalia > Rodentia > Heteromyidae > Dipodomys > Dipodomys spectabilis. The sequence goes on along the minus strand of NW_024870729.1, from coordinate 4,076,574 downwards.
AATGCTTAAATAAATGTTCTTACGGATACAGCTGACACATTCTGGTTGTGGCCGTGGAGAGATTTGAGTCTCATAGGTAATTTTACTGTTGTCAAAGAGAAAAACAAGATCCATGTCCAATGTGCGACCCTCATTCAGCTGCAAAGGGACAAGAATAGAGTGAGATCTGACCTTCCCCTCCCCCTTTTCCAACTAATCATGAGTGGTTTCTGAGCTCTCCCCGCGGTCCAAGAATATCATATTCAGCCCATAGGCACTAGGCATTCTTTTTCCTGTTCCTGTAGTGCTTATCAACAGATTCTACTAAAGTATTCTACTTTATTCTGACAGTCCTTCCTATGCAGTTCTGAAGTTCAGCATTCACTTTCTTGTTCAATGACTGCTGCTTGCATGCAGCTCTATTTCCGTAAGTTACTTTGTAAGCTCTTTAGGGTAGGGACCTATCTCATGTTGCTGTAGCCAACAAAGGTGTCCAACACAAGTCTGCACATGCAGATATCCATCATGAATAGCTTTGGGTGACCAGAAGAGTAAAACTGAATTTTGGCAATAAATGCAAAAAAAAAAAAGTCACCAATGGTCTGGCAGTGACGTGACGTGTCTCCAGAAAACACCACAGGAGTCTCACACCACAGCTTAAAGAAACAAGCAGCTTCCTGAACTGTGTAATTAACAGACCACTTAACACTACAGATTAGCAATCTGAGAAGTTGTTTCCTAGGAGGCAGTCAGGGGAAAACAGTGTGGTCTGTAAGAAGCCAGGGGCTTACCTTGCCATCTGAAATACACTGGATGGCAGGCTTGTCAGGGATCAATGCCAGACCCGCCTCTTGCAACAGCTCTTGATCCTTCTCCAGGATTCCCGTGTCTTCCTGGATTCTGGCCTTTAAGCTCTGCAGGCTCTCATCTTCTGTCACAGGATAAGTATAAATGGTGCCTGTGACCATGTTCAAGATATGAACCAGCTGCAACAGATTTTACTGTGAAAAATTGGTCTTAACAGAAATGCCATATATCTGCCAAGACATTCCACTCCTTCACTACTCCCAAGCTCCTAAATGTTGGTTGCTTCCAAGTCCCATAAAGAAAGGCCTAGCTCAATGGAGGGAGGCTGGGTGCCATGTTCCAGGTGTTCTAGTCTTCAATTTTCCTGGTAGTGGAAGCCAACATCAATCAACTCTTACATTTTATTCTCTTACTTTGTAGAAAGACTCATAAGAGACTAAATTTCCCCCACTGAGCCAATGACTTGCTTTGTCCTGGGCACTTCTTCCTTATAATAACAACTGTGTCCCATAGGGGACCCCAGCTGTTACCTCAGAGCTACTCTGGCTTGACTCTCACCTTCAAGTTTAAGATGTTATCCAGGGCCTTAAAACAGCCATTGGGCCCATACTGGGGGTCTGTGCCCCTTTGTCTGGGGTGCCACATGAGCATCAGCTGCAGCCACTTCTCTAGTCGCTCGGCCAGTACGCTGAGAAAAGCAGAAAGTATAGAAAACACATGAGCCACGATCAAGCTGCCCATGTGCATCTCACTATAACACACATAGGTGGCAGCTAACAAATGAAAGTATTTCATGTGAGAAAAAAAGTGCGAACATTTCCATTCAATTTAACTATTGGGATGTTTATCTTCTTAGCCTCACAATTACTGAATTGTGTACAAAATGTACAGAGCTATCTACCCAGCTAGAGGCCTTGGGTTTGACCCAAGAAAGAAAAGTAAGAGAGGAAAAGGGAAGGAGAAGGAAGGAAGAGGAAGGGCATTTTTTAGGCTGACCCTTCCTGCAGGTTATCCTCACATAATCTGGACCTATACTCCAGGATTTGATAATACACCCCTCAAGAGCATGCATGAGGATACAAGACAAAATTCAAAGTCTTCCTGGCCCCTAGAGCTGCCTCCAGGATGCACTGGAATCTTCTGAGGCCAACCCAGCAACTTATTGACTCTCCCAGCAACTCACTGCCTCTCCTATATGTATGTCTCTGCTCACTCCTGTTTCTCCCCTTTGAGCTTCCTCAATATTCTTCATTGGTCCATGCCCTACCCATCTCTCCATTTTCTCAAAAGAAAACCTCATACCTGGCACCAGTATCTCACACCTGTAATTCTAGCTACTCAGAAGGCTGAGATCTGAGGACTGAGGTTCAAAGGCAACATGGGCAGGAAAGTCCTTGAGATCTTATCTCCAATTAGCCACAAGAAAACCAGAAGTGGTAGAAGGGTAGCCTGAGCAAAAGAGCTCAGGGAAAGCTCCCAGGCCCTGAGTTCAAACCCCATGACCAACAAAAAGAAGGAGAAGGGAGGGGAAGGAAAGGGGGAGGGGAACAGAGAAGAAAGGCTCCTGAGCATAGTCATTCCTCCAAGCAGTAATGCACACAATACCCTTCCTATCCTCTGATAATCATGGCAGTGGTTACTAGTGTGGCTTACTTAAAATAATTGTAGCTTATATAACTTACATACATAGGTTTTTTTTTTCCCCCCTGATAATCCTGCTTATATTCTGGCTCTAAGACTAGACTAGACTGCAATGCCCTTTGAACTACAGATTGATTTCTTTACTATGACATAGTATTAGGCCAGAAGAGGATTGCAAAGAGATAAAATATTATTCCCTACCCATAAAAGGCTTACTACAGTGGTGGACAGGTAATACCAGATTCTTGGGAAGTAGAGATTAGGAAGATTGTGGTTCTGGACCAGTCTAACAAAAAAGTTAACAAGATGTCATCTCAATGAACAAGCTAGGTGTGGTGGCTCATTACGAAAATTGCAGCTACGTGGGAGGCAAAAGCAAGACTCTCTCAGCAAAAAAGGTCTGGGAACATGGCTCAAGTGGTGGAGTGTTTGCCTAGCAACTTAGAGGTCCTGAATTAAACTTCAGTACTACTAAAAGGAAAAGGCTTAACTGTAGTAGGAGACAAACCCTATACCGAACTGAATATAAGTTAGAGAACACTAAGAGTAATAAGATGTACAGAAAAACTGGGAGTGAATTTTAAAAAAAAACAGATGATTTGGGGTCTGGGGATTTTGCACAGTGGTAATGTGGATGCCTAGAATGTATGAGGTCTTACCTTAGATTCCTAGGACAATCCATCAATCAACCAACCAATAAGACATTTCTATTTATACAGAGATGTGAGATGATAACCCATCTTGTTTGTTTAAGGTTGAGATACTTACGTCAAATTCTAGCTAACAGAATAATATCCTGATAATATGTCTAAAAGTTGTCACCTCAGACTTGAATTTTTAAGCAAGGGAAGGAAACTATGTATACTACTAACACTGCACCTTACCTGTTAAGATTATTGGGGTATGGTAAAGAGCTTGAAAATTTCACCGCTCCATTCAAGTCTTCACTAACAACGATGTCCACCTCACTCTTCTGCCGGACTTTGGAATGCCTGTAAATGTACCACCTTGTTAAGAAATCCCTTACCAAGTTCAGGGTCACATTTGTAACATCCTTGAGGACTGCACAGATGACTTAAATTCCCACGTAGATATTTCATCCTGTCTCCATCCTGTCTTCTGACAGGATGCTGAGGATGTAGCTCAGTGTATAACATGTACTTAACATGAGCAAGGACTTGGTTCCAGCTACAGCTCCATGATGAAATGAAAAAGTCATTGCTGCCTAAGTGATTTCTAGACAGCCTCTGAGAGCAGCAATTAGCCATGTGTGCCTTGACTTCTACAGACAGCATTGCCATTTCCTCCACTTCCTTTTTTCCACCTTCCACTTTCATCAAACAAACTCTCATGTTTTAATAGAGGATAGAATTAGTTAAGCCAAACCAAAGTCGCTATATATATGTCACATTGACAAGGAAGATGTACAAACACATGCACACAAGTGTACATCAATTTATTTGTACATAGCTAAGTAATATTTTCTAATAGTAAAAGAACATTTACTTTTTTCCAACCTAAGGAATTTCTTGAGGTGTTGGAAGAAGAAAAAAGTTAAATTCAACTGGTTTCCAATCTTTTTAGTAACAAGGATGATAACTTAAATAATGATTCATAGATAACCAAATACTCAGCCATAATTCCCTTAGGTACTAAGATAACATCAAGTGGTGACATTTTTTTGTTTGCCACTAGTGCAAGGAATCAAAGCTCAGAAGACTACTCCAACATGGAAGAACTGGGAATTCAAGACCAAAAATCTGACATAATTTCCACTTTTTTGTTTTGTTGTTGTTGTTGGGTCATAGGGCTTGAACTCTGGGCCTGGGTGCTGTCCCTGAGTTCTTCAGCTCAAGATAAGCACTCTACCACTTGAGCCACAGCGCCACTTCTGGTTTCCCGGTGGTTAATTGGAGATAAAGAGTCTCAGAGACTTTCCTGCCTAGGCTGGCTTTGAACCATGATCCTTAGATCTCAGCCTCCTGAGTAGCTAGGATTACAGGCATGAGCCACCAGCACCTGGCACCATTATGGTGCCACTCTTCTGAATGTCCAAATACAACTTTTCCTCAAAGATGTGGAAAATTAAAAAATAAGTAAATAAAGCTTTAGCTCTGAACACATCTCACTGGAAAGCAGTAAACTGGCCTGTATTAAGCATGCAGGAAATCCAGAAAAGGTGGGTACAGCAGATGCTGGTGGCTTACAATTCAAGTGAAACTATCACAGGCAGAAGTCAGGAGATAGCTCTAGCTGGGAACTGAGGCTCATGTATGTAATCCTAGCTACTCAAAAGGCTGAAATGTGGAGTACTAAAATTTGAAACCAGTCTGGGCAAAAAAGTCTGTGAGACTCCATCATCAATTAACCAGCAGAAAGCTAGGCTGGAGGCATGGCTCAAGTGGTAGAGTACCAGCCATGGGCAAGAATGCCTCACAAGAGTGTTGAGGTCCTGAGTTCAAGACACAGTACTGGGAAAGGGGAGTAGAAGAGAAAAAGTAGTGAGGAGCGGGAAATTACTAAAAAGATGCACTAAATAAAATGCTTATGGGGTTGGGAAGGTGGCTCAGTGGTAGAGCACTCGCCTTGCATGCTTGAAGCTCTGGGTTCTATTCCTCAACACCACATAAGCAGAAAAAAAAAAGCCAGAAGTGGCGCTGTGGCTCAAGTGGTAGAGTGCTAGCCTTGAGCTGAAGAGCTGAGGGACAGCACCAAGGCCCAGAGTTCAGGCCCCATGACCGGACCCCCTCCCCCCCCAAAAATGCTTATTGCTTAAACTAGTTCTAAAATTGTTTTCAAAACAGCTTTATAGTAGAATTATAAAACCCAAACTGCATCTGCCTGAAATTATTAGCCACCTGTCACTTGAGCTGAAACAGTGAAATTTTTAGAAGTTGGCTAAGGTTAATGATATTAAAGGAGCTGGGTGCAGGTGGTTCATGCCTATAATCTTAGCTACTCAGGAAGCTGAGATCTGAGGATCGCAGTTCAAAGCCAGCCCAGGCAGGAAAGCCTTGAGACTCTTATCTCCAATTAATCACCAGAAAACCAGAAGTGGCACTGTGGCTCCAGTGGTAGAGCGCTTGCCTTGAGCTGAAAAGCTCAGGGACAGTACCCAGGCCCAGAGTTAAAGCCCTATGACTGGAAAAAAAAAAAAAAGGAATAGATCAATCAGGCTCTTCTCTTCAATTCACAAAAGTTCACAGAAGTTTTTTAGTTTCAGAGAAGTTCATCTGGCCTATAGACAATGCTGAGATTAGAGGAAGAAGATTCTAGGTGGTGGTGGCAGGTATACTACTAAGACAGCGCCATTGGGGTATATCTGTAAACAGTATTCCAGTAATGGATTTTAACCCTTCTTGTTATACATAATGGAAAAGTTCAATATTTGAATTGGCTAACTAAAACTACTAGAGGAATATGAATAAAGCTATTTCTTTGTTGGTTCATTATAAACTCTGACTACAAGTCAATTGTTGGGTTCCCCATATTCTAGAAACTATAAGGCTTTAATAACAATGCCTAGTTTGTCAGATCACCATAGGAAGGTATGCTTTGCTGTGGCCCCAGGATTTTCAGGATGGAGCCCGCTGTCATCTAAACCTTTATTCTAGAACTGATTTCAAAGGTTACACTTTCTTCTTTTTTTTGTCATTTTTTTAATTAAAAGAGACATATTTCTCTGGGTAGGTAAAAAATATAAACATACAATAGCTAAATATCCAAAATATCTTATAAGCACAAATAGTTGCCATTATTTTTTTTTTTTTTTTACCAAAAATTAACTCATTTTCCCAAGAAACTCTGTACTTAAGACTTTAATTTTTCTTCTCATTTTTCAAATTTGACTTGATGTCTAAATAAATTTCAAAAGATGGCAGCAGCCAGTGCTGGCAACAGTTTGGTAACAGGGACCAGAAGCTTGTATTTATTCTACTTTTCTGGCTAGCAGAACTGTTTATTATGCAGATAATAAACATCAAATTTAAATGTGTTTGATCTGTTAATTCAATTCCTAAGAATATACCCCAGGGAAATAACTGTGGTTGTGAAAGGATTTACCAATAAGGATATTATTTTCTCTATTCTTTGCAGAAGTAAAAACTATAAAACACTCAAGCTTTTCACAATACAGCACAAGTTAAATGAACTTGTAGTTAGTGGATACTAAACAGATATTCTCAATAACATGAAAAAACACACAGACTGTTTGAGAGCCTTAATGTAAGAGTAGGTTGGATCAGAATATGCACCATAAAAAAAAAAAAAAAAAAAAAAGAATATGCACCATCACCTATCTTGTGCTATTCTTGGGGCTTGAATTCAGGGCCTATGCGCTGTCCCTGAGTTTTTTTGCTCAAGGTTAGCAGACTACTTATTTGAGCCACAGCTCCTCTTCCAGCTTTTTGGTTATTAGTTGGAGTTTCACAAACTTTCCTGCCTGGGCTGGCCTCAAGAACCATCCTCTTGAGTAGCTAGGATTACAGACATGAGCCACCAGTGCTCAGCACTACTTCTGTTTTTATAAAGTATAAAATACACAAACATATACTGAAGAGTCCAAAGACACAAAAAATATTCACAGCGACTGTTTCTATATTATCTAATTGTCCTTTTAAAAAGTTGTTTATACAATTTCCAAAAGCACAAAAAAAAAATCAAAATTAGTCTTTGAGATAATCAAATTGTATAGTATTGGTCTGGCTCCAGACAGGAATTTGAACTCAGGGCCGTACACATGCTATGCAGACCTTTTACCACTTGAGCTATGCTTCCAAACAAAGATTTTTGTATTATATATGAATTGGCTATGAAGAATAATTTCTCTCAGGGTAGACATGTGCAGGACATTGTTCACATTATACCACCATTGGTGAATGAAAGCAGAGGACAAGTAATGAACTAATAAACAAATGTAGGACAATCTAGTTGGGGGTAAATATCCTCCAGCACACAGTATCTGTCTGGGGGGAAAGGGAGCAGATAGTTGGGTGATAGTTGGGTGACAATCCTAGGATTTAAACTCAGGGCCTGGGTGTTAAAGTGTTCTACCACTTGAACTACAGCTCTACTGTGACATTTTTTTTTTTGGGGGGGTGCGGTGGGTAGGGAGAGGGAAAGGTGTTAACTGGATATAAAGAGTTTCACAGACTTTCCTGGCCAGGCTGGCTCTGAACTGGGATCCTAAGTAGCTAGGATTACAGTTGTGAGCCAGTGGCACTTGACAATATTTTTATAACTAGTAAAAAACCAAGTTAAAGAATTTTAAAAAGCTTGATTGTATCCTTTAGGTTTTTTATTTAGAAATTAAAAAATTTTTAATTTATATTTTAAGCCATTTCCTTTTGCTTTTAAAACAGAAATTTATATTTAGGTCAGGGACAGTAGTGTAGAACTGCAGTCCCTGCTACTCAGGAAGCTAAGGTAGATTACTTCAACCTAATAGCTTAGAATCAGTATCAGTGATACAGTGAAAATATACTCTTAAAAGACTATATTCACGTATAGTAAAACTTGCCATCAGTAAATATTTCCTCATAATCTGTCATGTGCACATATCATTTCTTTCTGTTTACTAATAGTACTCTCAGTAAGAATGAACACACTGGTTCATAATGTACTGCTGTTACTACTGAAGGAAGGGCCAATGGAATTCACATAGTACTATACTTAAAGATATTAACAACTGCTCTTTTGTTCAAGGTTTGTGGAGCTGTTGACAGCTAAGTCCTAACAGATTTGTCAGGCAAGAAGGGTCACTGAATAAGGGGATAGCAAAGAGATGAACATGGCCAGGTCTGGGCCCTCACTTACCATTGCACAGGCTGCCAGTTGGGGAGAAAAGGCCTGAAACCTGTGATGCATTCGAAGGCCAAGGTACCAAAGCTCCAATAGTCAACCGTCACTGTGTACTTCTGCTGCTCCAGTAGCTCTGGGGCCTGTAAGACATATGTGAGGCATGCCCAAGCTGCTCCTTCTTCTACTGAAAGGGCTGTCAACTTATCTGAGTGCACTTCTATCCAGGAACACTGGTACATGTACTTATAACGGAGGATGTGACCACCGGAGCAGTTTCAGCTGCTGGTACCTGGTACCTATTCCATGCCTTGTACACTATAAGCAAATATAGACAGAAGGGCTAATCCCAAGGAATTGTTTTTCTCACTGTGCTCTAATTTCTCAACTTTAGAAATGAGAGTTGTACGCCTTTCTATAACTGATTCCTGCTAACAAAAACAACAACGAAAAGCGTCTAGTGTGGTAGCTTAAGCCTTGAAACCAAGCTATATGGGAGGCAGGGATCAAGTTATTGCCATTTGAGGCAGCCTACGCAAAAACAAAAAAATCACAAGATTCCATCTCAACCAATGGCTGGGCACAGTGGCACATATCTGTTACCTACTGGGGAAGCACAATGGCTAGGTGCAGTGGCATGTGCCTGTTATCTCTAGTGACTTGGGCAAGCGCAAGTAGGAGGATCACGGACAAGCCAATCTTGGCATAAAACAAGCCCCTACCTTGAAAATAACCAATGCAAACAGGAGCTAGAGACAGGTCAAGCAGTAGAGCATCTTCCCAGCAAGCATGCGGCCTCAAGTTCATTCCCCAGCATAGCCCAAAATAATTCTTTAAAAAAATGAAGGTTGCAACATTTCAGATATTTATTCAAATCTATTTAAATGCAGGGCCCAGTCATGAGTATTGTGTAGAGATGGAAAGATAGACTTTGTACAAAAAGGAAAACCAATGCCAGGCTATACACACCAAATCAATTATGCACATTAAATATTTTCAAGTCTCTTGAACTAAGTAATGGTGGTCACATAATGGATGGGGTATTTCTAATCAGGCAGGGAAAAAAACAGATGAACAACTGCCACCAAAGCAGAGAACTGGGGTGACAAAGGAAGGTGATGAAGCCCAAGTGGGACCAACTGAGTTTAGAGAGCTTTTCACAGGAGCAGGGAAGACACACATCACAGAAAGGACCATCCTGAGCAAGCTTCAGAGATAAGACTGTGCATGGTCTCAGTCGAAATATAATACTTACATGATGTGTAAACTCATGCAAGTGAATAACCTGATTTAGCATCCAGGTCAGAATAATTGCTACTGAGCTGATAAAGACTCTACAATACCTAAATCATAGCCGCGCTCCCCCCCCCCCCCCCAATCCACCCTCCCCACCCTCCCGACCACCCCCCCCCCCCTCCGCAATGGTCATTCCACAAAACAGGAGATAAACTCAAGGAGGCCATTACTCTAGTTGGTAGGACAGGCAGGAAATAGAAATGCACATAAAAATACATCACATAAGGCTTGGAAGGTGGCTCAGTGGCAGAGTGCTTGCCTTGCACGCATGAGGCCCTGGGTTTGATTTCTTAGCAGCACATAAGCAGAAAAAGCCAGAAGTGGCACTGTGGCTCAAGTGGTAGAGCGCTAGCCTTGAGCTGAAGAGCTGAGAGACAGGCCCCAGGCCCAGAGTTCAGGCCCCACGATAGACAAAAAGAACAAAACAAAACAGAACAAAAAATATCACATAACTTCATTCTCACTTAAGCAACAGGTAAGACACTAACCTTAGCAAGGATTTTTTTGTTTTTTTGTGCTAATACAGTATTAGGGCTTGAACTTGGGTACTGGGTGCAGTCCCTTAGCTCTTTTGCAAAGGCTAGCACTCTATCACTTGAGCCATAGCTTCACTTCCAGCTTTTTGTGATTAACTGGAGCTAAGAGTCACTTAACTTTTCCTGCCCAGGCTGGCTTTGAACCATGATCCTCAGCCTCTTGAGTAGCTAGGATTACAGGAGTGAAACACCAACACCCGGCTCCTTTGTTTTGTTTGCGAAATGGCAGGCCCCATTATTCAACCATAACTTTACTGGTTGCTCTTACTAGAAGGTAAGAACAACATCTTGCCAAGCATTTCCTGAACCTAACCATGCTCTATTTCCTTTGCTACTACCAGCTCTGAATGGGCCTATTGCAAAAGCCTCCTTTCCACTTGCCCACTAATCACTTCTGTTTACAATTCAGTCTCTGTGTCATCCCAAGAGTGGTCTTTCCAAAGCCTACTCCTGCAATGTGAAGCCTTTCAGTGTCACTTAGGTGTTTTTAAAATTGAATTTTATGGTCTTTAAGTAGTTGTACAGAAGAGTTACAATTCAACATGATAGTTTATGAGTAGAGTGAATCTTGATCAATGTAACTCCTTTACTCAAGAAGCTTTTAGCACAGTCTACAATCGTTTTGTATGTACCAGTGCTGGGGCTTGAACTCAGGGCCTCATGCTTTTGCTTAGCTTTTTCACTCAAGATTGGCACTTTACCACTGAGTCACACCTCTACTTCCAGCTTTTTGGTGTTTAATCGGAGATAAGTCTCATGGACTTCTCTGAACCTTCATACTCAGACTTCAGCTTCCTGAGGAACTAGAATTAGCAGGTGTAAGCCACCAGCAACTGGCTACAGTCTACAACTTTTTAAATGTCTAAAGGTCTTTCCTTCCTTCCCTCCTCACTTTCAATTTCTCTCTTCCTTCTTCTGGAGACACCAACCATACCCTTTAGCCTCCTAAAGTACTATTCCTTTGCCAGAATCTCTTCTCTCTCTCTCCTACCTCTCCTCCTCTCACCTTAGTCAGCCCTTCCATACACTCATCCTCTAGATCCCTGGTGCAGCTAGGCCCTCCTCATATACATCTATTGCTTGCTTGCACTGCCCCTCTGTAGCCCTCAACAGAGCAGTCTCTTTGGAGTTATCTGTGTAGCATGTAATGCCTGCTTTCTTAAGGCTCTAAGCTCCTGATGAGCATGGAAAGGCTTATCTTTCCCAATATACTACCAACTCCAAGTACAGAGACAACACTGCATGGCAGAGACAACACTGGATCAATATTCCTGAATGAGTGACTCAACCAGAACTCCAATATTCAGACCATATCATGTCCAGAAGAGGGAAGGGCTGAGCTCTGCCTCCTCTTCACTAGCTCCTTGAGACCTTTATAGAAACTGCAGCCTATCAAGCCGGGAGTTGGTAGCTCATGCCTGTAATCCTAGCTACTCAGGAGGCTGAGTCTAAGGATCGCAGTTCAAAGCCAGCCTGTGCAGGAAACTCCGTGACACTCTTATCTCCATTAAACTACCAGAAAACCAGAAGTGGAGCTGTGGCTCAAGCACTAGCCTTGAGCTGAAGAGCTAAGGGACAGCGCCCAGGCCCAGAGCTCAAGACCCAAAGTCAACCAAAAAAAAAAAAAAAGAAACTGCAGCCCGTACACAATAGCTTCAGTATAGTTAAAAATCCTTCCTTTCCAGAAAACTCCTGCTGCACAAAGAGCATTTGGATCTGTGAAAGCTACATAGGCACAGCCCTTCTGACATTAGAGAAAATACTATGACTTCCAGATGGCATCTGTTGTCTGAAAATGCTGACTTGAGTGGATTATGATTCCAAGCTCATGGAATAAAAGCAGTACATCTAGGAAATACCCACCAAGCCGGAAAGGCCGAGATTGTAGGCAGGCAGGGACAGAAAAAAAGCCCCACAAACACAGCTGTCAGAAACTAAGAAGCAAATGCACAACCCTCCTTTCTTACCAAGTACTGTAGGGTTCCCACAAAGGATGTACAAAGACTGCCTTGATCCAGTTCCTTGGCATATCCTAGGTCAATAATTTTGTGTATTAACTGGAAAAAAGTGGGGGGAGGAGAAATCCAAGAGTTATAAGAACACAAAAATAATCAATGTTATCCTTCAACAAAGGGTATTGGATTTGAATGCCTAAGAGGCATCACCTACACAGAACAATGCCATTAATATGGGGATTTAAAACAAGGAGGGAGGGACGGAGGGAGGAAAGAAGGGAGGGAGAGAGAGGGAGAGGGAGAGGGAGGGAGGGAGAGAGAGAGAGAGAGAGAGAGAGAAAGAGAGAGAGAGAGTGTTCTCCTCCCTTCACCTGCGACAAAACAGCAGGTAGGCTAAAATTAACAGGCCAGACACTGGCCCTCAATCTGGACTTCATAATGTGAAAGACTAGGCCAAAGCCTGCTCAGAAAATACTTTCAGTTGGCCGGGCACCAATAACTCACCCCTGTAATCCTGGCTACTAAGGAGGCTGAGATCTGAGGATCATGGTTCAAAGCCAGCCCAGGCAGGAAAGTCTGTGAGACTCTTATCTCCAATAAACCACTAGAAAACTGGAAGTGGCACTGTGGCTCAAGAGGTAGAGTACTCGCCTTGAGCTGAAGAGTGCAGAGACAGCACTCAGGCCCAGAGTTCAAGCCCCATGACCAACAAAAAAAAAAAAAAGAAGAAAAAGAAAAAGAAAATACCTTCAGTTATAATCTGAAAACCACAATCAAGAACAAACGTGGGCACTGCCAGTCACAGGTTGGACCTAGGATGCTGACAGAAGCTTAATCAGAAGAGATTAGTGATCTAGAAGCTGAGTTACTACATTCCACTCACCTGAGCTTGCTCATCACACCCAGCTGAACAAACAAGAGTGGGAAAAGACCCTGGCATTCATAGAGAGGTTACCACTACATCTAAGCAACGGGACAATGAGGAGTTATGAGAGCTCTTGGAGAACTGCAAATTGAATCAGGCAGAAGTGGGCAATTGCTAGCTCTAAGTGTCTTATCTCAACCACACCTACAACCAGCTTACAGTTTCTACTTTAACATAAAAAATTGAGGCTTTTAAAATAACTGAGAAGCAAAGTCTATTTCAAAATGTACTAGACTAAAAGGCAGAAGGTGGAGGTAGATCAAAATAAATATTATTTTCTTATCAAAGTCCTCCAACTGGGGCTGGGAAGGTGGCTCAGTGGTAGAGCGCTTGCCTTGCATGCATGAGGCCCTGGGTTCAATTCCTCAGCACCACATAAGCAAAAAGAAAAAAGCCGGAAGTGGCACTGTGGCTCAAGTGGTAGAGCGCTAGCCTTGAGCTGATGAGCTGAGGGACAGCGCCCAGGCCCAGAGTTCAGGCCCCACGTCCGGACACCCCCCCCCCCCCCCCGCCAAAAAAAAAAAAGTCCTCCAACTGGACTTGATCCAATGTGATCCATTTCAAGCTTGCCCCAATCTACCAGTGAGACTTGCTGAATTGTTTCAAATCAAAATGCCTTCCTAGGGAATCACAGAATGTCTCAAAGAATGTAAAGCTACAAAGGTGTGGTCTACTAGAGGCAACCCCAAGACTCCTGAGCCCCAGGAAGTCACTCACTCTTTGTTCTCCTTGCTGTAGAACAATGTTTTCTGGCTTTAGATCCCGATGGATGATTCTGTTTTCATGAAGGTATCTAAGTGCAGAGGCTGAAGAAGTGCAAAGTGTGGTCAATTTTTTATTAAACCTAGAAAATGCTTCTCATTTCAGAACCTCCCACTTGTAAAAGTTAAATAGAGTGAACCTCTGAAAAGTGCTCTGTGACCTTTAGTGCATGAATTCATAGTGCAAGGAAGGGGTCTGGAGCAACTGCTCCTCAGGAGGAATGACAGTGACCTGATAAAGTAAGCAGAAGTTTAAACTACCTCAAGATTCTGGCTAATTCATGAAAAACATTCAAGGGGACTGGGGTGTGGCCTGGTGGTAGAGCATTTATTTAGTATCAACAAGGACCTAGGTTGATCCCCAGAAACATTCTCTCTCTCTCTCTCTCTCTCTCTCTCCCCCTCAGCTTTGCATCCATGAGGCCACACTAAGTGACCCATAGGTCTCCAAAGCCAGCAATTCTTAAACTGCATTGCCTAAAACAGCAGTATTTGAACTTGGAAATAAAAAATTGTTAGGCCTCACCCCAGTATCACAGGTGATGATGATAATCTAAGACACCCTCTCAGAACTCTAAGCTCAAAAGTCTTAAGTTCCAGAGTGGGCAAGGGAGAAGGGATCTTTGGGTAGATCTAACTTCTCATTAAGGTTAGATACAAGGAAAAAGCACAGGAAGGACAAAGCCAGAACACCTTCAGCACTGACAGTATGCATATTAGTTACTGTATGTCCAGTTCTGGAAGACTCTGTGCGTAAATAACCGTACAGCTCCACATTTTTTTTTTTTACTATGGTCTCATTTTGGGGATAAAGTCAGCCTATATAATCCTGGTAATGAGGTCATTTAATCTCCATAGCTCCTTCTGTGGAGAAAAATGTGAGATTGCACATGGAGGCCATAGCATAGAGCAACAGGGCCCAAACTGTAGCTCAGACTCAACTACAATTTTTATTAATAAGACAGATTTAATAACTTCAATATGAGCTAAGTATACTATTAAAGAGAATGATAGATTAAGTAATGGAAAGATATATCATCTAGAGATGGTATGACTGACTATATGCCTAGAGAACTAGCAGACTAAAAACTGTAAAGAATTTAGAAAGCTGGCTGGAAACAAAACATACATACATACATATATATATATACATATATATATATGTATATATGTATTTTATATATGTATTATATATATATATTTATACAGATCAGTAGTTCTTTCCTGTGTCACTTTAGCAGACTGTCACTTACATTAGCAACAATAATTCTAAACTCTACTACATGACAAGTTTAATGAAACAAACAAAAAGTAGTTAAGTGAGGAAAACAATATCATATAAAGAAAAGTAGCAGGGCACTGGGATATGGCTCAGTTGTAGAGTGCTTGTTTAGCATAAATGCCTGTCTAGCATCCCTATCACCAATCAATCAATCAATCAATCCTTTGCAAGTTAATGGTGAAGATACCATAAAACAAATGTCAAAAAGACAAAGAGGCTAGGAAAAATACCTACTACACGTATGCCAACGAATAAATGTAAATATATTTAATACAGAAACAGCTTTTACAGGGGCTGGGAAGGTGGCTCAGTGGTAGAGCGCTTGCCTTGCATGCATGAGGCCCTGGGTTCGATTCCTCAGCACCACATAAGCAAACAGAAAAAAGCCGGAAGTGGCGCTGTGGCTCAAGTGGTAGAACACTAGCCTTAAACTGAAGAGCTGAGGGACAGTGCCCAGGCCCAGAGTGCAGGCCCCACGACTGGACCAAAAAAAAAAAAAAAGAAAAAAGAAAAAGAAACAGCTTTTACAGGTCCTTAAAGTATAACCCAGTTTAAAAAAATAAGCAGAAAAGGTTTAGGGATATTTTATAAAAAAAGAAAATGAGTGGTAAACAATTAAGTGAAAAGCTGCTCATTCTCACTAGTAGTAAAAACTGCAAATGAAAGTAGCAATTCTTTTTTTAAACCTCTTCAACTAGTAACAACTTTAAATGAAAAAGGGAACCCTTCTACCTTGCTGGAAGGTGTCTAAATGGGGATGCAGTTGGAGAAAGTAACATGACATTATCTATTAAGTTATAAAAAGTATACAAAGGTTTGTTTTTGTTTTTCTGGGGGGTCCGGTTGTGGGGCCTGAACTCTGGGCCTGGGTGCTGTCCCTCAGCTCTTCAGCTCAAGGCTAGTGCCCTACCCCTTGAGCCACAACGCCACTTCCAGCTTTTTTCTTTTTGCTTATGTGGTGCTGAGGAATCGAACCCAGGGCCTCAGGCATGCAAGGCAAGCGCTCTACCACTGAGCCACCTTTCCAGCTCAAGTATACAAATGTTTAACCCAAAGGTTTGACTTCTAGAAATATGCTAAAAAGTTGAAAGCATTATAAGATACATATAAGGATACTTAATATAACAGAGTAAAGTAAATCAGTTGATAACTCAGCTAGACAAATTATAGTACAGCTACATTATAATAGACAATTCTTCATAATAACTTAGGTTTATAGTTTCTGACTCAGAAAGATGTAGGTGATTCAATGATACAGTGCCAAATAAATGGTATGACTATTTTTTGGTTTTTGGTTTTTTGCCATGCTAGAGACTGAACTCAGAACTCATGCAACTGGGCAAGCACACTATCAATTCAGCCATGGTTCTAGTTCTGAGCATGTATTTTATTAAAAAGAAAAGACTCTGAGTTCAAACCCCAATACTATCAAAAACAAGAACAAGAACAACAACACACACATACACATACACACACACAACACAGGAAGAAACAAAAGCACCAAGAAATGTTTAATAACAAGCTGCCTTTGCCCCTCCCTGACAAATATATACACACCCATACATACACATACCCGCGAACAGATGGGTAAAACACACAAAAACATACATATACAATTCCTCCTCAACCCCCCTTGCGCATGTTTTTCCTGTTTTTGGCAGGCCAGACTGGAAGCTAGGGAAGGCAACCAGGGAGGTAAGAGTCCTGCAGGTTTGTGTGGCCAGTCCTGTCTACTCTCATCAGCAGAAACACTGAATGGGGTAGAAGAAAAGCTGCCACAGAAGTTAAGTGATCAGGTTTGCTTTGGAACACTTTCAGATGGATATTTCCTAAAAATGCATGTGAAAGTCAAACCCAGAGAACTAAGAATAAAATTGTACTTTACTAGAGGAGTTCTAGCTCAGAACATTAAGTCATATTACAAAACTATCTAGTTCTATTTATTTAAAAATATTGTTACTGCAAAAGGGATGTACAGAGGAATTAGAGTTACCCAAGTCAGGTAGAGAGTACATTTCTTTGTTGGATAATGACACCATCTATTTACTTTTTAAACTCAGCTTTTACCAGCACAGTTCCAACATTTCAAACTTGCTCCTTACTTTCTTTTATTTCATAAACCACTCAATAATTGGATTACGTTTAACTACTCCTCAAAGAAGCCAAAGACTTGCTGCTTTCATGTATACAAAGAATTCTACTCTATCTTGTCCTCAACTGTATTGACTTCTAAAGTCAGATGCTTCATAGCAATGTATCATCATTAGTGTTTTACCAATTTTTATAACAGAACAGAGCAAAAGAAAAACAGAGAAAAGAAAAAAAAACAGAGCAAAGAGTAATAAAACTAATTAAAACTACACTCATATAACCTTTCACACAAGATGGCATTGCTAATTAATTTCAACTACCGGTTTGCAGGGAATAAGGCCATGGAATAATTTTTGAAGTGTTTCTTCACCAATAGATTCACAAAGGATGCATTTTGCTTTATTGACAAACTGTTCAACAACACTTGGATATAGCGTGTAAACACATGTGTTTCAGAGTGGAACACAAAAGTTGAGACACACTGTTATTTGAACAAGTACATGTGATACCAGTACAGTATCTTAGGGCAAATAACATGGCAGGTGCAGGGGAGGTTATCCAAGAAGCTCTGGTAAGGAGGAGCATATTCTGAGAAGCACTTGAGTCTCTAGGCCAGATTAAGAGCTGTAACCAGACTTCTAGAGAGGTTGAATGGCAAATTGATAACCAAAATCCACTGGTGTCTATAAAGACCTGTTTATTTTTATATGTAAATATCAGTATGTAACAAATTTTAGTCCCTATCTTTGGGGTGGCCATTAATTCTCAAATATTTCTGTCAACTCACTAACTAAAGTCTGGAATTAAAGAATTCTGACAGGCAGAGTTATAGTTTCTTGGACTGAGTTGACTCTACAATGACTGAAACAGCAGAACTTCTACAGGCAAGTCCTACTAAAGACACATAAATTTCATTTCTAATGTACCAATCACAGAAACGAGCTGGTGAATGTGCTTGCTCTGAGTAAACTATTAGACTGGAGTGTAGTTCAGTGGCAGACACTTGGATAACTTGCTGTGATCCTGGGCTGTCTCCAGCATAGCATTAGACTATGCACATCATGTTTCAGGATGGATACTGCCCAGAGAGATTCCACAGGTAGAAGCTGCTGTGGGAAAATAACAGCCACATCCTTGTCAGGAACAGCACCCACTGCTACTTTGGTTCTACCTCAGTTTAGGAGATATATAACAACTCTGTGGTCTTACTATGGAACTGGAATTTCACAGCTGGTGTATTTTTCAGATGACAAACCTATGACAAGTTAGGGAACAGATGCAAGCAGCTAGGTTTCAAATCCAAAAAAATGTGGCAAGGATTGTGTCTATTAATCCCTACTTACCTACTCTACACATCTCAGGCGTTCATTGAGCTAGCTCCTTTCAGTACACTTGTTTGAAATACATTCCACCAAGAAGAAATGGAACAAAATGGACCAAGACTTCTGGACAGAGCTTAAAAGAAAATGAAAAGGCAAAAATAAACGGGTGGTCCAATTTACCATGGAATAAAAAAGCAACAGGATGTCTGTGTCCTCAATTAAAATTGACTTCATGCCTACTACATGCTAGCCAGTTTGTGTCACTGGACTTTCCAGGCGAAACAGGCAAGAAGGCCAACTAGACATGTGGAGAAAGACTTAGTCTAGCTCAAGGTTTCTTGCTATTATAGACTCTATGACTACGCATCAAAGGCAGTGACATGGTAGGCTGACTAAAAGGTGCAGAACTACAAGGTGGAGAGGACTGGCCATTATCTAGCCATGGTGCATGATGATGAGTTACAAAATGTAGATAAGGAAGCCAAAAAAGCTGAACAATTTTGGAGAGTTTTACTTTGTTCATTTGCTCTCACTATGAAGCTCAAGCTGGCCTTGTCTTTTCAAGCAAGCCATTCAAAATATAATAAAAGGATGCTTCTGATAAATGAAGGAATGATTCAATTATTCAAAACTTCAATTTTGTTAACATTCAGGGAAACAAGCTTCAGCCTCCTAGTGTTTGGTGGAAACTTTTTTAGCGGGGGAGGGGGAAGTGCTGGTCCTGAGGTTTTAACTCAGCTGAGGCATTGCACCTGAGCTTTTATGCTCAAACCTAGTTCTCTACCACTTGAAGCACAACTCCCCTTCCATCTTTTTGTGTTAATTGGAGATAAGAGTCTCATGGACCTGCCCTCACTGGCTTTGAGCTGCGATCTTCAAATCTCAGTCTCTTGAGGAGCTAGGATTACAGGTGTGAGCCACTGGCTCCCAGCCTGGGTGGAAACTTTTTTAACAGCAGGATATGAAACAGTAATGAGAAGATTCTAAAAGACAAGATTCAAATTTGACATTTGTGTCTGGTAACTGGCAGAAAGATAGGACCAGTGACAAGAAAGGATTCTGGAGTGGAATCAAATTTAAGGAAGAAGTCTAGGACTTTAATTTGGAAGTGGGATAAGGAAAAATATCTTGCAGGCATGAGCATGGACTTTAGGACAAACAGTGTATTTAGGGAAAGATAATAGTGAGCAAAGATACAACCTAGCAAAGAGAATCCTGGAAAGCAGAGGCCCATGGGTCCAGGTATAGAGAAAGATGAATAAGAGTGAAACAAGGAAGAGAATGCTAGAACAGAGCTCCAGGTCAGAGATGTGGCAGAAGATGAAGTATAAGGGTCTGGGAGGCAGAAGTCAGGCTGCAACAGCTGAGTGGACCTCAATGACAATATGAGGCAACCATTCTGAAGATCAGCTACCCAAGTAGTGAAATAGAATGACTCAGGTAGGAAGAACCTTAGAGAAAAAGTACCTTGAGGCCCAAATCCATCATTTTAAAGGCCTATCAAGTTTCACAACTGTCCAAGGTTATAAATCTGGTAAAAGGGGAGAAGACAGAACTGAAATCAGTTGCCTTCACTTTTGTTATTATGAAGCTTTTCTTTTTCTTTTTCCTTTTTTGGTTAGGGGGTGGGGACGGCAATACTGGGATTTGAACTCAGAGGCCTCAGGGACTTATGCTTTCAACAGAAACATTCTACCCTTGAGATATATAGGCCCATTCCTTTTTGGATTTACTTTTCAGATATAGTTTCATGTTTTTGCCCAAGGCAAGCATCAGGCCTCTGGTGTTCTAGGGTCCACAGACGAAGACCATTACACCACCTGTTAAAATGAGGGTCTCAATAATTTTTTGCCTGGATTGATCTCTGCTTCCTGAGTAACTGAGACAGCAGGCATGAGTCACAATGTCTGTTTTGGGTTTTTTTGTTGTTGTTGTTTTTTTATTGACTTGGCAATTTGCACTTTCTAACACACAAATGATCTAAAATCAAGTAATCATCTTCTGTTACAATCAAAGGTAGAATCAGACTGAAGTATCAATAGAACAAGCAGGAAAATTCCCAAATAGGGAAATACTAGAGTGCCTAATTTTCCTACTCCTTGAGTCTGTCTTCAACCCTGTGTTCATGCTAAGACCCTCCCTATGCCTTCTTGTTGAACTATTGGATGTCTGTGAAGGGCAGCTTCTACAGGAAGGCATGAGGCACAAAGATGCAGGCTGGAGTTCCTCCAACTCACAGTACAATATATTCAGCACAAAAGTTTAGATCTGGATGTCCTGTAAAGACTTACATATTAAAGGTTTGGCCTCCAGCCTGTGGCACTACTGGGAGGCTGCAGAGCCTTCAAGAGGTGGGGACTAGTGAGAAGTCTTCCATTCCCTGGGATACACACTTTGAAGGGGTTAGTGTAGCTCTAGGTCTTTCCTCTTCAATTCTTTTAAATCCTAATCATGAAGTGAGCAACTAGGTGTATACTGCCACAGGCTCCCTGCCATAATGTGCTGCCTGACCACAGTACCAAAAGGAAGGGGGCTAAGTGACCCCCTTGAAAACTGTGAGCCAAATTAAAACTTTGCTCTTCAAAAGTTGATTATTTCAAGTATTTGTTATAGAAAATGGGAAGCTAATCATTAATTGCCATGGAAAACTGGCCACCTGGAGAATCAAGGAAGACTAATTCCAGTCTAAGATCCAGTAAGGCCATGGCAATCAGACAGCCTCAGCCTAGTCAAGAACCTGCTCTTCCCCACCCTTAGCCCCTTGGGGCAGAAGGACTGCCGTCAGCCCCTCAGTCCTGATTGCTTAGAATCTTACTCCTCCAGCAGCAGAAGGAAACACTCCAACATTTTCCAAAGGCTAATTAGCAAGACTGTTTGAACAAACATGGAACTTCCGTGAGCTATTTTAGCATGACATTATGTGGAAATCTACATCTTCCCAGCTACCTCTATATCTGTCCTCAGATCTCTTTCCAAGGTAGGGGCAATACATGGTAGGTTAGATTTGTCTGACACAGAGGCAAGGGTTCCCTGGAAGGCACATGTGTACCCTTCAGCACCTCACGTGTAACCTCCTCATGTGTACAATGCTGTATCTTCTCAGTTCATGGAAAAAAATTCTACCTGTGCTGCTTTCTTGATGCTACTCAAAGTGGATGTGTTATGAGGTTAGGGGTACAAAAGAGACTAGAAGCAAACAAGTTTAATCCAGAATAAAGACAAGGGAGCTAGCTCCTCTAGACCTGGGGTGTTGGCTTAGCCACTATCATCCAGACAGGGAGCAGCAGTGACAATTCCAACAAAAGGAGCATAGGAATGATGATTTCAAACAACCTGGAACAAAATATGTTCAGGAAATGTTTAAAAATATGAGTAATGTTAGATAAGTTGCTCCAAGTAAAGCTTTTGAACTCTGACTCAGTCATGAGACTTTCACAAATGAAATAAATATGATGGGTCTGGTATACAAGTCAAAAATGGGAATAAATGCTTATCAGCAACCTCATCTGAGGATATGACTGCATATAAAAGATGACAGAGACAGGAATGGGAGAGATGAGTCTGGGGAGGTCAGCCACTTCCAGGGAATATCATGAGACCTGTCAGGTTTGCTGTCAGGTTTGCTTCAAATTCAGATCAAAATCAAAATCAGGAACTGGCATTTGTCTAAGGCAGCAAAACCCAAATCCAGAGGGGGAAGGAAATGAACAAGAACAACTACTAACTGCACAGTCTACCAGGAAAAGAGCACTGTGCTAGGAGCTATACATCCCTCTCTCTCTCTCTCCTTTCCTCCCTCCCTCTCTCTCTCTTTTGGTCTGTCATGGGGCTTGAACATAGACTTGGGCACTGTTCCTGAGCTCTTTTGCACATGGCTAGTAGTCTACCACTTTGAGCCACAGTGCCACTTCTGGTTTTCTGGTGGTTAATTGAGGATAGGAGTCTCACTGATTTTCCTGCCTGGGCTGGCTTTGAATTGCAATCACCAGATCTCAGCCTCCTAAGTAGCTAGGATTACAAGTATGAGCCACCAGCGCCCAGCTCCATTTTCTTTTTATCTTCATGAAAAGTCTAATGAGATGAATAATGCCTCCATTCTACAGTTAATAAAACAGACGCACTGAAATGCCTCAGGTCACACTGCTGATCAGTGAAAGGGCTGGTTTGTGAGCTTTAAGTGTTATGTGGAAATCTGTTTCCTTGAGAAAGTGAAAACTTGTTTTAATGGGGGGGGGGGGGGGAGAGTGAACTCAGGGCCTAAGTGTTGTCACTGAGCTTTAGCTTGAGATTGGTTACCACTTTTGACTTTGTGCTAGTTAATTGGAGATAAGAATCTCATGGACTTTTCTGACCCAGATGGCTCCAAGTTGTGATCCTCAAATTTTAGCTTCTTGAATAGTTAGGATTACAGGTATGAGCCAAAGGTACTCAGCTTTAATTTCTTTTATTGTTGTTTATATGTGTGTATGTCAGTAGCAGGGCTTGAACTCTCAGGGCCCTACACTCTCACAGGGCTAGTGTTCTAGCTAGCTTTCTACCACTTGAACCAAGCCTCCAGTCTATTATTTTGGTGACTGATTTGCAATAGGGTCTCCCAGACTTTTCTGCCCAGGCTGGCTTTGAACCATAATCCTCAAGTCTTAGCCTCCTGAGTAACTATTACAGCTGTAAGCCACTGTCACCAGTGCTATTTTATCTTAGAACTTATTTTATTCATTTAATAAATATTCATCGATGACTTAAATATGATGAACTACTATTCTATATTCTGGAGAAAAGGCTGTGACTAAAGCTTCATTTTTTTTTTTTTTTTTTGGGGGGGGGGTCTGGTCATGGTGCCTGAACTCTGGGCCTGGGCGCTGTCCCTCAGCTCTTCAGCTCAAGGCTAGCACTCTACCACTTGAGTCACAGCGCCACTTCCAGCTTTTTTCTTTTTTGCTTATATGGTGCTGAGGAATCGAACCCAGGGCCTCAAGCATGCAAGGCAAGCGCTCTACCACTGAGCCACCTTCCCAGCCCTAAAGCTTCATTTTTAAGAAATTTAATTGAGGGCTGCATATGTAGCACAGTGAAAGAGCTTCCACTTAGCACGAGGCCCTGGGTTCTATCCTCAACAACAAACAAACAAACAATAAATAGACATGAAGTGAAATAAGAAGTAGGTTAATTCTAATGTAATAGTTTTTCAAAATCTATTTTCAATTTAGGGCTAGAGAAGAAAAACAGAAGATTAGTGGCCTAAAATACTTAATATCTGGGCTTGGAAGTTGGCTCAGTGGAAGAGCACTTGCCTTGCATGCCTGAGGTCCTGGGTTCAATTCCTCAGCACCATATAAGCAAAAAGAAAAAAGCCAGAAGTGGCGCTGTGGCTTAAGTGGTAGAGTGCTAGCCTTGAGCTGAAGAGCTGAGGGACAGCGCCCAGGCCCAGAGTTCAGGCCCCACGACCGGACCCAAAAAACAAAACAAAAAAACTTAATATCCATATATAAGTAATTCAGAGTTCACCTGTCTTCATCTGATTTGTATAACACACACACACACACACACACACACACACACACACACACACACTTCAATAGGTAGCACAGACATTGCCATACAAGTCAATAGTAACTGGATTCAAAATGTACGTAAACCAAAAGACACTGTGAACAGCAGAGGCATTATCAATATTTGTTGAAGATCACTCAAGAAAAAAAAAATCATATAAAGTAGTAGACAATCATGTGTACTTGAGCCAAAAATTTAAACATCTGGCTTTTTTCTTTTTGCTTATATGGTGCTGAGGAATTGAACCCAGGACCTCAGGCATGCAAGGCAAGTGCTCTACCACTGAGCCAACTTCCAAGCTCAGATATTAAGTATTTTAGGCCACTAATCTTCTGTTTTTCTTCTCTAGCCCTAAATTGAAAATATTTTGAAAAACTATTACATTAGAATTAACCTACTTCTTATTTCACTTCATGTCTATTTATTGTTTGTTTGTTTGGTTGAACTTGGGGTCTTGTATTTCCTCGGTAAGCCCCCTACTAGTTGATCTGTATCCTCAGAATTTATTTTTACTTCAGTTATTTTTGGAATAGGGTCTCAAATGTATGTATTGACTGGGTTGGACAGCAATTCTATCTGCCTCTTACACAACTCAAATTACCACCACACCCATCTGTTGGCTGAGACTGGGGTCTCCCTAACATTTTATTTGAGTTGGCCTTGAACTGGAATCCTCTCATCTCTCCTTCCTGCGTATCTATTTCAGGCATGAGCTGCTATACCCAGCTAAGGATCTGTTATTAACAATTGCTAAATGCATAATCTAAGGAGTAATGAGTGGAAGAAAACTATTTGAGGTAACATCAAAGAAAAATAACTTAATGAAGTTCTAACCAAAGAGAACAAAAGCTGTTCCCAGAAGACCAGACTATTCTCCAATTTACTAACTTATCTTCAATCTCCAATTCAATAAACAATAAATATTAATGTGATCACTGAGGTAAGAGATACATGTAAGTAATTAAGCAAAATGTGAATAGACAAGCCATGAGACAAGGTGGTAAGAAAACAAGTCAAACTGTCAACTTCTAGATTAGATCCTCCAGGAAACAGAGAAGGTACTTCCAGGTGATTCATGTGTGCCAACCCATGGAAAAAGCATTGGGCTGAGGGCGTCTCTCCACTCAAGAGAGGTTGGGCTGGGCGCTGGTGGCTCACGCCTATAATCCTAGCTACTCAGGAGGCTGAGATCTGAGGAGCCAGGTTCAAAGCCAGCTCCAGCAGGAAAGACCATGAGACTCCTATTTCCAATAAACCACTAGAAAACCGGAAGTGGCGCTGTAGCTCAAGTGGTAGAGCGCTCGCCTTGAGCTGAAGAGCTGAGGGACAGTGCCCAGGCCCAGAGTTCAAGCCCCATGACCGACCGGAAAAAAAAAAAAAAAAGAGAGAGAGGTTGAGACTGGTACATTGTCACCTTGCCTTTTATGTGATCCCTTCCACACAGTAGTCAGACTACTTGAATCTTTGCTTAACTTTTCCAATTCACTTCCTTTTTGCCTCCTCTTTATGGAAAGAAGTAGAGTAAGGAAGAGAGCTCCATACACTGGTAAGGCAAAATGTTTAAGACCAAAGGCCTCATCTTTGTAAGCCAGGGGCCAGAGAACACAGCTGTGCAAATGTGTGACTAGTGAATCTAACAAAAAGGTATATGATTTCAAGATACGTCTCTTAACTCTCTGTATGTTTGATGATCTCAAAAAAAAAGAAAAAGCTTGAGCAAACAGAAGTACATACAGCTTCAAAAGCTTGAGATAGGGGAGAAATAAAAAATGGAGTCAAATTCTCCAAATCTGGAGGCAAATATCCAAAGATAAACTCTAGATAACTCTAACCCTTAAGTCCTAAATGATCATTTGCTACCAATAACCTTGGTTTCTACTGTTATTTTTCTGAAAGTCCTGAGGAACCTGCTGTGACACTTTTGACATGTGTTTTGCTAGGCCAGAGTCAGGGCTGACCCTCAGAGCCCTACTTTTCCTTCCTCAGAGGAGGCCCCAGGGCCAGCACACACCATGCATTTCTGTAGACTGACCTGACTCTTCCCCAAAGTCAACTTAGAGAGTGCCAGGGACACTCTCATTCGAGGACAACAACAGGACCAAAGGATTAAACAAGGGCAAGTTTTCCTACGCCTGAAGCTGGCAGAGAACTGTCAACATGGGAGTGGAAACATTCCTAGCCAAGGGATGAAACTCATTCAAATGACAACCTATTCCATTGCAGGCTGTTCCAGGAAAGCAGGGAGTGGACCCTTTTAAGAGAAATGGAAATCTGTTCCACATACATCACACTTCATGACTTGGTCAGGAAGGAAAGGAAATCTATTTCAGCTCAGTGACTGCCTGACTAGCCCCTTGTTGACCTACCCACGCCACTAGGCCCCTCCACACCCCTATCATAAACTCTATAGAGACCAGAGAACAAAAATAGCTCCATCTGTGCCCTCAAAGGACTCCTAGGTGTGCCATATGCCCTCCCTGAAGGGCACAACCTGGCTTCCATAACTAGGACTTACCAATGTCACTCAGCAGGGTGAGGATGGCTCCTTCCCGTAGGCCACAGCAGTTCTCAAACTGGTTTAGGTACTATAGAGAAGTTGAAAAGAGTCAGTGTGTAGATGATCACCAATCAAGCCCACCAGCATCTTCTACAATAGTCATGAGTGCTAACACTGGCCATGGGCTTTTGCAGGCCACACATGGGGGAAGCTGGGGAAGTAGAAGGTAAGGCAGCGCCCAGAGGCTCTCACGTCCTCAGTGCTGGCCCTGGCAGAGATATGTGAGTCACTCTCAGATGAGGAACTGTCAGGCCTCACCTGCTACTACAGGTCAGAAGGAGGAAGCCAGAGTCTAAGCCCAGAGGCACGGCAGATTGGGGAAGGACTCACAGAAAACCACTCTCTGATCACTTCCCTGATATAGGTTTGCCACACAGGACCATGAAAACTGCAGTGAATGTTTAATGGGCACCTAAATGGATTCAGGAACAAGCTCTGTCCAGCTTCACCTGACCTATCTCATTGAATCCCACTATTCCCGCTGAGGAAAGTACTTCTGGGACCCATCTCAGATGTGAAGAAATGGAGACTAAGAGATTCCAACATCCAACAGTACACAGATGAGGGACAAAGAAAGGAAAGCCAAGTCTACCTAAGACCAATCACATAGTCCTTTGCCCACCTGGCCCCTCCACTTATAAAGGAACTTAGACAGCCTTTCTCAATAGAGAAAGGGGTCCAGGGTCATTAACTAACATGTATTATCCATAACTACTTTTAGGTTTTTCCTTTTTTTTCTTTCTTCTTCTGTTTTTTGAGATGAGATCTCACTATGTGGTCAAGGCTAATCTCAAACTCCTAGATTCAAGCAGTACTCTTGCCTCAGCCTACCCAGTAGCTGAGAATAAGTATATGCTATATGCAGTTGACTTAACTCTTTAAATCACTTCTGATGTACTTATGTGCTGGCCAGCCTTGTCTGTGATTTGAGAAAATTAAAGAAAGACTACCTCATTTGGGAATAAAGGGATTAACATTTTGTAAGACCTCTGGCAACAGTTCTGTCACCCTCTAGGGATATAAGTACAAAAGCCCCATAAGAAGCAATTGCCTCTTGCCTTCCATACCAGGCTCTTTGCTGACTAGAAAGCCAGGTGTGCAATCCTGTGACCAACTACTTCCAAGCTTTCCATAATCTGATCACATCCCTCTACACCCAGGCTGCCATCTAAGAGCTCTCACTTGGTTAT
The DNA here is from genome assembly GCF_019054845.1 of Dipodomys spectabilis. Lineage (NCBI taxonomy): Eukaryota > Metazoa > Chordata > Mammalia > Rodentia > Heteromyidae > Dipodomys > Dipodomys spectabilis. The sequence continues at coordinate 4,048,886 of NW_024870729.1, read as the reverse complement.
AGCAGCATGGCTTTATCTCTACAGCCACACCTAGGGATTAGATGACCATGAAAAGGTTAGGAGAGTGGAGGAGAATCAAACTCCCCATTTCTAATAGGTCATCAGTCCCACTAATGAGTCATGCCAAGAATGTTACACATAGCCTGCCCTGATGGCCTTGACCTACATCACTCCCAGGATAAGCCACCTCCACAGCAGAAGTCACTCATACAGACTGACCCTTATGGAAACTTTCTTTGTATAAAATAAGGTGACAGGTCCAGAGGAATGATGAGAACAGCATATAATTTTATCTGTGAAACTGCCATGTAAGGACAGAACTAATGAGGGCAACTTCTCTGGCCCAAGCCCCACAAATCACAGACTTACTGTAAGAGTTGAAAGGAATGACTGGTAGAACAGATAAAGCAACTCTTCTGGTTAGATATCTGACTTTTCCCAATGCTATGTCATTACTCGGTGTTACCAGTAGAGATGAACCTGCAGCTGAATCCATATGCTCTATCCCTGTAGCTGTGTGAGGTGGGGCCCTCAGTCTAACCTCCCTGGGCTCCAACATCCACCAGTAATGCAGGAGTACTATCTGCATACTATTGTCATGGGGCTACTAAAAGCCATGAGATTCTGTGTGAAACAGAGGTCATGTGGAACCATTGTGAAGATCATATATAGGTATTCATGGAATTGTCACTGGGGAGGCCAGGACTGCCCAACTTCCAGTGTACACAGAAGGTACTGTAGTGAGGAGGAAGAAAGCAAAATTGGCAGATGAATCAGGGGAAGCTCTGGCACCACAGCCAGTTCCCTAATGACTCTTCCTGCTACATTTGATAACTCTGTACAGCAGTGTCACATCTATAAAGTCCCTGTCACAATGACAACAAAAAGGCCCCCTAAACCAGCAGTGTTCTGACATGCCAAGGAAGGAGGCATCTGTGGCCTCTTATGGTCCAGATCTAGAGATGACATTCCTTGTCCTTTCAGTAATGTAATGCAGAGTCAAGAGAGTCCCTCTGTGGTTTTCTTCAAAGGCAACTGATTCAACCTTTTGATTTACATTCACATATCACCCTGAAGTAGACACAGAAGAGGGCTTGGGAAAGTGAAGCAAGTCACTGTAAAAACCCAGCTTCTGGGCGATGACATATTTGATGACAGGCTTCCTACCCCTCCCTTCTAGGGTCCCAGCCTGCCTCAATGGGTCTGCATCCTGCCACCCAGGAGCTTTACCTTTCGGAGATCTCCTCCTTGACAGTACTCCATGGCCAGCAGGGGCAAGTCATTGGGTGCCAAATTCTGCATCCCCTCGGGAACATCCCGGGCAGCCACCACATTGGGGTGGCTTAGCCTAGGAAGGAGAAAAACCAGTGAGAATAGAACCCAAGCTTTAGCTCAAACCTATTCCTTGCTTCTGTGTCTCAGCCAAGCTCACCTTCCAACAAAGACTGGGAAAAACCAGGACCTTAGAAGTAACAGAAGTAGGAGGTGGAGGTCAGGAACTGGTAGCTTATTCAACACCCTGAACTAAGACATTTATGAGTGTTTCATGTGATGCAAAAGTTTCTTTAGGATGCCCCATTTCAAATGCAAAACTGCCTCTAATAGAGAAAACAAAAGAACTTCTAAGCTCTTGCTATTCAAGGTGGAAGGTGATATATGCAAATGTTTGGGCACATAATGAATGTGACTTTTGATTTCTCCTGTTATTAGGAAATTAGAGCAGGAACTACAGGCACAGACCATCATACCTGGCTATGATAACTTTCTTAAATTATTTAATATAATAGGCTGGGAAGGTGGCTCAGTGGTAGAGTGCTTGCCTTGCATACGAGGCTCTAGGCTCGATTTCTCAGCACCACATAAGCAGAAAAAGCCACAAGTGGCACTGTGGCTCAAGTGGTAGAGCGCTAGCCTTGAGCTGAAGAGCTGAGGGACAGCACCCAGGCCCAGAGTTCAGGCCCCATGACCAAAAATAAGAATAAGTTATTATTATTTTTAATATAAATTGACTATGAGGCCCAGTAAAGTCTTTAAATGCTTATTGTCTAGAAGTGTCTGGTAGCGTTGAGGGTGTAGCTCAAGTGGTGGAGCTCCCAACTAGAACTTTCTGGAAGCGGAGTGTCAGTCAGGCTAGTAGTCTGATGGAGGAGCAAGAATTATCCCCCCATACACACTCTTTTTTTTTTTTTTTCCAGTAGTAGAGTTTGAAATGAGAGCCTTGTTATTTGAACCACATCTCCAACTCTAATCTTCCTTTCTGGATGCAGCAGGTGAGACCAGTGCTTCAGAGTTCATTTTAGCATCCCCTAGACACAAACATGCTCCCACATCTAGGCACCAGGACCTTACCTCCTCATGATCTGGATCTCCAGGCACCAGCGATCTCGGTTCTTTGGGCTGAGCTCCTGTCGGCACTGCTTAATTGCAATCTGCTCACCTGTCTCCTAAGAGAAGGCCATGGTGGAGACAAACAAAATAACCAACCAACACATGCTCACCCCATGAGAGTGAGGGTACACTACACTACTCTCCTTGAGAGCCCCAAGGCACCTGTTCCCGTCTGATTGTTCTCTTTCTCTTCTTCACCTCTCTGCCTACCCAGATCCTGCCTTGTCCACCCAACCTTGTTCCTTCCTACACAAACCCCAGGGGCATTTCTACTTTTCTCTCAGCCTCAGCAGAGCACTATTAGGTTAAACCATGTATGTGCTGCTGCTGATATTCAGCTACTCTGATCTACACAAATGATGTTTCCCAGAAATGGAGGGAAGAAATGTGAACAAATGCAAGCATGGCACTCAGCAAACACTATATGGAAAATGAACTATGTAACTTGTGGACAGGGATAGGAGGGAGGAACTGGGGAAAAGTGAAGAAAGAGGTGACAGTATCCTATAAGAAATGTACTCACAGTACTACCCCTCTGTACAACAACTTAATAATAATAAAATTACATTTGAAAAAGTGATCTTACATCTGTACCAAAAAAAAAAAAAGGTGCTTCCATATAGCTCAACCTAATAATGCTACACCAAAGTGTCTCCACTATTGCACTAATGTTTGTCTCCACTACTGCACTAATGTTTGTCCCTCTTCAGAGGGAATATAAGCATTGGATAGTCTAAGGAACATATACTGATGCAAGTTCCAACTCTTTCACCAGCTATGTGATCTTGGGGGGAAAAAACCACCTATAAGATAGTGTCTTCTTCACCCATGAAACAAGAAAAATCACACGCACATACATACACACACATACACACTTTTCATACTGTTATAAAATAAGCCCCTAAGAAGTGGCGCTGTAGCTCAAGTGGTAGAGCGCTCGCCTTGAGCTGAAGAGCTGAGGGACAGCGCCCAGGTCCAGAGTGCAAGTCCCACGACCGACAAAAAAAAATAAAATAAAATAAAATAAGCCCCTAGTAATAGCCAGCTCTCAGCATTGTTTGCTGACCTGACAACCCATGTCAGGATACTTTTAAGATCCTCTTGGCTCCACTCTGCTCTCCCAGCTACTTTCCCTCAGTTCAAGCACTCAATGTTGCTGTAGATGAGACCATCAGCTCCTCTTGCTCAAGTGCTTTCTAGGCCTGTGCTCCTGCTTCCACTATGTAGGAACCATGGACTCATACAAGACAACTTACCCTCTTCCATGTCACCATAACAGGTAATTCCTTCACTGTACTTATCTGCCAGGGATTTATTTTTTATAGAGCAATAGAGTATTTTCTTTCTAAACTACGGATATATCCATTTCCATGGGCTTTGGCATTTACACCAAGTAACACAATGTCCTCCATTGTGGTTTCTTACATAAAGAGCGGGCAGTCAATAGGTTTTTTTTTTTTTTTTTGGTGACTAATCGAGTAGCTGGTTCCTGAAGCTAACTCATCTCTTTCATTGGTGCACTGAAGACCCAAGGAAGCTTAGGCACTGCTGTGCCCCCAATCTATAGTTCTGGTGGCAGTAACCTGAGAGCTAACCTCACCACCTCCAAGCAAGCTGATCTGTGCCAACATCCTATGTGTTCTTGGGAAGTTGTGACCCAAATCCAAAAATTGAACAAGTTACATAATCAGGATATGAGCCAAGACCTCACTCTAAAAAGGTACAGAAAACTAAGGCCACTGAAGTAATCTTTTTCAGTTTGTAAAAAAAATATCTTATTGAAAACATCTACCTATTTAAACTATACTGACAAATGGTTTGTGCTGAGTCTTGGACTGGGGTTGTAATGGCATATAGACATAGCAAGGACTGTCAAGACCCACACTGTATAGGAAAATCTAGGGAAACAGGATTAGGGTCATTTGTCACACTGTTCTTCCTCGTTGGGAAATACAGGTTGAGTACCCCTTATTCAAAATGCTGGGGACCAAAAGTATTTCAGATTTCACATATTTTTAGATTTTGGAGTATTTTCATATACATGAAATATTGTAGGACCAGTATCCCAGTCTAAATACAAACTGATTTATCTTTCATATACACCTTATACACACAGCCTGAAAGCAATTTTGTTATATTCCCAGGGAACCTGCAATTTGACTATGACCCTATTCCAGGTGTGCTGCAATATTCCACATGGGATGTCATGGGCTACTCAAAATGTTTTGGCTCTTGGGAGTATTCTGGATTAAGAATGTTCAACCTATATTCATTTTGGAGTTGGTTATTTAACGAGGAAGGAAAACTTAAATATTTTGTCCTTCAAAGTTTTCCTTCAGTATTTCAAAATGGTTTGGATTGTTACAAAACACTGGAAGTATTCTAAAAGTGTCCTCCACCTGGAGAAGCCACAATAGAAAAAGCACATAGGAGGGGGGACCAAGATGGTGACGGGGCAGTAGGGAAACGCCACAGCTCTCTCCAACCAAAAAGAAAGTTCGAGTTCCAACGCTTAATCTCCCCAAGAGACCGACAACAACAAAAAGACGAACACTCAGAGAAAAACCAGAGGTGGAAAATAACAAAAAAAGAAAGAGAGGAAAAGAAGAATTTCAGAACAGAGAAGAGCGAAGACCCCTCCCCCAACCTTTACTGGCCGCGCGGCAGTGCGCCAAGCCGTCGGCCAGCCGGCCCGGCGGGGGGCTGCCGGAGCCACAGAGACACAGGGGGCTGCTTGCAGATCACCAGGTACCGGATTGCAGAACAGCGGATCGCCAGGAACAGAGAAACCTACCAGCCGGGAGTCTCCACGAGGATCCCACCCCCACCCCTCACTCTCCACCGGAGCGGAGAGGCTCCATCCCGCCAAAGCCAAAGCCGCCCAGCACCAGCAGCGCGACAAAGGGACCTGTCGGCAGACCACCCGCCCAATCGCGATCGCAACTACCCGGCGGGGGCCGCCCAACCCAGCAAGCAACCACCCCAACTGAACTCGGATTGCAACAACAACTGACGACCTACAGGGTGAGTACCCAACAGGGGACAGTGAATCCCTCAAGGGAGACCAGAGCTGGTGGGAATCCCCAGACCCTGACCTAGACTCCCTACCCCAACACCCGGACCACAGGACCCACTAAAACTGGGAACTGTTCGAGAGCTCCACCAGCCAGTGGAGCACACTCTGCTGGCCAGGCCAGAGCAAGAGCGCCCCTGGAAGGGAGCTTAAATGCCCAAGCCAGGAACAGCGCCCCTGGGTCAAGACTACCAACAGTAGAAGAAATTTGAACTGTGTCCTCCAGGCTGCATAACCTAGGTGGTATACACATTAGCACAGGCCTAACGAGTGCGCTCCAGGCTGGGGCCGGAACCAGGCCCGGGGACCGGCGCCTGAACAAAGCAAAAAGGGTCAGAAGTGGGGCTGTGGCTCAAATGGTAGGGTGCCAGCCTTGAGCTGAAGAGCTGAGGGACAGCACCCAAACCTAGAGTTCAAGCCCACAACCAGCCCAAAACAAACAAACAAAAACACATCAGGAGCCCATAGCAGACTCCAGTATTTGGGAGAGTGCATCCAGAGCATCTGATCTTCCCAAGAGCACCTGCAGGAGCAAACACAAGCAGTCTAGGCTGCTCAACCCTTCCAAAGGCGGGAATTGCCAGCAATCTACAGCAGAGAGCTGAGAATCCTAAGTAAGTCAGAATAGCAGCTGGAAATAGGCTCCCAACAGAATCCAGATCAGGCACAGACTCTCTCTACCAATACAGAATCAGCAACGAAGCAAAGACAGACACACCAAAACAAGATTGAAGAGCAGTCTCCTGAACCCCCATGCGAAAATCACAGAGAAAAATCACAAGGTTTACCACTACCCAGGACAGCAAGCTCACCTCAAAAGCCAGCAGCCACGCAGGGGAGAGCCCCAGTGGGAGCAAAGCAGGAATGGAAGACAAAAGCTACATCCAAGGGTTGCTGGAGGCAATGACTCAAGAAATAAAGCGAGAAATGGATCAGAAATTGAAAGAGCACAAGGATGAACTATCAAAAGATATACAGGATATCAAACAAAAGTTGGATGCAAAAATAGAAGCTGCACAAACCTCAGTAAGAAGTGAGATAAACGCCAAATTAGAGGTAATGCATACTGATCTCACCTCATTGAGAGGTGAGATCAGTACTCTGAGAACCAACATTGAATCCATAAAGGGATCCATTTCCACCATGCAAACCACAATAGAAGCCACGGTCAACAGAGTGAATGAAATGGAAGGTAGAGTGTCAGATACAGAAGACAGAATACACCAACTGGACCAAAAAGTGACAGATATGGAAAAATCACTCAAATTAAACCAAAGGGAAATTCAAGAGCAAGCAGATAATGCTAAAAAATTTAACCTTCGCATAATCGGAGTGGACGAAGGTGAGGAATTCCAGAGCAAGGGAATGCAACACCTATTTAACAAGATAGTCAATGAAAATTTTCCCGACCTCAAAAACGACCATCTTAACTACATCACAAAAGCTTATCGAACACCCAACAAGCAAGATCCCAGGAGAAACACTTCTAGACACATTATAGTAAAAATGATGGATCTGAATAATAAGGAAACAATCCTGCATGCAGCAAAAATGAAGAAGGAGCTATACTACAACGGGGAAAAAATTAGAATCACTGCAGATCTCTCCACACAAACAATGAATGCAAGAAAAGCCTGGGAAAGCACCATACGAGCCCTGAGAGCCAATAACTGCCAACCCAGACTGATATACCCGGCAAAGCTAGAATTCACATTCGATGGAGAACTGAAAACTTTTAATAGCAAAGAAAAACTAAATGAATACATAAACATTAAGCCAGCATTACAAAGAATTCTAAGAGGGGGGACACAACCTGAAGAAAGCAACCAGGAACTGGGACCTGCCCCAAACAGGCATTACTCAAAGTCTAACTGAGCAAGCACAGGAGGAAAGAAAAGAAGAAAAACTTAGGAAAACGGAATGGCAGGGACAACAATGCATCTCTCTATACTTTCTCTTAATATAAATGGGCTGAATTCGCCAATTAAAAGAAAACGAACTGAGGACTGGATCAGAAAACAAGACCCATCCATCTGTTGCCTTCAGGAGACCCACCTCTCAGCCAAACATACAAACAAACTCAGAGTGAAGGGGTGGAAAAGGATCTACCAATCAAATTCCCCCAATAAGAAAGCAGGTGTAGCTATCCTGATATCTGACAAAATAAACTTTTCATTAAAATCAGTACAGAAAGACAAGGACGGACACTACATATTAATAAAGGGAACAATCCAAGAGGAGGATATAACCATCATCAACTTATATGCCCCAAATATCGGTGCACCCAGATATGTTAAACAAATGCTCTCAAACTTACAGAATAAAATAGATCCCAATACGATAATACTAGGAGACTTTAACACGCCACTCTCACCAAAGGACAGGTCTACCAACCAGAGGATTGGCAAAGAAGCTACCGAATTAAGTGAGGCCATACTTCAAGCGGAATTAACTGACATCTACCGAGTATTTCACCCTAAAACAACACAGTACACATTCTTCTCAGCAGCTCATGGAACTTTCTCCAAAATAGACCATATCATAGTTCATGCAAGGAACTTAAGCAAATACAAAGGGATCGACAAAATCCCCTGTATCCTATCTGACCACAGTGGAATCAAGCTAGCTCTCAATAACAAAGCATACCGCAGAAATTTCTCTAATACATGGAAATTGAACAGCACACTCCTTAACAAGGCCTGGGTAACAGAAGAGATCAGAGAAGAAATAAAGCATTTCCTACAACTCAATGAAAATACCTCACAAAGAAACTTGTGGGACACAGTAAAAGCAGTCCTGAGGGGCAAATTTATTGCCCTCAGTGCCCACATCAAGAGAATGGAGACAGACCAAGTAAATAATCTCATGTTGCAACTAAAACAGCTAGAAAAACAAGAAAAAATGGGACCTAAAGCTACTAGACGAAGCCAGATAACCAAATTGAGAGCAGAGATTAACCAATTAGAAAATCAGAAAACCATAACCAAAATAAACCAAACAAAAAGCTGATTCTTTGAAAAAATAAACAAAATTGATGGCCCGTTGGCAAGATTAATTAAAAAAAGAAGAGAGGAAACCCATATTAATAGGATTAGGGATGCCACGGGAAACATCACAACACGTACCCAAGATATCCAAACAATTCTAACAGACTACTTTCAAAAGCTATACTCTCTAAAGGAAGAAAATCTGGCGGAAATGGATGCATTTTTAGAGAAATACAAGTTACCAAACTGAGCAAAGAAGAAGTTAACCAAATAAGCCAATATCCTATAATGAGATACAGGAAGCTATCAAAAGTCTTCCAACAAAAAAAAGCCCAGGACCAGATGGATTCACAGCAGAATTCTATAAGACCTTTAAAGAAGAACTAATACCCATACTCCTCAAGCTCTTCAGAGAAACAGAGAAGGAGGGAGCTATCCCAAACTCATTCTACGAAGCCAATATTACACTCATCCCCAAACCAGGCAAAGACCCAACCAAAAAGGAGAATTACAGGCCAATCTCCTTGATGAACACAGATGCAAAGATCCTTAACAAGATTCTAGCTAACAGAATCCAGAAACACATAAAAAAAATAATACACTATGATCAGGTAGGCTTCATCCCAGAGACACAGGGATGGTTTAACATACGTAAGTCAATAAATGTAATCCAGCATATCAACAGAGCCAAGGTCAAGAATCACATGATTATCGCCACAGATGCAGAAAAGGCCTTTGATAAAATTCAACATTCATTCATGCTAAAAGCTCTGGAGAAAATAGGAATAGAAGGAACATTTCTAAAAACAATAAAAGCCATTTATGACAGACCAATAGCCAATATTATACTTAATGGGGAAAAGCTACAACCAATCCTCCTAAAAACAGGAACAAGGCAAGGATGTCCACTGTCTCCACTCCTCTTCAACATAGTCCTAGAACCCTTAGCCAGGGCAATAAGGCAAGAAAAAGACATTAAAGGGATCCGCATAGGGAAAGAAGAAGTTAAACTATCCCTTTTTGCAGACAACATGATACCATATCTCCATGATCCCAAAAACTCCATCCCCAAACTTTTAGAAATCATAAGTCACTTCGGCAAAATAGCAGGATACAAAATAAACCCACAAAAATCAGTTGCCTTCCTATACACTGATAACGTACAGGAAGAGAGGGAAATAAAGGGAGCAACCCCATTCACAATAACCTCCCCAAAAATAAAATATTTAGGAATTAACCTAACCAAAGATGTAAAAGAACTATTTAATGAGAACTATAAAAAGTTAAAGAAAGAAATTGCAGAAGACACTAGGAAATGGAAAGACCTCCCATGCTCCTGGATAGGCCGACTTAATATAGCAAAGATGGTGATACTTCCAAAACTAATATACAAATTCAATGCAATTCCTATTAAAATCCCAATGACGTACATCACTGAAATACAGAAAACAGTCCAAAAATTTATATGGAACAACAAAAGACCTAGAATAGCCAAAACAATTCTAGGGGATAAAGACAATATGGGAGGGCTATCCATGCTGAACTTCAAACTCTACTACAGAGCTATAATCACAAAGACAGCATGGTACTGGCACAAAAACAGACCCGAAGACCAATGGAACAGAATAGAAGATCCAGATATAAATCCACAGGCCTACAGCCAGCTGATATTCGACAAAGGAGCCAAAGACATACAATGGAAGAAACACAGCCTCTTCAACCGCTGGTGCTGGGAAAACTAGGCAGCCACATGCAGAAAACTAAAAGTGGACCCCAGCCTATCACCATGCACCAACATCAACTCAAAATGGATTAAAGACCTTAACATTAAACCTGAATCTCTGAAACTACTGCAGGACAGAGTAGGAGAGACACTTGAACTAATAGGCACAGGAAGGAACTTCCTGAACAGAGTCCCAGGGTCACAACAAGTTGGAGAGAGACTCGACAAATGGGACTACCTTAAAATAAAAAGCTTCTGCACAGCTAAATCTATCGCAACTAAGCTAGAAAGACAACCAACTAATTGGGAAAAAATATTTACCAGCAATATATCAGACAAGGGGTTAACATCCTATATATACAGGGAACTCACAAACTAATCCCTCCCAAACCTAACAAACCAATTACTAAATGGGCAAGGGAACTAAAGAGGGACTTCTCAAATGAAGAAATAAAAATGGCAAAGAAACACATGAGGAAATGTTCATCATTCCTGGTGGTGAAGGAAATGCAAATAAACACAACCCTGAGATACCACCTTACCCCAGTCAGAATGTCCCACATCCACAAATCAGCCAACGACAAATGCTGGAGGGGATGTGGAGAAAGAGGAACCCTATTACACTGCTGGTGGGAATGTACACTTATACAACCACTTTGGAAAGCAGTCTGGAGGGTCCTTAGAAAGCTAAAGATTGACCTCCCTTACGACCCAGTCATACCACTTCTAGGCATCTACCCTGAACAACAGGAACCAATATACAAGGACACGTGCACCTCCATGTTTATTGCAGTACTGTTCGCAATAGCTAGGATATGGAAACAACCTAGATGCCCCACCACAGATGAATGGATCCAAAACTTGTGGTATCTATACACAATGGAATATTATGCAGCCATTAGAAATGACAAAATAATGGCATTTGCAGGGAAATGGATGGAGCTAGAAGGAATCATGTTGAGCGAGGTAAGCCAAGAACGAAGAGACAAACGGTGCATGGTCTCCCTGATAAGTGGATGCTAAATCCAAAAGGTTAGGTGATACGACAAAACTAACAGAACTTAAGAAACAAAGAACTCCCGCTCATCTGGTTGAACCACTACTAAATATCCCCATGCTGCTGATCACAAATATGGTATATAACATGTGAACACTGTTATATATTACAGACTGTGGTAGACAATTTGCTCCAGGGAAGTTAGAATGAACTTGTGACTTTGAAATTATGTAATCATTTAATCACAATCAAAAAAAAAAAAAAAGGGGAAGGGAGGGAGGGAGGGGATGGTAGGGGGAAAACAATGGAGGGGGTAACAATGTTCAAGAGGAAGTGTACTCATTACCTCACTCATGTAACTGTAACCCTCTGTATAGTAGCTTTACAATAAAATAAATAAAAAAAAAAAAAAAAAAAAAGCACATGGGTTGGGATTTGAATCCATGGAGGTTTCATCAAATGCAGCTTCTTTATTTACTAGTGTAGCCTCTCTGAACATATTACTATCCTCTCTGCGCTTCTATTTCCTTAGCTACACAATTGGCTAGACAATAATACTTCCCTTGTGATTACAGTGATGACTGGAGATAAAGCATGCAAAACAGGGATAGGGATGGAGCTCAGTGGTAGAGTCCTGTAGCCCCTTGAGTTCAATCCACAACACTGCAAAAAACAATACTGATGCCAGCATATGGAAGGTTCTCAATAAATGACAACCTTGATTTCCTAGGCATCATATCTTGAGGATTGCCATTCTTAGGCTCCTAACTTCAAATATGCCCTTGATTGTAGACAAAACACATGTGATAACAGAAAAACACATTAAATACTGTTTCACTGGAGCTTACTACAAAGCTGGGTATCAGTAGCTTACGCCTGTAATCCTAGCTACTCAGGAGGCTGAGATCTGAGGATCGCAGTTCAAAGCCAGCCCTATCAGGAAAGGCCATGAAACTTTTTTTTTTGCTGGTCGTGGAGCCTGAACTCTGGGCCTGGACACTGTTCCTCAGCTCTTCAGCTCAAGGTTAGTGTTCTACCACTTGAGCCACAGTGCCACTTCTGTCTTTTTCTGCTTATGTGGTGCTGAGGAATAGAACCTAGGGCCTCATGCATGCAAGGCAAGCACTCTACCACTGAGCTACCTTTCCAGCCCCTATTGCCAATAAACCACCAAAAAACCCAAAGTGGCACTATGACTCAAGTGGTAGAGTGCTAGCCTTGAGCTGAAAAGCTGAGGGACAGCACTCAGGCCCAGAGTTCAAGCCCCATGACCAAAAAAAAGAAAGAAAGAAAGAAACACAAAGGTGCGACATTCATGTGCCTCTTTAGATTCATAAATAAATAAATATAGATATAGTGAAGCAAATTCCAAGATATGGAAACAAGAGGTTTCTTCACATTTGTTGTTATTTCTGTATGTAATTGTTATATATGTATGTTATTCCATATTGTTATTGTGTATTTCTCTATGGTTTATTCATATGTCTATCTTTAGGAGCGGGGGACACAGAACTCAAGGGAAAAAGGGTGAAAAAGTACAGCAGTGGCATTCACTGGACACTTTGTTGAACTATTCAACTCATGTGTAGAGACAGGAAGGAGGGACTAGGAAAGAGTGAGGGAAGGGATGATACTATATGAAAGGAAATGTACTCATAACCTAACATATAACTGCAATCCTTCTGTACATCACTTTTACATAACAATAAAGTAAATTTAAAAATAAAACCTGTTTGCCCAAGTGCTGGTAGCTCATGCCTGTAATCCTAGCTACTCAGGAGAATGAGATCTGAAGATCAGTTCTAGGCCAGCCCAGGCAGGAAAGTCTGTAAGACTATTTTTTTATTTTTATTGTCATTATAGAGTTAATATACAGAGGGGCCACAGTTATATGAATCAGGTAATGAGCAATCAGTACAATTTTTTAGGAACCAGTCTCCTCTTCCATCCTTTCACTGGGTTTTTCCCTCCCATCCCCATCCACAATATATCCAGTTCATTTTCTAGGTAGTGTCCAAAGAACGCCACTGCTCCATTTGTTCATCCCAGTTCTACCTTTCATGTACACTCCCACACTCTCCCAAATACAAACAAGACAAAAGGAAAAGAAAAGAAAAACAGGGGTCACTAAAAGATGGGTGAGACTCTTTTATCTCCAATTAATCACCAGAAAACTGGAAGTGAAGCTAGGACCCAGTGGTAGAGTGAAATAGCCTTGGGCACAAAAGCTCAAGAACAGCACCCAAGACTTGAGTTCATGCCTCACAATGAAACAAAAAAGAAAAAAAGCCTGCCTTCTACCTTTAGCTTCCAGCAAGACTCCACCTTCTCCCTGATCCCCTCCAATACTAATGGTTTTCATGTTACTTTCTTGAAGAGGCCTCCCTTGACCCCTTAGTATATACCTCACTGCACTTTCCTGAGCCACACTTTTAGCCACCATATAAACTTATAACTAGTAAATCACCATTCTACCCATTTGGGACATTCCATATTTGAGTGGACTGAGTGAGTGCTTTTGTGCACCTAACATATATGTAATATATGATTTTCCTGATGGGGAAATAAAAGAAAATCAAAGCCTGATCCAGCCTGGGCTGACTAGGAAATCAGAGGTCTGACATGATACTACTCCACACAGGTAAGAGGCAGCATAGGACAGGTAAAAGGGGCTCACAGTTGGAATCTAGCTACTCAGGAGACTGAGAACTGTGGTTAAAGTCCTTCAAATCACCAAATTTGGAAGTGGAGCTATGGCTCAAGTGGTAGAGCTCTATAGCTTGAAAATAGCTCAGGGCAGTGCCCTGGCCCAGAGCTCAAGCACCAGGACCATCACACTCACACACACCCAAAGGGGAGAGGGGGGAGAGGGAGAGAGGGAGAGAGAGAGAGGGAGAGAGAGGGAGGAAGAGGCACAGTATAGGAGACATACCAAATGAGTAGACACAAGGAACTCAATGGAGGATCAAATACAAAAGGAATGAAGCAGTCTGTGAAGAGTTTAAGAAACTATGATCTAGGGGCTGGAAAAGTGGCTCAGTGGTGGAGTGCTTGCCTTGCATGCATGAAGCCCTGGGTTCAATTCCTCAGCACCACATAAGTCGAAAAAGCCAGAATTGTCACTCTGGCTCGAGTGGTAGAGTGCTAGCCTTGAGCTGAAGAGCTGAGGGACAGCGCCCAGGCCCAGAGCTCAGGCCCCAAGACTGGCAAAAAAAAAAAAGAAAGAAAGAAACTATGATCTAGAGCTGATCTTGGAGGAAGGGGAAGAATTTACATAGCCTCTAGGAGAGGAAAGCTGGTTCAAAACAAAGCACAGTAGGTCAACCTGTGGGAAACCAGCTGGAAGGTAATGAAGCCAAGTAGCATATGCACAGAAGAGGAAGGGCCTCAGAAGGCTGCAGGAATATTTTTAAAATAAACTGAATTTCAAAAGGAGAAAGAACTACAAATAGTAATTCTAAAGGCTATCTCTGTCTGTCTGTCTGTCTCTCTCTCTCTCTCACACACACACACACACATTCTTAGGCCCCTATCTATAAAGTTAAAAAAATATCCTATCTGAGCAAATGCAGGCCATTCTGAGTTAGAGAAGACAGACAGGGCATATTTGGATAGAACTCTTTGTGAGGAAAACCAGTATGTCTCCAGTTAAGCTGACTCTTACAGGTACTAGGCTGTCTAGAAACAGTGCAGTCTAAGTACTTGTCAATGTTATAGAAAATCTGGTCTTTCTGTTTAATGCTAGACCTATCCTTTGAGCAGGACAAATTTGTTGTGATGGTTATATATTTTTCTTCTTAGTCATTTATCTCTTTTTTAGATTCAGTCTCATTACATAGTCTATGCTAGTCTAAAACTCAAGATCTTCTGGCTTCTGCCTTCTATGTCCTGGGATTACAGACATGCATCACCATGTCCAGCAAAGTAGTTGCAGTTTAAGGAGCCCTTATCCAAAGGGCATGCTGGAATTCTACCTTCCAAGTTGGGTGTGCTAAACCACTTACAGAACTATACAATGCTCTCCATCTCTGGTCCCCACACTCATTCAGGAGTCCCTCCTTCAGCTCAGAACTGACAAGACTCAGGGAACAGCCTAGAATGTCTTCCAACTAAACAGATCTGAAGGATGACCATCTAGAATGACTCTCTGATATTTGTCCAGCAACCTTGAAAAACCTTTCTGCTAGATGTGACCAGGCACCTGGATCATGAATGGCAGCATGTTCTTTCCTTCTAGTCCAGAAAGTTGCTCAACAGCCCTTAACTAAAATCTAGGACTTCCTTCAAGGACTTTATTGGGTTTTAATTTTGAGTCAGGAACTTAATTTTAGGTTTTTGTTGAGTGGACGTTCCCCAGAGGAGTGATCTCCAAATTGGGTATAGGTTCTCCAAATATTGCCTAAGAACGTAACTCAAGAATAGAAAATTAATCTTCCCTCAAACAATCTCTCAGCTCATCTTTCAGAAGGCCACATGTCTTCACTATTTGATATGCAGGTAAGATAAGAGCATTCAAGTCACAAGCAGGATGGTAGATGGGCCTACAGAGATGTTGCTGGGCAATACCATGCTTTTTTATGGCATGCACAATTATGTGTTACATTACTGAAGTTTAGTAAAACAACTCTTACATAGTGAACAAGTGGTTTAGAAACATCTCTGTAGAGCATCTGAGTGCATCTAGCACGTGCACCAACAGAAATGATGGAGGACACATCAAATGTGAGAAACAGGCAGGTCACATAAAGATTAAAAACAATGAGACTCAAAACACTCAACCATTTTTTTCAATTCTTGGCAGTATTAGAGGTTTGGACTCAGTCTTGCTCTTGCTAGGCTGGTCCTATACTACTAAGCCATGACTCTGATTTACACTGGTTATTTTTAGGATAAGGTCTTGCTTCCCATCTTGGCTCAGGCCTAAGCCACTATTGCCTATTTTTAGGCTTCTCATCCTCACTAGGATCACAAGTGAGGCACCATACCCAGCTTTCCTTCATAGAGACTACCTCAGGGCCTATCTTACCCATCCTTAGCCTCACACATAACTTGAGATGACAAGTGCACACGACTATACCTAGCAATCGGTGAAGAAAGGGTCTTGTGAACTTTTCTGCCTGAGCTGGTCCCAAACCACAATCCTCTAATTTTCAGTGTCCCAAGTATCTAAGATTGTAGGTGTGAACCACCAGTGCCTTGCTATAAAAAGTATCTGAAAGATGGTTTTTCATCCTTTATCCCAACATGTCCTTTTTCATGCAGATCCGTGTATTTTGAGTTTACAGTACTACAAAGAATACTAGGAAAATGGGCCTACAAAGATGTTAAAATATCCCGTTATTTTTAATATTGTTTTCATGCTTCTATTTTGTATGTTTTATATCATTTATCAGTATATAATGTGCTAATACTAGAGACATATGGCTTAAAATATGTAATTAGGACTGAGAGTTTTGTTTTTTTTGTTTTCCAATTATTTAGGTGACATAGATATTAGCCTAGCAGCCCCAAGGTCCTTTTTCTTACTGTTTTCTGTGACCATACTAAGGGAAAGCCCCTCTCCCTGTTCAGATCACCAGTGTGGGCAGCTCTGCCTGCCTCCCAGCCCGCCTTGACCTTCCCCAGCCCTGGCAGCAGCAAGGAATCCCTACCTGATTGTGCCATCGAATGACATTTCCAAATCCCCCGGTCCCAAGCCTTTCTTTCATTTCCCAGGCCCCACATGTCTGGGTTGGCAGGGAGGGTGACCAGCTCATATTGATGCCCTGCTAACTCTGTAAGCAATGGCGGGGGGGGGGGGGGGGGGGGGGGGGGTGGGGGGACAAAAGATTAAAGTTTTAAGGACAAATTGTGCTCAAGGGGATGCAGAAAGCATCACTGCTCTACAACCCAGACTTGTTTCGTGCAATGTGTTAAGTTTGTTGGAGGGCAAACTTTGCTCTCCTTCAGCTCCTCCCACCCGGACTCAATAGCAGGGCAGAGAGGAATTGTGCACCGCGCCCCGAACTGCTTCCCGGAACGGGGTTTCCGAACCCAGCACCGCCCAAGGTGGAGGGGAGAGCCCCGCTCCGGGACTCACGGCGCACACTCTCCCGCCGCCGGGCCCCCGGGCTCCCGGTCCCTGCCGGGCCCCTGCCCCTGTCCGCCTCCCCCCATTCCCCCCGCCCCCCCCCAGCCCCCCCCCCACTGTCCCCGCTCCCGCCCCCCAGCCCCCCCCCCCCCCCCCCCCGCTGTCCCCGCTCCCGCCTCCCAGCCCCCCCCCCCCCGCTGTCCCCGCTCCCGCCCTCCAGCCCCCCCCCCCGTCCCCGCTCCCGCCCCCCAGCCCCCCCCCCCCCGCTGTCCCCGCTCCCCGCCCTCCAGCCCCCCCCCCACCGCTGTCCCCGCTCCCGCCCCCCAGCCCCCCCTCCGGCTCCCGCCTCCCAGCCCCCCCCACTGTCCCCGCTCCCGCCCCCCAGCCCCCCCCCCCCCCGCTGTCCCCGCTCCCGCCCTCCAGCCCCCCCCCCCCCCCCGCTGTCCCCGCTCCCGCCCCCCAGCCCCCCCCCGCTGTCCCCGCTCCCGCCCCCCAGCCGCCCCTCCCCCGCTGTCCCCGCTCCCCCCCCCAGCCCCACCCCCCCGCTGTCCCCGCTCCCGCCCTCCAGCCCCCCCCCCCGCTCCCGCCCCCCAGCCCCCCCTCCCGCTCCCCGCGCTCCCAGCCCCATTCCCCCGCGCCGCCGCCGCTCCGCCACCCCCGCCCCTCACCCTCCCTATCCCCCCCCCCGCCCCCGCTCCCGCCCTCCTCCCCCCCACCCATCGGGAACTCCGCGGACGCTCCCGCCGAGCGGCCGGGAAGCGGGTCCGCAACAAGCCCCAGGGCCGGCCCGCCGAGGGACTCACCTGCTGGCGGGGGAGGCGAAACTGGCGGGGGGCCGGGACAGCCCCCCTAAACACGTGAAAGTGAGGGACTCTCAAACCCGCCCGCCCCGCGCGACTTCCTCAAACACTTCCTGCTCGGACGTCATGGAGCACGTGGCTGCGGCCGGCTCTTAAAGGGGCCGCTCGGGACGGCGGGTCAGAAGCTGGTCGGGGCTGCGGGGGTGGGGGGTGCCGGCGGCTGAGCTCCGTGAAGGAGCTTAGGAACCACTCTCCTCGGAGCGCCGGCGCTCACCTACCAGCCACTCCGTTCCCGCTGTGGACCTGGGGAAATGAGCGTGGGGCCCCCTTCGGTGAATCTGACCCCGATTTCTAATGACTGGGAATTTCCCGGGCCCTGTTCGGATGAATTTGGGAGACTGTTTACCAGAATTACCCTCCTAACCTACTCCCGCCGCTGTCTTCACGTCTAGACGCTCTGGTTCCTTTTCAAGGGGATAAATCACAGCAAGCTTCATTTGAAATGACAGTCTTCCCCCACCCTTCCCCTCAAGAAGCCGAGCTCAATCACTCCTGTAACATTAGCTAGGAGGCTGAAATACGAAAATCATGGTTTGAAGACAGCCTGGGCAATAAACTGGAGACTCATCTCCAGTTAACCATCAAAATGCTGGGCTGGATGGAGGTGTGCCTCCAAGTGTTAGAGCCCTACATGTGAACGAGAAAGCTGAGCAAGAGCTGAAAAGAAAACCTCCACGCAGACATCCAGGTACAAAGAAAAAGAAAAGGTTTATTGCCAGTAAAGGGGCCGGCAAGACCCCTTTTTCACAAGAGAGGAGTGAGAAAAAAGTGCCAGCTACTGTCTGAGGTGACCTATGTAACCTACTGAGGCTAGAAGGGGCTAAGAGGCTGGGACCTTGGTGTGGACATGTGGATTAGGAGCTCTGCCATGGCGGACTAGGATTTATTTAGTGTTGCCTAGAAAAAGGAGTATCCTAAACTGTGGAAAGGGGAAGAAATGTACTAAGCCATTGGAAGGAAGCTTATTGGGCTTGCAGAAGAAGCTCTGAGTTCAAGCCCCAGTACTGGCACCAAAAAGCAAGCA
The DNA here is from genome assembly GCF_019054845.1 of Dipodomys spectabilis. Classification (NCBI taxonomy): domain Eukaryota; kingdom Metazoa; phylum Chordata; class Mammalia; order Rodentia; family Heteromyidae; genus Dipodomys; species Dipodomys spectabilis. The sequence continues at coordinate 4,029,764 of NW_024870729.1, read as the reverse complement.
AACAAACAAGAAATCTAGTAGTCTCAAACTAAAGTGGAGTTTCAGCTCCAGTAATGCTGAGTGAGAATACGGTGAGAGGGGCTCACTAGCATTATAATGTCTTCTAACATTTGAGTTTATTTGTTCTATGGCATTATATTAGTAGACGAAAAAGTGTTGTTGATATTGTTGTAAGTTGAATCATCCCAGAAGCCACATTTTTAAAAATATAGAATATTGAAGTCTTTATTGAAGAGGCTCACACATCCATCCCAGGGGACCACGCAGAAGCAGGCAGGCAGGCACAGGAGAAAGATTATTATAAGGTTTATTAGAGGAGCCATATTTCCCCCAAGAGGGAGCAATGGCCTCTTTCACCATCCAGGTAGCAGGAGGGTCTGAGGGACAGAAATGAAGTAGATGGGAGTTCAGGTGGGTCTGGGAGGAGAGAGGGAAGTGCCAACTGTATGGCTATTGCGGGAACTCTGGGGATTGGAAGGAGCCCACGTCTGGGTGGAGCTGAGGACCAAAGGTGAGCATAATACTAACATTTATTATACAGTTAACAGGTTGCAGGTGGCCACTTGTTACAAAGGCCTGCAGCACGCAAATACACATAACACAGCTAGGAAGATGCTAATGAGTAAGAAATAACAAAAACAATACCAACAAGCCAATTCAGCTCCAATGGAGAGCTGAATTGGGACACCATGATGACCTAAGATAAGCCATGAGACAGGACACAGGACACGATCACAGAGACACGTGGCATGGCCTCTTGGTGGCTAGGCTGGTCTGGGTCTAAATAGGTCTGTGCAGGGGGCAGATTCTCAGGAAATTCCCAGTCCCAGGCACTGGAACTGACAGATTCAGTAACCTATCAGTCATGTGCCTGCCCCTGCCTCCAGGGGTCCTAGCACACCCATTACCTGGGAGGCAGGTGATGGGGGAGGGGGGTTACTTCCCCCAGCATGAAGACAAGATGCCATACCCTACAGTCTACCATGTAGCCAATATGGCATTGGCCAGCCCTGACCTTCTTACTTCAGTATCTTTTTCTGAAACAAGAAGAATGTATTAAAGGAAACCTGAAGATAGTTGCCAATATTTGTGGAATGCTTACTTGGTGCCAGGCACTATCCTAAATTTCTATTGAATCTCCAGGTCAACCCTAAAAATTGTACAATACCACATTTTTTTTATTATGCCATTTGCAGATGAGAAAACTGATGCACAGGAGTGGGGCACCTGTGGTATAAATAAATTCTAAAAGTAACTTTTTGGTGGCATTGGAGTTTGAACTCTGGACCTCCCAATTGCTAAGCTGGCATTCTGTCTTGTCTCTAGTCCTACTTTTTTTTATTGTATTTTTTATTATCTTTAAGTAGTTATACAAAGGAATTCCTATTCAACAAATCAGTGAATGGATGCAATGCATCATGTTTGATGTCACTCCTTTCATCATTCCTCTCCTCCGAACCTCAACCCCTTCTTCCAGGCAATTTTCTTAATTTCACTGGCTATGTATTAACTATAATAAGTGCATTCTCCCCTCTTCCTCTCTTCATTTGTCTACCCTGCTTTCCTTGACCTTCCTCCTACTTTTCAAGTACCAGTTTCCTGGCATTCATTTTGTTGCACTGTTTTTCTAAGGAATTACACCATTTGAATTCTGTCCTGCAAATACATTTCTATACACTTGCATACAACCACAAATGTGTTTACATGTACATTTATAAATTAGTTCTAGCTTCTACATATGAAAAAAAAGTGTCTTTGGGGCCTGACCTACTTCATTTAAAATAATTTTTCCGGGTCAATCTATCTTTGCAAATGATGTAATATTCTTCCTACAGGGTAAGTAAAATTTCAATATAAATATATACATGCACATATATGTGATATATGTCACTTTTTGTTCAAGACTGAGACACAAGCTCAGTACCTGATGCTTTCACTCATTGGCTAGCACTCTACTAATTGAGCCATGCCTCCAACACCCATTTTCTTTATCCATTAATCCATTGAAGTGCTTCTGGACTGCTTCTATACTTTGGCTATAGTGACCAGTGCAGCAATGAATATAGTTGTGCAGGTGTCCAGCCCCGCTTTTTGCTGATTATTTAGGAGATGGAGTCAAGCAAACTTTTCTCCTGGGCTAGCTTCAAACTATGATCCTCTGAATCTTTACCTCCTCAGTAGCTAGACTTACAGATATGAGCCACTGGTGCCTTGAAAAAAAATAAAATATACTTGTTGAGCAGGGCACTATTTTCTGGGTGATGTCATAAAGTTTCTTTTCATCCTATCACTTCTGAAAATCACTGTTCCTGACTCACTTATTGAGATATCCACTGACATGTCAAAAGTTTATACTCTATATATTTCAAGAATTCTCATTTTGCTCAGCTCAAGATAACTTGGTTTTCAACTGGATATAAATATCTTTAAACATTAATAGATTTTTTGTAAAATGAATGATGGCTCAGGAAGGTGCCTTTCTGCATTTTATTCTGATCTAAGAGGTTTATCATCTTAAGCCCCATTTTTCCTTCAGATAAGGACAGGTCCGGATGATTTGCCTGCATCTAGTCTCCATACAAAGATATAAATTGGCTGTTGACTGCAAAAAAGGTGCTCCTTTTTCTTCATGCATCAGGGCTGAGTGTGCTATTTAGATGTGAGTACAGGATAATGAAGAATTCACTAATTCTGACCCCAGGGCTGATACTAGAGGGATCCAAGCACCTTTGGTCATATCAGAGGAACTTAGAATCCTCCAGAGATATAAGACTACAGAAAGCTATGGGGTAAGAAGACACCAGAATCAGGAAATGAAAAAGCAGGTACTTATTTGTTCTGTTGCAAACACAGTAGACTTTTGATAAGGAAAAAGTTCATGAGCATCAGCTGGGCACTTGTGGCTCCATTCTGTAATCCTACTACTCAGGAGGGTAAGATCTGAGGATTGAGGTTTGGAACTAGTCTGTGAGACTTTTCTCTCCAATGAACCAGCAAAAAGCTGGAAGTGCAAGTATGGCTCAAGTAGTAGAGAACCAGCCTTGAGCATAGAAGCTAAGAGACAAGGCCCAGACCTTGAGTTCAAGCCCCAGTACCTACCCCCATACACAAACAAATAATTTCTGAACATCATTTTATAATTTACAATAAAGCCTTGTTCCCAGAGGAAGCCAAAGACAACTATCCTCTTAGTCTTTTTATGTCATCAGCTGATTAAACTTTACTCTCACCAAATAATAGCCAGGCAAAACTGTGTAGAGGTCCTGTAAGTAAGGAAAAGATGTTTCTGCATCATCTGGAATCTGACTCATCACAGGAGAAGCCATCCTCAAAGACAGGAAGGCAATAAAACAAACCATTAGAGATAGGAGGGTTTCCCAGTCCCACTCAGCTCTAGATCTGTGTTTTCAGCTACTCTTTCATTATCCCTTGAAAGTTTACTTGTTCCCTGGCCCTGGGGAGAGAGAACTCTGCAAGTCAGGTCTTGCTCCTTCAACAAATATTCCTTTGCCAGAAAAGTTGGAAAAACTTGTTTAGTTGGAGGGCATGAAGAAATCTGCCTTTCTTCGGAGGAAGTTCTTGGGGAAAGGGGTGGGCTGGCTATGAGAATGAACCTTGGCCAAGATCCTTTTAAGTTCAGTGCAGAGATGTCTGCAGAAGAGGAAAGAGAAGATGGCCACCTGCTCTGTGTGCAGATATGGGCATTGTGAAACTTCCAGAGGATGGGTGTAGGCAGACAGCCCATCGTGCCTCAAGCTTTAAATAAAACACAGAAAGCTCTTGCTAAGGCCTTGGACCCTGTCTCACCCAACCTTCAAAGAATGGTAGCTTGGAAGAGGAAATCACTGTGTTAGTTCCCTTTATGTTTACACAAATTCTTATCCCCAGTAAACTCAAATTGAAGAAGAGGAACTCACCAAAGGACAATAGCACCCAGTTTGGCCATGGTGATATAGGAAGCCTTCAGATACGCTCTGAGTGGGTTTATGTTTTTTCTTTTCACCTGACTCCTACATTTCTTAGCTCATCTCAGTACTGAATATCTGCTTTGGCTCCATAGAGGCAAAGATTTTTATTCTCTGTAGCTTCCCTAGTTCCTGGTATATCATGGGTGTTCAATAAAAATTTTACTGAATGAATGAAGCATTAGCCAACAAAAAGTCTTAAATTGTACTCTAGCATTTTACTTCATGTGGTCTGTGGAATCTGGGAAAGTGTTTTCATCCAGGCTCTACCTTTTTCCTAGATTCTTGAACTCAGACAACCTACTGAACTCACTGAGCCTCAGATATCTCTTCTGTAAAATAGAGGCAAGGAAACATAACTCATGATAACATAGTTTAAGTGAGATAATATGTAAAGGTGCAGAACCAGGTATTTATGAAGCCCTTTTTGAATAGTAGTTATTAATGCTTCTGTTATTAATTTATTTTTGCAGTGCAGGAGGCACTGGGGACAAAACCTAGAGCCTTATGTATGAATGACTCTACTCTTGGGCTTTCCCCAAACCCTGTTTTTTTGTTTTTGTTTTGTATATAATCCAGTTACCCAAAAGTCAGTTGAGATTCCTGTCCTGTGTGATTCAAGTGATCCTCATTCAAGTGTTCATCCCTTCTACCTGAAGTACAAGGTCCCTGTCCTTCTTTGTTTTTAGGAAGTGGATGTAGGAATGGGACCATATGATGGTGATGAAACAGAACAGTTCCTTCTCAATTCTGCATCTGACCTACTCAATTTGCTAATATTTTTAGTAAGAAAAATTTACAAGCTGGGCGCCAGTGGCTCACGCCTGTAATCCTAGCTACTCAGGAGGCTGAGATCTGAGGACCTCGGTTCAAAGCCAGCCTGGGCAGGAAAGTCTGTGAAACTCTTATCTCCAATAAACCACCAGGAAACTGGAAGTGGCGCTGTAGCTCAAGTGATTGAGCGCTAGCCTTGAGCTGAAGACCTGAGGGACAGCGCTCAGGCCCAGAGTTCAAGGCCCACAACCGACCAAAAAAAAAATTACATAATTTTTTAAATTTTTTGAGTTAATATACATGTGTAAGTTAAGGGTGTTTCATTGTGATATTTCTATACATGCACACAGTGCACTTTGAATAAATTCATACCCTCTACCATATTCCTATCCCTCCCCTTTCCATTTGATAAACATTTCATTATACTATCTATCTACATGCACACATGTACATATCTATGTAACAACCTTTGGTTTTCTTCACCCTTCAGTATTCCTTTCTTCTTCCTACCAGTTTTGCTAAATTCTCAGTAGTCCTTTCTCAGTGGATTCTCTTCCCCATCACAACTGATCATCATACTCTCTTCTAATCTTTAAAAATTTGAATGTCACATCAGTTCTTTATTGTCTGCCTTGCCCAGTACCATCAGCTCCTTGCCTGTGTATTCTGTACCTGACTGCCAAAGTGTTACTTCATGCTGGCCAAACACAATAATAACAACAAACATTTGCTGGCCACATAGCAGGTGCTTACTGTAATTTGGGTAAGTATTCTCCAAAGACCTATTTGTTGAAGGCTTGGTCCCCAGGCTGTGGCACTATTAGAGGCAGTGGAACCTTTAAGAAGTAGGGATTAGTAAGTTGTTCTAGTGAGCCAAGCTTGCCCTGGAAGGGAATGTCCTTTTGCTTCCTGGCCACAGTGAGGTGAGCAGCTTTGCTCTGTCACTTACTCCCTGCCACCATACTCTGTCTTGTCACAGGCCTAAAGCAACAGGGCCAAATGAGCATGGACTGGAACCTCTGAAACCATGAACCAAAATAAACTTTTCCTTTGTAAGTTGTTCATCCCAGGCATTTTGTTACAGTGATGCAAAGCTGACTAACATAGTGCTCTGTGATTATTTATAAGGGAATTTGATCTGTTTATGGGTTATTTTCCCATCAAGGGTTTATAGATCCTGTTCCGTCCCCCAGACATGAAAGTCAGTGCTGACCCATGATTTTACCTGATGATCATTTGTAGAGGATTCATAGAAGAATTGGAGTTTAACAGACTTGACCAAAAATTTGGAGAAGATTGACTTCACAGTACCACATGTCGTTTAAAATTAAATATCAGACAACTTTTCAAAAGTCCCCATTTCCAGATGGTTGCAATGGTCTGCACCTGTCATCCCAGCTTCAGAAGAGCCTGAGATAATGAGGATCTTGGTGCCAGACCAGCACAGAGTAAACAGTTTGAGAAGCCCTCATCTCAACCCATAAGCTGGGACATGGGAGTATGTACCTGTTATCCCATCTATGAAGGAAGCTTACATAGGTAAATTGAAGCCCAAGCTGTCCTAGGAATAAAAGTGAGACCCTATCAGAAAAAATAATAAAAGCAGCTGGGTGCCAGTGGCTCACACCTGTAATCCTAACTACTCAGGAGGCTGAGATCTGAGGATCACAGTTCAAAGCCAGCCAGGTCAGGAAAGTCTGTGAGACTCTTATCTCCAGTAAACCACTAGAAACTGGAAGTGGCGCTGTGGCTCAAGCAGTAGAGCACTTGCCTTGAGCTGTAAGAGCTGAGGGATAGCGCCCAGGCTCAGAGTTCAAGCCCCATGACCAACAACAAAATAATAATAATAAAAGCAAAGCGAGGTTAAGTCATGGATCAAGTTGAAATCCTGACTAACAAGAGTGAGGTCCTGAGTTCAAACCCTAGTCCTGGGGGAAAAAAAAAAAGCCCATTTCAACAAGCCAGTTTTCAGCTTCCATCCCATCATCCTCTTACCTGCCCAGCTCCTCAGTCCTTTTGCTCTTGAAAAAAGGGCCAGATCTCCTGAGAGTGACCAGCTCTCCTTAACTACAATTAAGAGCTACAGTGAACTCAAAGCTAGGAGACTGTGGCAGCCCCTGGTACAGAGTCTTTTTTTTTTTTTTGGTCGGTCATAGGGCTTGAACTCTGGGTTTGGGCCCTGTCCCTCAGCTCTTCAGCTCAAGGCAAGCGCTCTACTGCTTGAGCCACAGCGCCACTTCGGGTTTTCTAGTGGTTTTGTTGGAGATAAGAGTGTCATGGACTTTCCTGCCCTGCTGGCTTTTGAACCTCAATCCTTAGATCTCAGCCTCCTGAGTAACTAGGATTACAGGCGTGAGCCACTACCCGCCCAGTTTAGGGTCTTCATTTATTCCCAGGCCTGTACACTAAGGCTGCCTGTTTGCTAACTGCCACCCTGGCTAATCAATGTAAACTGGCTCCTCCTCAAGTTGATATTATCTAACTCAAAACACTTGTGATTCATTGAAGACCTGCCTTCAAGGAGGTAGGAGTTGTCTTCTTTTTCTGTCTGCCCTAGCCAGAGAGGGCCCTGGGGTGATTTGATTTGAATTATGCTTTCCTAAAAGATAGAAACACTGACAAATGTTGGAATTAAATAACATTCCTTTTCTATTTTTACTAATTATTAATTACGACTATGAATGAATCCCCACTGGTCCAGTGTAAGGATCAGTAGACAAAATATAGAAGAATGTGAAAGGAAAAATATTGGCAACCCCCTACTCACTTTTATGATCAGAAAACATTCAAGAATTTAAATACATAATCTATTTATTTTGGTCTCTTTCTCCCTCCCTCTCTTCCTTCCTTCCTTCCTTTATGGTTGTACTGGGGTTTGAACTCAAGGCCTCACACTTCTCAGCTTGTTTGTCTGGTGCTTTATCACAAAAGCCACACTTCCTGTTATCTTGGTCACTTAAAAAAAAATCAGAGGTAGGGCTGGGAAGTGGCTCAGTGGTAGAGCGCTTGCCTTGCATGCTTGAGGCCCTGGGTTCGATTCCTCAGCACCATATAAGCAAAAAGAAAAAAGCCAGAAGTGGCGCTGGGACAGCGCCCAGGCCCAGACCCCCCCCCCCCAAAAAAAAAAATGAGAGGTAAACTGGGTGTCGTGTCAAATACCTGTAATCCCAGGGGAGACAGCAGGCTGACAAGTTCAAGACTAGTCTAGCCTATATAATAAGACCTTGAAGGAGAAAATGTAAACCCAGGTAGGAAGTAACTCCAAAGAAAGTAACCCAAAAGATCTCACTGACAGAAGTCAAGTAGAAGAAAAGATTTATTGCCAGCAGAGCTGACAAGGCCAATTCTCATGAGGAAAGGGAGAAAATAGCTCCATCTGACTCCTTGGAGGCACCTTTTATATCGGGGGCTGGAAGTGGGAGGTGTCTCACCTACTGCGCAGGGCTGCCATGGAGGGTAGACATTAGGTCTGCGAGGTGGGCATTTCCTTACAGACCTTGTCTCAGAAACTAAAACAAGTGGGGCTTGTTGGCTAGCAAGACCATGTCAACCAATAATCTGGGCAGTGGTGGTACACCTGTGGTCCCTGCTATAAGGAGGACATAGGTAGGAGGATTTCAGTCCACACCAGACATAGGCAAAAAGCACAAGACCTTACCTGAAAAATAGCTAAGACTAAAGAATCTGGAAGCACAGATCAAATGGTACAGCACCTGCTTAGTAAGTGCAAGACGCTGGCTTTGAACTTTAGTACCACTATCGGCGTCCCCCCCCCCCCCCCCAAAAAAAAGACAAAATTCAGAGGTAGAATTTATATAAAACGAAGCTTACCAAATTCAAGTATACAACTTAGTATACAACTAACAGAGCCTGGCAACTACTGCCAGAATTGCTATTGGGGGGGGGAGGGGGGGGAGGGAGGGAGGAGCTAGATTGGGTTGCATGGAAAAAGCTACAAAGGCAGCCAAGATGGGAACTATAGCAAAGGCTTGAGCTATGATGTAGATCTTAGCCAGGCACAAATCCATCCTGAGCACAGACTTCCTGGTATTTTCCCTTGTCAGAGGTGTGGCCTCTACTACCTCCCACTTTCTCAGGGCTGTCCCACCACTGCAAGTGGCCAAATATTGTCTCTCCCCCCCCCCCCCCCCCCATAACTATAGAAAGCCAGAATATATCATCCCAAAATGTGCCTCTCTGACATAAGGATTACTTTAAGAAACAACATGCTTGCCTTTTTTGTGTGTGTGTGTGTGTGGTCATGGGGCTTGAACTCTGGGCCTGGGTGCTGTCCCTCAACTCTTCAGCTCAAGGCCAGCGCTCTACCACTTGAGCCACAGCGCCACTTCCAGTTTTCTGAGAGGTTTATTGGAGATAAGAGTCTCACAGACTTTCCTGCCCGGGCTGGCTTTGAACCATGATCCTCAGATCTCAGTCCTCTGAGTAGCTAGGATTACAGGCATGAGCCACCAGCACCTGGCTTGCTTGTGTGAAGCCTGAACAAAATATAGCAATTTTAGGTTTGGATTCCATTTTGTCCAGGAAATGTGTCAGCAACTCCCCTTGATCCCCTTGAGCTCAAATTCCAGGAACAACCTTCTTTTTTTTTTTTTTTGGGGGTCCGGTCATGGGGCCTGAACTCTGGGCCTGGGTGCTGTCCCTCAGCTCTTCAGCTCAAGGCTAGCACTCTACCACTTGAGCCACAGCACCACTTCCGGCTTTTTTCTTTTTGCTTATGTGGTGCTGAGGAATTGAACCCAGGGCTTCATGCATGCAAGGCAAGCGCTCTACCACTGAGCCACCTTCCCAGCCCAGGAACAACCTTCTTTACAATAAATTCCACTAACTACATCTAAACAGCAGATAACAGGAAAAACCCAAAGTTCCAGATGTTTCTGCAAGACCACTCGGTTCTAGCTCAGACCATATGCTTTAGCCAATCATTTCAAAGAGCATCAACTCCATGAACTAGCCAATCCCCAGTACCTGGTTGGTTCCCCGCCACTGGTTAAGCTAATCATCTTTTAGAATTACTTTATGATTTTCCTGTGGTATGATATGATTTGTTAAGTCTTGCAATGACTCATAGAAGTCTCTAAAAACTGGGGCTGGGAAGGTGGCTCAGTGGTAGAGTGCTTGCCTTGCACGCATGAAGCCCTGGGTTCGTTTCCTCAGCACCACATAAGCAAAAAGAAAGCCGGAAGTGGAGCTGTGGCTCGAGTGGTAGAGTGCTAGCCTTGAGCTGAAGAGCTGAGGGACAGCGCCCAAGCCCAGAGTTCAGGCCCCACGACCAGACCCAAAAAAAAAAAAAAGAAGTCTCTAAAAACCCTGCTAGAGGAAGAGTCAGGGCTCTCAACTCTGACCTACTTCATCGGTGATGGTTGTGAATCCAGGCTGGAGCTTGTAATAAAGGACTCTTATATCAGAATTGGCTCCTTGGTCGTGTTTGGGGATCTTTATCTGGGCATAAGAGTTGCCTTTTTATAAGTGAAATTTACATCTATAAAATAATTTTTTTTTTTTTGGTCTGGTTGTGGGGCCTGGGCGCTGTCCCTCAGCTCTTCAGCTCAAGGCTAGCACTCTACCACTTGAGTCACAGCACCACTTCCAGCTTTTTTTCTCTTGCTTATGTGGTGCTGAGGAATCGAACCCAGGGCCTCATGCATGCAAGGCAAGCACTCTACCACTGAGCCACCTTCCCAGCCCTAAAATAAATTTCTATTTGTAGGGTTTCACTCTACTAGGAAGAGAAAGATGAAAACAAGTCACTAGGTTCATCAGGAGGGAAAGGACTGACCTGAAGCTGTGTAACCAGCCTTCTCTTTCTTTACCATGCTTTTCTGGACACATCCAAGAGCTTCCTGGCCCAGTACCCATTGTTAGGTTTTTAAAAGAGATAGCCGAGTAAGAATTGCACCACGCACGCGGCATTCAGGTAAGGGGTAGGTTTATTCAGTAGACCTGCTGGGACCAGGCAAGGTTGGCACTCCATGTGGCTGGGAAAGGCCTGGGAATGAGAGAGAGCTGGGAAAGAGAGGAGAGAGAGAGGAAAGAACTAGAAAAGAGCAGAGAGAGCAGAGAGAGCTAGAAAAGAACAGAGAGAGAGATAGATAGAGCTAGAAAAGAGAGCAAGAGAGCGTCTGGGCCTGCGCTAGGCCTTATGTAGGGTATGGGCGGAGAAAGGTGTGGCCACATCAAATTCAGATGTGACCCCAGCGGATGCAGATGTGACCTCTTCCAGGTGTCCCAGTTGCCTAGGTAACTCAGGGTCTGGGTGGAGACTTTGCTGCGAGGAGGGTGGAGTCTGCTAGCCATCCAGGAGCAGACCTTACACCCATCATCTTTTGTTTAGGCTAGATATGGTATGTAAGCCTGAGGTCTAAACACATCTATAAATTTTACTTTTTTTTTTTTTTTAAATCTCCACCTGTAATGAGGCATACACATTACAAAACTTGGTTGTTGCCTGAAGCTGGTGGCTGGCTCATGCCTGTAATCCTAGCTATTCAGGAGGCTGAGATCTGAGGATCATGGTTCAAAGCCAGCCTGGGCAGGAAAGTCCATGAGACTCTTATTCCCAATGAACCACCAGAAAACTGGAAGTGGCTCTGTGGCTCAAGTGGTAGAGTCCTCACCTTGAACTGAAGAGCTCAGGGACAGTACCCAGGTCCAGAGTTCAAGCCCTATGACAAAGAAAACAACAACAATAACAACTTGGTTGTTTTTCTCTTCTTAATCTGTCTTGGTAGCCAACCCAAGACCCAGAGCACACAGGGCTGGCACTCTACCACTGAGTCACAACCCCATCCTGCCCCTACCCTTTTTTCCCTGAAGCCTGTAAATGGATCCTGGGAAAAATGGCAGAATGTGGCATTGGTAAGAATGCTAATCCAAGCCAGCTCTCTGAGTCTCCTTATGTAATGTCCAATCAAAAAAGCAGTTAATAGTTTCTCTTCATCCCTATAGTTCCAAATTCATATTGGCAAAAGTAAGTAAGAATTGACTTTGATTGACTTTTACTTTGATTCTTATTAAATGTGGTTTTAAATGTGGCTATTAGTCCTTTTCCTCTCAAGGTCAGCTATTGCTTAGCTGGTTTTCTTCTTTTATGTGCTAAAAGCGTGACTTGAATTTGTAACTCTTGACTGCCTAGATTATTGGATCTGTTGATGTGGGCTGTTAACCCTGCATGGAGACATCCAATAATACAGTAAGACACTGTTTACAACTAGTATCCTTTCTTTCCGTCCTTGGGAGTGGCTCTGAATTGTTGAAGGACTATGGGTTTTGATCCCTCTTGTGTCTGTAGTTAAGCTGTAAAAAGGCTTATTAGTTTTAAGTCATCAGAAGAATATTGCCTTTGGTCTTGAGCCACGTGATAGGTATTTCTTTGATGTTAAAGAAAAAACACTTAGAAAAGAGTTCAATACTGTCAGGATTATTTATTGTTTATCCCAACCAAACTTGATAATAAGGTATAGATGAAGAAAAAGGACTTCAGTGGCTGGAACCTGACCTGACTGAAAGCTAATATTTGATTGTCTATTCAGCTCTTTGTTTCTGTGGATTGAACTCAGAGCCTGTGCTTGTTGCTAGATATGCATTCTACAACTTGAGCTAGTTATGCCCCTACACATTTCTTTTTTTTTTTTTTTTTGCTCTAGAGTGTATGCGTATATGCACATATATGCGCACATACCAGTCCTGGGTCTGAAACTTGAGGCCAAAGAGCTGTCCCTGATCTTTTTTTTTTTTTTTTTTTTTTGTCAGTCATGGGGCCTGAACTCTGGGCCTGGGCACTGTCCTTCAGCTCTTCAGCTCAAGGCTAGTGCTCTACCACTTGAGCCATAGCACCACTTCCAGCTTTTTCTGCTTATGTGGTGCTGAGGAATCGAAGCCAGGGCCTCATGCATGCAAGGCAAGCACTCAACCGCTGAACTACCTTCCCAGCCCTCCCTGAGCTTTTTTTGCTCAAGGTCAGTGATCTACAACTTGAACTACATCTCCAATTCTGGCTTCTTGGTGGTTAATAGGAGATAAGAGTCTCACAGACTTTCCTGCCCAGACTGGCTTCAAAACTGGATCCTCAAATCTCAGCCTTCTAAGTAGCTAGGATTACAGGTGTAAATCACCAGTCAGCTTGCTTCCGTTATTTTTAAGATATAACCATAAGTTTTTGCCTCCCACTTCCCATATTGCTGGAATTATAGGCCTGTATCGCCACACTTGACCCCAGTCCTCCAGTCTCTTGAACCTTAGGCATCTATACTCTCAAATAACTCAGGATCCTCCAAAACCACTGTTAGGCCCAGTTTAGCCAAAGTAACTCCCCAGACAAAGGCTGCCAGTAGTCAGCCTTTGTCCCTTCTCCATCCTTGCTAAAAAGCAAAAGAACCTCTCTCCCTCAGTTAAGTTTACCAAGCTGGCAGCTTTGCAAAAGGCTACTGACAACCTTGAGGCTTATCACCAGCTACACTGAGTTTCTGTATTAGTCACGAGCTTATAATAAAAATAATTTCTGTAATAGTGTCAACAACATCGATAGTATTGGTCATGCTGACCAAGTCAAGATTATGTTTTGCCTAAGCTTCTGTGACTCAAGGCTATGTTTTTACTATGATTTGCTTCTGTAACCTTGCTTGCTTGCCTCGGTAACAGAGCCTGGGGTGGGGGTTGGGGGGGAGGATGGGAAGGGATGGGAAGGGGAAACAAAGGAGGAGGCTATAATGCTTGATAAGAAATGTACTCATTATCTTGCCCATGTAATTGTAACCCCTTTGTACAATAAAAAAAGTAAGAGGGCCCAGAAAAATAAAGGTGAGAGTCCGGTCAGGTGGAGGCATCCAATCAGTAAAAAGCACATATGAAACCCTTCTGTTATAACCAATAGAAGTAAGATTAGCTACATGCTTACAGTTAGTTTATGATTTGTCGTTTTGTCCTATAAAAACTAGCCTGTAAGACTGGGAGGGGTCACTCTTTCCATAGAGATGGCCCATAGAGATCAGTTCAATTCTCGATGCTTGGCTTGAAATAAAGTTTTGGTTAACTTTCACTTTGTATCATCTTCGATCCTTTGATAACAAATCTTATCACCACTACCTAAGGAGAAAAAAAGAAAAAGTAACTAGAAATAGACTGGATATTTTTATCTACTAAGAACATTTTTCCAGAGAAAAATTTACAGAGCTACTAAATCTCTTCTTGTCACTTGCCTAAAATTTAATATATGGCTTCCATAAAATTAGTATCTGAACATAAGCAAATATGCTCTATACTCTTTCTTGGAGAATCTGTATATCCTTTCTCTATATCTTTGAGATATATACTTTCTCTAGGATCAGAGAATCATTTCCTTGACAGGCAAACTTTGAGGATCACTGGTAATTAATTCAAATTATTCTATGAGTTTTTTTTAATTGTTGTTTTGCTTTTTGTGCTTCTCCTGGGGCTTGAACTTAGAGCCTGAACACTGTCCCTGAGCTTTTTTTTTTAGTAATAATATATATATATATATTATTGTAAAGATACTGTACAGATGGGCTACAGTTACATGAATAAGGTAATGAGTACATTTCCTATCGAGCATTGTTACCCCTCATTTGTTTTTCCCCTACCATATCTTCCCTCCCTACCAACTCCGCCCCCCCCCAAGCTTTTTTGTTCAAGGCTAGTGTTCTACCATTTGAGCCACAGCTCTGCTTCTCAATTTTTGGTGGTTAACTGGAGATAAGTTCCTGTCCACGCTGGCTTCAAACTGTGAACCTCAGATCTCAGCCTCCTAAACAGCAAGGGTTACAACTTGATCTACTGCTGCCTGGCTTTATGAGGTGTTTGGAAGTTTTATTTTTGGTAATACTGGGGCTTGAGTTTATGGCTTCCTGCTTGCTAGGCAGACATTCTACCATTTGAGCTACCCCTCTAACCCTTTTGTGCTTTAGTTATTTTTCAAGTAGGGTCTTGCATTATTATCATGGGCCAGTTTGGATTTTGATCTTCCTACCAATGCCTTCCAATTGCAGCACACACCACAACGAACAACTTGCTATTTCAGATTGGTGTCTTGATAACTTTGTGTCTGGGCTGACCTTGAACCAAGATATTCCCAATCTCTACCTCCTCAATAGGTAGAAATATAGGTATGAGCCACCATATCAATCTGCTTATTTGTTTTGGGTTTGAGTTTGAAGGGGTATGAGGCTTTTTTATTTCTCATGTTGAAATCATTCTCTTGCTGTTTTAATAAACTTCAAACATTTTCTTCTATCGGTTATCTCTTCATAGTGTTGATTGTCCTCTTTGCTGTGTAGAAGCATTTTAGTTAGGTGCAATTTCATTTTTGCTTATTTTGCCCCTGTTTTATGAGGTCATATCCAAAAAATATCTTTGTCCACACCAATATTCTAAAGCATTTCTCTTATATTTTCACCTAGTAATCTCATTGTTTGGTGATCTTACATTTAATTCTTTTTATCCATTTGAATTAGTTTTTGCATGTGGTAAGAGAGGGATCTAGTGTCTTCTGCCTATGTATATCAAGTTTACACAGCACCATTTATTGAAGAGATTTTCCTTTACTCATAGCCTTTGCTTAAATCAGGCTATGGTAGCTCATGTCTATAATCTGAGCTACTCAAGAGGCTGAGATCTGAGGATCACGGTTTGAAGACAGCTGGGGCAGGAAAGTCCAGGAAACTCTTATCTACAATTGACCATTTAAAAAAAGCCAGAAGTAAAGCTCAGTGCTGGTGGCTCATGCCTGTAATTCTAGCTACTCATGAGGCTAAGGCATGAGGATCAAGATTCAAAGCCACCCTAGGCAGGAAAGTCCGTGACACTCTTATCTCCAATAAACCACTAGAAACCAGAAGTGGTGTTGTGGCTCTAGCAGTAGAGAGCGTGCCTTGAGATGAAAAGCTGAGGGACAGCACCCAGGCTCAGAGTCAAGCCCCATAACTGACACACACACAAAAAAGCCAGAAGTAGAGCTGTGGCTCAAGTGCTAGAATGCTAATCTTTGGCAAAAACAAAACAAAAAACCTCAGGGACAGTTCCTAGGCCCTGAGTTCAAGTCTTAGGACTGGCACAAAGTAAAAAATCAGTCGGCTGAAAATATATAAGGTTGGGCTGGGAAGGTGGCTCAGTGGTAGAGTGCTTGCCTTGCATGCATAAGGCCCTCAGTTCGATTCCTCAACACCACATAATCAGAAAAAGCTGGAAGTGGGGCTGAGGGTCAGGTGGTAGAGCACTGGTCTACAGATGAAGAGCTGGGGGACAGCGCCCAGGCCCAGAGTTCAGGCCCCACAACCAGCAAAAAAAAAGAAAATATATAAGGTTATTTCTAAGCTCTCTGTTCTGTTCCATTGGTCAGAATGTCTTCTTTTATGCTTATAACATTGGAGAGTTGAGACTATTGATATGTTGATATTGAAAAGTATGTCCTACTTCCTATTTTGTTTCTATGGTGCTTGCTTCTTTCTTATTTTTCCTTTGCTAATCTAGTCATTCACTGAGGTTTATTCTTCACTGAATTTTCCTGTTTGTTTTTTTTTTTTCCAATTGTCTTTATCTTTTAAGTTTCTTTAGTAGCTCTAGCTAATAATCATGCATTCATTTAGCTTTTATAATGGAAGCTTTTATTCATTTCTCCCTTAATTATGCAGGATAGCTTTTCTAGGTCCACTAATCTAGACTGACAATTGTTATCTTTCAGAGATTGAATTATGACCTCCTATGCTCTTCTTACATTTAGAGTTTGTGTTGAGGAATCTGCTGTTATCCCAGTGGGCTTGCATTGTATACAACTTGTCTCTTTTCCTTTAAAGAATTGTTCTATATATTTAATTTTAACTATGTGCAGGTGTATTTCTTCCCTGATTTTGCCTGTTTGCGCTTTCTGCTATTCTTTTATTGGATAGATTCTTAATACCTTTAGTTTGTATATACTTTCCTTTTTATAATCACCAGTCCATAGGTTTGATTTTTTTTTTTTTTGGGTCGGTCATGGGGCTTGAACTCTGGGCCTGGGCATTGTCCCTGAGCTCTTCAGCTCATGGTGAGCACTCTACCACTTGAGCCACAGAGCCACTTCGTTTTCAGGTGGTTAATTGGGCATAAGAGTCTCAATGGAAGGACTTTCCTGTCCAGGCTGGCTTTGAACCATGATCCTAGATCTCAGCCTCCTGAGTAGGTAGGATTACAGGCATGAGCCACCAGCACCCAGCTAGTTTTGATCTTTTGATAAAGTTTGAGAGGTCTATTTCCTTAAGTGTTTTTTTTAATGTCTTCGACTATTCAACCTAATTTCTCTGCTTTGTCTTCAATCCTTAATAATCTATTAATTTGTTCTGTTCCATTGAGTTTTTTTTTTTTTTGGCGGTCATGGCTTGAACTCTGGGCCTGAGCGCTGTCCCTCAGCTCTTCAGCTCAAGGTGAGCACTCTACCACTAGAGCTACAGTGCCACTTCCGGTTTTCTGGTAGTTCATTGGAAATAGTTTCATGGACTTTCCTGCTCAGGCTGGCTTTGAATCTTGATCCTCAGATCTCAGCCTCCTGAGTAGCTAGGATTACAGGCGTGAGCCATCGGCGCTTAGCTTTCCACTGAGATTTTTATTTAAGCTATTGAGTTCTTCATTTCCCAAGATTTCAATTTGATTTTTTTCAAAATTTCTATATCTTCAATGAATTCTTCATTAATAAACTGTATTGTTCTCTTTATTTTATTCACCAATTTGAACTGTTTGATCTCAGTTATTTGTTTACATCCTTTTTAAATTTTTTGTCTTACTATTACATTGATCATTCTTTTTTTTGGGGGGGGGGTCCAGTCGTGGGGCCTGAACTCTGGGCCTGGGCGCTGTCCCTCAGCTCTTCAGCTCAAGGCTAGCGCTCTACCACTTGAGCCACAGCGCCACTTCTGGCTTTTGTCTTTTTGCTTATGTGGTGCTGAGGAATCGAACCCAGGGCCTCAGGCATGCAAGGCAAGCACTCTACCACTGAGCCACATTCCCAGCCCCTACAATGATCATTCTTATAATTTTAAAAATCATTATTTGAAATGGCTTCCTCTATTATGTAAGTCTTTCATTGTTGAGTTGTTAGCTTCTGGGAGGGAAATGTTACCTTGTATTTGTGAATTTTGTGTTTTTTTAACTAGGACTTCTACATCTTGGTGGAGGGTTTTTTTTTTGAGGAGCTTTTATTCTTTTATGTGTTTTTAGTTGATGATTTCTCAAAGCTTACATTACTCATAAGCTCCATTTTTAAGATACACTATTTGCTACATACTTAAAACTTTCTGGAGTTTGTCTTCCTCCCATTTTCCACTTTGAGACAAACAATTCAAGACAACCGTTACTTTCCAAGTCCTTTCTTATCCAGAGGAAACCAACTTTTTTGTTTCCTCAATTTCTTTCCTGAGTCTTTCTCTATAGGAGATGCAAAGGATATGATATCTTAAACTCACAAATATCCACTGAGACAGGGGTCAGTCTGGTGGACTGCTGCTCCTACACCCACACCTAGGAGGAAACAGGTCATTAGGCCACCGGAGCAGAGCCAGGCTGTGACTATAGAGTGGATTTCTCCAGTTCCCCATACCTTGAATGGTCTAAGGCTGTCCAGTGATGTTGTCCTTGCCTCAATATCCACTGTGGGAGCAGAGAGAGTTACTGGATATCACTAAAAGAATGTCCCACAAAATCTTAGTTTCAGCAGATCCAAAGCAGCTTTCCGCTGGGAAGCAGTCATGAGTGATAGAGGAGTCCAGTCCACTTTCACCACGGTGGAGGTAGTCAGCATGAGGATATAGTCTCCTCTGGATCATATCAAGTCATCTTTGAACTTCATCCAAACAGGTAGGCAGCAGCAGCAGCAACTCCCAGTGCCTCCAATGGACTGCTGGGCTGCAACTTTCTATGTAGACTGGTTAAGGATACATTAGATAGGCTTAGGTCGGCTGGTGTCTGGCTGGTTTTTAAGGCAACCTTTTAGGCAGTGGCCCAGGACAGTTTACCAGGGTGACAAGTTTTATTAACTAGATATTTCTTTTAATGAGGCTAGGATCTCCTAAGCAGATATAGAAGTCTTGGTCCTGTAACCATCTCCAACAAGTACAGTTTACACACTTACAATCTTCTTACCACTACTTCTCATGCCTCTTCCTTTTATCCATTCTGCCTCATTTTTGCCAAAATGACTCTGGTCCCTTGATCTTAAAAGGGGCTAATGGGCCAAGGTCCATCTTGCTGACCCTGCCTAGCCAGGAACTTATAACCTTAGCCTATTTTATATAACCTTAGCCTATTTTACCAAGGGATTGCCAGGATTGGATGTCATTAAGAACAATATTTTACTCCAAACTGTAAATTGTACAGCATTTAACTTTCAATAACTGCACACACTTCAATAGCTACACAATCTCAGATCCACAAACTTCCTTTCCTGAGTTTATGTGGCTGGTTTCAACCCAAAATTTACTGCCAATTAGGACTTAGAGCAGACACAAGGGGTTGGGGATTTAAACTATCCCCTACATTTTACAGCCTTAGCTTTTACTACCCACTATCACAGATGACTGGCAAATTCCTGCCCAGTTATAAAGTAGAGACATGGGCATTAGAAAGGCATGCTTACCAACTACCTTCCCATGACCTCCTCTGGATCTGATCAATTTTTGAAGGGCCAAGCACAAGAGACTCCAAGATCTGACACCATCTTTGCCATCCAAACAATGACTTGTAACTGCCTCTGGATGTTCCATCATTGCCAGGATCCCAAGAGTATCTTTCTCCATGCTGGGATAAATGTACTTTTGGCATTTTCCTTGGTTGGTCACTGGACTTGAACTCAGGGCCTGAGTGCTGTCCCTCAGCTCTCCAGCTCAAGTCTAGCACTCTGCCACTTTGAGCCCCAAAGCAACTCCATTTTCAGCACTCTGCTGGCAGATCAGAGATGACAATCTCTAATTTCTCTTCCCAAACTGCTTTTGAACTGCAGTTCTCAGATCAATAAGTCTTTACAAACAGCCACTTTACTCCAATTAAAAGCAGCAAAGATGGTAATTAGAAGTAGTTTTATAAACATGGTCTTACTTGGAGCTTATTAAGGGCCAACATTACATCTGACAAACTTGTAAGAGTCCTCTGTCCTTTGCTGTGGGCCTGCTGGAAACTGTTACAAAAAAACCTTTAACGGAAAACTGGAATAAACAATCACTTTGGTAATCCTAATTATCTTTTTTCACTTTGAAATAAACATTTAGGACAATTTTACATTTAAAATTTTTCGTCAGGGAGGCCAGCCACTCCCCATAACTTTCCAAATTTTTACAATGGTGATAACTTTTTAATACTTTTTTTTTTTTAAAGTCACTTTAATTTGCATTTAAATGCCCCCTTGACACACTGGGAAACAGCCATTACCTCTTGGCCAAAGGTTTAAACTGGCCACTTTTTTCTCTGAAATTTTCTTAATGCAAGAGTTACAAGCACTAGCACTGTACCAAGAATCTAGACTTAGCATCTTTTGCCTTTTTAGAAAAAAACAAATCCAATTGCAAATAGCATAGAAGTTAAATTACCTCCTTTCCTCATATACCCCTTATGGTCTAACTTGTGGGGATTAATATTACTGACAGGTGGAAGCGAACAGAAACAAATATCTGCAGTGGCTGTTTTTTTTTCCCTCGAATTAACAAGCTTTGATCATGTGTGATGGAACAAGGGCAAAGCTGTGGCATGTCCCAGCATGTATGGATTGTCACACCTCCCGCTGATTACCTGCAAAATTTCTACACATACTGGTTAAAGATCTGGTGCACACTGGGTTTTGCAGGCTGGTGCCACTGGTTTTGGCAGCTGTGACAACTTTGTTCTGTTCTCTGGGCATTTTCCATACATGAGAGCAAACTGCATCCTGAGTCATTCTGGTCCCTTGATCTTTTTTTTTTTGTTTGTTTGTTTCAATTGTCACTTTATTGGAAGATGGTAAATTAGTTACCAAATTAAACTGTAACTTGGTAATAATCCTAAATTACAACAAATTTTAATTAAAGCAAACTGCTTATTCAAAAGTGATCAATCAAATAACTAAACTCAAAAGGTAGAATAAAAATGAGAAACTTGACTGGCCAATAGTTAGTTCACTAAATAAAATTTGAGCTTTTTCTTTTTAAGAAAGGTAAACTGATTTCCACAGATAGTAATACAGAAAGATTTTGCACATAGACTAATTTCCATTCAGTTAACTTTTTTAGCGATCTCTGTTGGGAGATTCATTTACATAACTGGCTGTGCTTGAGCCTTCTTTGCAAGCATCTTTAGATCTGTGATACACTTGGCAATTGTCTCCTTTTCCTGCTGTGCAGAGATGCTCTGTATCACACGGTCCTCCACCCAGTTTATCATGTGCTCTTGCTCCTTTTGATGCATCATATTCTGCACAGAGATATGGTAGTCCAGGCGATTTTTTACCTCCTTGTATACTCTATGCAGCCGGTCCCGGTAAGTAACCTCCAAGGCCATAGCAATGTTATTCCTTTGGACATCAAAAAGGTAGTGGCGTTTCTGAACCAGTGCCTGCTGTGACTTCTCTGTATTAATTGCTTCCTGGATTTGTTTGATAGAAGCCTGTTTCACCTCTTCTAGTTGGGCAATTTTTTGCTCATTGATTTTATCAATAAATTCTGCAAACGAGGCTCCATACTTTTTAATAGCATAGATTATCAATCCTAGTAATGATATGCCAGAGAAGGTCTCTGGAGTAATCACATATATTTCTTTAGATAGAAAATACAAGATAAGCCCAGTTCCAAGCACATAGGGTCCTGTTACACCAGTTTTAGGATAAAGAAACTGGAAGAATTCCTCTGGAATTAGCCCCATACGTACTTTTCCTCCATATTCAGGAAGGGGTGGTAGAGGGGCAAAACTTGGCTGTGTAGTGTGAAAGATTCTTTTTGTCTGTAATACCCCCGGTCCTAGGAGGGCTGCGTTCTTCAGACAGGGAGCCGCGGTGCCTACGGCGGAGACTGCCACCCGGGACAACATGGCCAGCAAACGTCCACACACCAACCACAGCCCGCCAGTGACCTGGTCCCTTGATCTTAAAGAGAGTGATCGGTGCATAAGAGAGACAACAGAGAAACAAAACCTTAGCCTTACAATATTTAACTTTTAGCATAGACGGACATAAGAAATGACATAAGGGGCTGGGAGGGTGGCTCAGTCGTAGAGTACTTGCATGAGGCCCTGGGTTCAATTCCTTAACACCACATAAGCAGAAAAGGCCAGAAGTGGTGCTGTGGCTCAAGTGGTAGAGTGCTAGCCTTGAACTGAAGAGCTGAGGGACAGTGCCCAGGCCCAGAGTTCAGGCCCTACGACAGACTACGACAGACAAAAAAAAAAAAAAAAAGAAATGACATAAATGACAGCAACTTAATTACCAACTTCATTTACTTTGCAAAGGAAACCATCTTTTCTAATTCCTTTCCCAAGGCCTTTTATAACTGCTTGGGTTTTTTTTTTCCTTTGGGTTGTAGTCAGGACTCAAAATTTTTAGTGTTAACCCAAAGAGCTCCCTTCCCATAATTTAGTATGCTCCTTCCCCTCTCCACAGCTTAGCAAGCTCCCTTCTGAGGCAAATGCTAGGTCCCTGTAGTAAAGGCAGCAAATAATCAACCAGTAAATAATCAGCCATCAACCCCCTTTACCTTGGGATGACACTTTTCTGGGGCAGCTACCACCATATAAGGCAACAAGAGGCCGCTAAAGTGACCTTCAGGTCTGGATAGCTGCAAGGCCCCTTATCTACTATTTGGGCAGCAGCCATAAATCCTCGTCCACCTTGATGAAGTCCCTGGCCAAGTCTCCACCTCCTAGCCCCTTCTAGACCCTCCTAAGTCTTTAGGCTATATAGGTCACCTCAGACAATAGCCAGTGCTACTTCTCACTTCTCCCTTGTGAGAAGGGGTCTTACCAGCACCTTTCCCAGCAATAAGCCTTTCTTTGTTCTCGGTACTTGGATGTCTGTGTGGTTTCTGGTAAAGTCTAAATAATCTAACATAAAGCAACTCAGATTAAATCACAGCTTCCACTGACAACGATGTTTTGGCAAGCAGACTATTTAAATTTTGAAACCATAGCCATTTTATATATTTCTTACATAGACAAATAGAAAAATAGACATGTTTGTGCACATTTATAAAATTTTAAAATCGACCATATAAAGTATTTTTGGAATTTTTATTTTGCCTAATTATGATGGAACCATGTGGTCAGTTGAAAACACAAAACCTTGCCAACATCAAAACACTTTTCAGTAAACAGGAAACAAGACACAAACACAGATATTTGGCATGGCATAATGGTGCCTGGGTTGGTCATGTCAGGGGGAGGTTCACAGAAACAAGTGGAGTCACACAAAATTGAGTTGGTGGAAAACAGCAGCTGAGCTACCACAATGCCATGCGGGCACATCTGCCACATGATCAATGCTAGAGATAACTCAAGATTTAACAGAATTTTTTGGGGGGAGTCCGGTTGTGGAGCCTGAACTCTGGGCCTGGGCGCTGTCCCTCAGCTCTTCAGCTCAAGGCTAGCACTCTACCACTTGAGCCACAGTGCCACTTCTGGCTTTTTTCTTTTTGCTTATGTGGTGCTGAGGAATCGAACCCAGGGCCTCAGGCATGCAAGGCAAGCACTCTACCACTGAGCCATCTTCTCAGCCCCAAGATTTAACAGAATTTAATAATCGCCATGCTTAACAAGAGCAGAAAATCTTTTAGCTAAAGTTCCTCTTTAAAACAATGCAATAATTCTTTTACACTTTCGGTAATGTCCAATCTTGCTGACTTTTCTTGGGAGCTTAAACTTAAACTCATCCTTTTTTTTTTTTTTAACATAATGATGACAGTTTTATCTTAACAAGTTTATATACATATAATATTATTGTGCAAAAAGATCCTAAAGTGTGCAAAATGAATACCAGCCTACATTTTCCTGAATTTTTTAGTGGCAAGACATAATTTTTTATTTTATTTTTTGCCAATCTTACTAATATAAACTTTTTTTTTTTGGGGGGGGGTCCAGTCATGGGGCCTGAACTCTGGGCCTGGGCGCTGTCCCTCAGCTCTTCAGCTCAAGGCTAGCACTCTACCACTTGAGCCACAGCACCATTTCCGGCTTTTTTCTTTTTGCTTATGTGGTGCTGAGGAATCGAACCCAGGGCCTCGGGCATGCAAGGCAAGCGCTCTACCACTGAGCCACCTTCCGAGCCCCACTAATACAAACTTTTAAACAAATTATTCTGGCTGGGCAAAATTTTTTCAGGGCTTGCTTGCTAGCAGGTATATTAGCATATCAAATATCTTTTGTTGAAGAATGCGGGAGTTAAATTTATCCCACCAAGTTGGAAGAGAGGAGACCTTATCTGAAGCTAATTTTAGCCCTTACCTGAAGGGGTAAGGGAGAGAAGGAGAGGGGTGGAGGAGAGAGAGAGAGAGAGAGAGAGAGAGAGAGCACACTCGCACAGAGCATGAGCACACGCACTCACAGAAGTGGAGTTATAAATTTGGGGGTAAATTTGATTGCAAAGAAATTTAGTTGTGTCCTTTCCATGGTAAGTGACCCTTGAAACCAGAGCTTGCTGCCAAGTGTCCTCGGCAGTGCAGTTAAGTTGTCACCCACCAATGGTGTCCCTAGGCCACAGAAGGCCCTCAAGATGGGGCTTAGATACTAGGCCAAGTTTTGGGGGCCTTGAAGCCTCCCCGACAGAGGCACAGAAGCCTGCACAGTGGAATCTAAGCCTTTGGACTCTTCACTTACCTGGGGGTAGGACTACATTAGCTGGGTTGGATGGGCAGCAGGTAGAGTGCTCAGCGGTCAGGAGAAAGTTACCTTGGTGATCTTCTGGTGACAGGAGTGTAGGATCGTGGGCTAGGTCTCAGGGGAGCTAGTCAGGCCCCCCCATCGAAGTGGGGTGGGGGGGCAAATCTACTGGGGAATCTATGCTGGATTTCCTGCACCAAATGAAATAAATCCTTCACATCCATCCCAGGAAATCATGCGGAGGCAGTTAGGCACAGGAGAAAAATTATTATTATAAGGTTTATTAGAGGGGCCATATTTCCCAGGAGAAGGAACACATGGCATCCATCCCTATCCAGGTAGCAGGAGGGTTTAGGAGGCAGGAAGTGAGGTAAGTGCTTGCTGGGGTGGGTCTGAGCAGAGAGAGGGAGTGGCCAGCTGTATGGTGGGGGACTTTGATTTAATATGATAGTATTTTCATTTGAAATTTTTTTTTAATATTTTATTTTATTTGTGAACATACTGTACAGAGGGGTTACAATTACATGGACAGGATAATGCGTACATTTCTTACCAAGTATTGCAGCCTCCTCCTTTGTTTACCCTTCACATCCCTTCCCAGCCTTCCCCCTCCCCCCTGAAATGTTTTGTGTCTTATGTTCATTAGAGATTCTGGTCTGTAGAGGGGCGTGTGTGTGTGTGTGTGTGTGTGTGTGTGTGTCTGTGTGTCTGTGTGTCTGTGTGTCTGTGTCTGTGTGTGTTGATCTGATTTAAATATTGAGTAATGTTGCCCACAGAATGTGTTCGAAAAGATTTTTTTTTTTACTCCTTTCAATACTTTTGAATAGTGTGAGAATAATTGGTATTCATTCTTATTTTAAGGTTTGGAAATTTTTTTCAGTGAAGCCATTGAGTTCTGGGCTTTCCTTTGCTGGGAGCCTTTTCTTTCTCTCTTTCTTTCTCTTCCTTCTTTCCTTCCTTCCTTCCTTCCTTCCTTCCTTCCTTCCTTCCTTCCTTCCTTCCTTCCTTCCTTCCTTTTTCTTTCTTTCTTTCTTTCTTTCTTTCTTTCTTTCTTTCTTTCTTTCTTTCTTTCTTTCTTTCTTTCTTTCTTTCTTTCTTTCTTTCCTCTTCCTTCTTCTTCTTCTTTTTTTTTTTTTTTTTTGCAGTATTCAGGTTAAAACTGGGCCAAATGCTTTCCAGTCAGGCATTCCTACTGCCTAGCCAAGCCTCCAACCTTTTTTTTGTTGTTGTTGTTCGTGGTAGGGCTTAAACTCAGAACCCAGGTGCAGTCCCTGAGCTCTTTTGCTTAAGGCTACCTGCGCTACCATTGGGAGTCACGGCATCCCTTCTGGTTTTCTGGTGGGTAATGGAGATCAGAGTCTCATGGACTTTCCTTCCTGGGCTGGCTTTGAACTGTGATCTTCAGATCTCAACCTCCTGAACAGCTAAGTTTAAGGTGTGAGCCATCAGTGCCCAGCTCCCACCCTCTTTTTAAGTAGTCATTATTTTCAAGATAGTGTCTCCCTTCTCATCTGGTCACTTGCTTAGGCCATGATTGGCCTATTTTAGGCTTCCCATCATAGCTAGGATAACAGGCATGTGTCACTGTTTCCAATGATTCATTCAGAAGGGATCTTGTGAATTTTCCAGCCTCAAACCTCAATCTTCCCAATCACAGTCTCCCAAGTAGCTAGTATTAGGCATGGGCCACTGGAGCCAGGCTGTGGGAGACTTTTTATTTCTTATTTAATCTTATTGCTTGTTATCAGTCTACATATATTTTCTGTGTCCTCATAGTTCAATTTTGGTAGGTGATATATATCTAGAAATTTATTCATTTCTTTTAGGTTTTTATATTTAGTAGCATATAGTAATTCCTAACAGTCCATAATAATTGTACTTCTGTAGTATATCAGTTGTCATGTCTGTTTTTTTTTTTTTTTTTTTTTTAAGTGTGGGTATGGGGCTTAAACTCAGGACCTGGGCACTGTCCCTGAGCCTCTTTGTGCTCAAGACTAGCACTCTACCACTTGAGCCACAGTACCACTTCCAATTTTTGAGTGGTTAATTGGAAATAAGAGTCTTCTAAGGACTTTGCTGCCTGGGCTGGCTTCAAACTGTGATGCTCAGATTTCAACCTCCAGGTGTGAGCCATTGGCACCTGGCTTTCATGTCTATTTTTTCTTTTTCTTTTTTTTTTTTTTTTTTGGGGTCCGGTCGTGGGCCTGAACTCTGGGCCTGGGTGCTGTCCCTCAGCTCTTCAGCTCAAGGCTAGCACTCTACCACCTGAGCCACAGTGCCACTTCCGGCTTTTTTCTTTTTGCTTATGTGGTGCTGAGGAATCGAACCCAGGGCCTCATGCATACAAGGCAAGTGCTCTACCACTGAGCCACCTTCCCAGCCTCCTATTTTTTAAAGCAAGCATTCTATTCTCAAAGACGTTCCTTAACTTTTTAATTAAAAAAAAAAAATTTATTGGTCATGGAGCTTGAACTCAGCCCCTGGGTGCTGTCCTTTAGCTTTTTCTTTTTTTCTTTTTTTGGGGGTCTGGTTGTGGGGCCTGAACTCTGGGCCTGGGCGCTGTCCCTCAGCTGTTCAGCTCAAGGCTAGCACTCTACAACTTCGCCCACAGCGCCACTTCCAGCTTTCTTTTTTTTGCTTATGTAGTGCTGAGGAATCGAACCCAGGGCCTCATGCATGCAAGGCAAGCGCTCTACCACTGAGCCACCTTCCCAGCCCTCCTTTAGCTTTTTCACTCAACAGTAGTGCTCTACCACTTTGAACCACAGTGCCACTTCCCCATATCTATTTTTTCATCACTGGCTTTATTTGAGACTCTCTTATTGACTAATCTTGTTAAAGGCTTTTTGTTTATTTTGTACCTATGCTAGAGTTTGAACTCTGGGTCTAGTGCGCTCACTCACCTTTATTGCTCACAGCTGGTGCTCTACTACATGAGCCACACCTCCATTTCGAGCTTTCTGACAGTTAATTGGAGATAGAGTCTCTTTCTTTCTTTCTTTCTTTTTTTTTTTTTGCCCGTCCTGGGGCTTACACTCAGGGCCTGGGCACTGTCACTGAGCTTCTTTCACTCAAGGTTTGCACCATTTCAGCCACAGTGCTACTACTTCCAGCTTTTTCTGTTTATGTGGTACTGAGGAATCAGGGTTTCATGCAGGCTAGGCAAGCATTCTACTACTACCACTAAGCCATATTCCCAGCCCTGTATTTTTTGTTTAATTTAATTTATTTCTGTTTGAATCTTTGTTGTTTCTAGCACTCTAACAGTTGAGCTACACCTCCACAATAGTTCATTATCTCACCTTTGGCTTCATTTCCTTGATACAATCTTTTCCACCTCCTCACTTTCAGTGTAGGTGTGTCTTCCATAAGTTGTTGTTGTTGTTGTTGTTGTTGTTTTTGGTCCGGTCGTGGGGCCTGAACTCTGGGCCTGGGCACTGTCCCTCAGCTCTTCAGCTCAAGGCTAGCGCTTTACCACTTGAACCACAGAGCCACTTCCGGCTTTTTTCTTTTTGCTTATGTGGTGCTGAGGAATAGAACCCAGGGCCTCATGCATGCAAGGCAAGCACTCTACCACTGAGCTACCTTCCCAGCCCCTGTTGTTGTTTTTTAATAAGAAGCGTCTCTTGAGTCTTATAACTCTTTATCCATTCAGCTAGTCTATA
Organism: Dipodomys spectabilis; assembly: GCF_019054845.1. Taxonomy (NCBI): domain Eukaryota; kingdom Metazoa; phylum Chordata; class Mammalia; order Rodentia; family Heteromyidae; genus Dipodomys; species Dipodomys spectabilis. The sequence goes on along the minus strand of NW_024870729.1, from coordinate 4,001,533 downwards.
CCTTTCAGTTGGGGGCTTTAACTAATTTATGTTTGGGTTATGATGATTGGCAAGAAAAAACCTACTTTTGTCATTTTGCTATTTTTTCTGGTTATTTTGTATCCTTTGTTTTTCTTGTCCTCTCTTGTTCACCTTTGTAGTTTGGTGGTTTTTTGTTTGTTTGTTTGTTTGTTTTTGTTCTGGTCGTGGACCTGAACTCTGGGCCTGGGCACTGTCCCTCAGCTCTTCAGCTCAAGGCAAGCACTCTACCACTTGAGCCACAGCGCCACTTCTGGCTTTTTCTGTTTATGTGGTGCTGAGGAATTGAACCCAGGGCCTCATGCATGCAAGGCAAGCACTCTACCACTGAGCCACCTTCCCAGCCCGGTTTTTTTTTTTAATTGATAATGCTTGATTCTTTCTCTTTGTTTAAATTCTCTTCTGTGACTCTCCTTTTTCAGTGGGATTGGCTCAAGAGGTAGAGCACGAGCTATGAGTGAAAAAGTGAAACAAAAAAGACTCTCTGATCCAAGCCCCAATGCCAGAAGAAAAACCAAATACTGGCAAAGTCTGGACAAGCCTGAGAAAGTCTTAGCTTGGCTTCTATCCTTACGAGGCTTCTCTCCCCACTCCCCCCCAATCTTGGGGTTTGAACTTAGGTTTCTGTGTAGTTTTCAGGGCTAGTGCTCTACCACTTGAGCCACAGCTCCACTTACAGCTTTTTGGTGGTTAATTAGAGATAAGAGTCTCACAGACTTTCCTGCCAGAGCTGACATTAAACTATGAACCCCAGATCTCAGCCTCCTGAGTAGCTAGGATTATGGACTTGAGTCACTGGCCCTCCAAAGGTTTTTAACATCAAATCTGAGATTCCTTATTAAAAGTGTGACAAGCCAGGTGCCATTCAGGAGGTTGAGATCCAGAGGACTGAAGTTCAAGGCTAGCCGAGACAGAAAAGTTCCATAGACTCCCTCTCCAAAATAACCAGCAAGAAGTAGGGTTGGACTCGCCTAAAGCAAGAGTGACTGCTAAAACAAAACAAACTAACAGCCCCGTGCTGGTGGCTCACTCCTGTAATCCTAGCTACTCAAGAGGTTGAGATCTGAGAATCGCAGTTCAAAGCCAGCCCAGGCAGAAAAGTCCATGAAACTCTTATCTCCAATTAACCACCAGAAAACTGGAAGTGGTGCTGTGGCTCAACTGGTAGAGCACTAGCCTTGAGCTGAAGAGCTGAGGAACAGCACCCAGGCCCAGAGTTCAAGCCCCATGACCAACAAAAAACAAACAAACAACAACAATAACAACAACAACAGAAACAGAAAGAAAAAGAAATCCTGAGATAACCTAAAATGAGAAGAGGCTTATATTGGCATACAGACTTGGAAATTTCAGGCTCTTGCCATTAAGGCAAGAACACATGGCAGAGCAAATCACCCACATTATAACCAGAATGTAGAAGAGAAAGAATGAGGAAGGGACCAGGATCCCTTTATACTCTTTAAGGCCACATTCTGGAAGATCTGAAGACCTCCTACTATGCTGTGTATCTTAAAGTTTCCAATAGGGAATGCTGGGACCAAACCTTTAATCTGTGAGAGACACTTAAGCTAAATTATGGCACCTATTACCAGGGCTGAGAGACTGATGGAATAAGATGAGGCACTGTGTTTCCATTTGTCCAGCTTTTGTTTATTCGTATTCCAGTCTATGCTTTCTTTCTCCCCTTTTGCAGGTAGATCGCATATCTAATATGAAGCTCTCTCAACAGCTACAAACCCAGCTCTCTCTCCATATATATATATATATATATATATATATATATATCTTCCTTTCAAAAAGGAAACTTCTTAAAGAAAGCACACATCTTTTTAAAAAAATTTTTTATTGTAAAGATACTATACAGAGGGTTATAGTTACATGAGCAAGGTAATGAGTACACTTCCTATTGAGCATTGTTACCCCCTCCATTGTTTTCCCCCTACCATCCCTTCCCTCCCTACCTTCCCCGAGGTTCTTTTTTTTTTTTTTTTTGATTGTGATTAAGTGATTACATAATTTCCCAAATTTCACAGTATTGTGGAATAATGATGCTCATTTAAACTCACAAGTTCATTCTAGCTTTCCTGGAGCAAATTGTCTATCACAGTCTATAACATATAACGGTGTACACATGCTATACACCATACATGTGATCAGCAGCATGGGGATATTTAGTAGTAGTTTGACCAGATGAGTGGGAGTTCTTTATTCCTTAAGTCCTGTTAATTTTGTCGTATCACCTAACATTTTGGATTTAGCATCCACTTATCAGGGAGACCATGCACCGTTTGTCTTTGCTCTTGGCTTACCTTGCTCAACATGATTCCTTCTAGCTCCACCCATTTCCCTGCAAATGCCATTATTTTGTCATTTCTAATGGCTGCATAGTATTCCATTGTGTATAGATACCACAATTTTTGGATCCATTCATCTGTGGTGGGGCATCTGGGTTGTTTCCATATCCTAGCTATTGTGAACAGTGCTGCAATAAACATGGAGGTGCACGTGTCCTTCTATATTGGTTCCTGTTGTTCAGGGTAGATGCCTAGAAGTGGTATGACTGGGTCGTAAGGGAGGTCAATCTTTAGCTTTCTAAGGACCCTCCAGACTGCTTTCCAAAGTGGTTGTATAAGTGTACATTCCCACCAGCAGTGTAATAGGGTTCCTCTTTCTCCACATCCCCTCCAGCATTTGTCGTTGGCTGATTTGTGGATGTGGGACATTCTGACTGGGGTAAGGTGGTATCTCAGGGTTGTATTTATTTGCATTTCCTTCACCAACAGCAATGATGAACATTTCCTCATGTGTTTCGTTGCCATTTTTATTTCTTCATCTGAGAAGCACACATCTTTTAAAGGAAGTTTCAAATGGAGGGTTATAGGAAACCAGAATTTTCCATTTCTAAAATACATCTCCTTATCTTCTTATCACAAAAATTATTTTGAGAGGCAGAACCAAATGAGAAGTTCTAAAAATAGAGCAGAAATTATCCTCTCATAATGGAAATTTTCTTCCATAAAGGAAATGCCCATTTGTAAGGTGTCTCCCTATCTGGAACAGGAAGAGAAGGATGATTAAACCACACACAGATTGTTATCAATGGAGCAACCTCTGCTCTTGTTCACAAAGTTTTCCTTATTATATTTAATCATCCAAACTCTTTGCTTAATCTGCCTGAGTCCCTCCTTATAAAATCTATGTAAGGGATTTGTCTTTCTTGATCCTTCTTGTTAATTTAGAAAATTAACCTCTTAATAACATTTTCCCCAATTAATTATTTTTTATCTGACATTTCTTTGTGTGATTGTTTTGCTGTGAAAGCTTGAACTCTGGGCCTCAGCTCTTCAGCTCAAGGCTAGCACTCTACCACTTGAGCTACTTCACCACTTCTGGTTTTCTGGTGGTTTATTGAAGATAAGAGTTTCATGGACTTTCCTGCTTGGGCTGGCTTTGAACTGCCATCCTCAGATCTCAGCCTCCTGAGTAGCTAGGATTACAGGCATGAGCCACCAGCGCCTGACTATAAAAATTTATGATAACCAATTTAGTTATGCTTTGTGGTTTCTAGGCTTTATATGATAATTAGTCAAGCCTTCCCTGCTAAAAAGCTTGCCATGAATTTCATTGAAGTTTTCTGCTTGTACTATTGTTGGTTTGTGTTTCGGGTGACATAAATGGTCCATTTAAAATACCTTTTTGTCACCTCCATGTTTATTGCAGCACTGTTCACAATAGCTAGGATATGGAAACAACCCAGATGCCCCACCACAGATGAATGGATCCAAAAATTGTGGTATCTATACACAATGGAATACTATGCAGCCATTAGAAATGACAAAATAATGGCATTTGCAGGGAAATGGATGGAGCTAGAAGGAATCATGTTGAGCAAGGTAAGCCAAGAGCAAAGAGACAAACGGTGCATGGTCTCCCTGATAAGTAGATGCTAAATCCAAAAGGTTAGGTGATACGACAAAATTAACAGGACTTAAGGAACAAAGAACTCCCACTCATCTGGTCGAACCACTACTAAATATCCCCATGTTGCTGATCACATGTATGGTGTATAGCATGTGTACACCGTTATATGTTATAGACTGTGATAGACAATTTGCTACAGGAAAGTTAGAATGAACTTGTAACTTTAAATGAGCATCATTATTCCACAATACTGTGAAATTTGGGAAATTATGTAATCACTTAATCACAATCAAAAAAAAAAAAAAAAGAACCTCGGGGAAGGTAGGGAAGGAAGGGATGGTAGGGGGAAAACAATGGAGGGGGTAACAATGCTCAATAGGAAGTGTACTCATTACCTTGCTCATGTAACTGTAACCCTCTGTATAGTATCTTTACAATAAAATAAATAAATAAATAAAATAAAATACCTTTTTGTGTAAGAAATGAGGAAGAGATTCAGGACTGCAGTCCAGGCCCTCAATGGCTACACTAGTTCTAGTCATTTATATGTGTTGCCAGGAGCTGGTGGCTCACACCTGGAAAGTCTGTAAGACTCTTATCTCCAATTAACCACCAAACATGTAAAAGTGGGGTTGTGGCTCAAGCACCAAAACTTGGCATCAGTGCCCAGGCTCTGAGTTCAAATCTCAGCCCTGGCATGAATACACACAAAATCTCACTGCACTGAAATGCCACCGTTAGTATAACCTCTACTAACATTTGCTTCAACTCTATATTTGAATTATAAATTCTATTATGTTTACTACGTCCTGTCTCCTTCTACTTCCTCTTGTCTTTTTTTTTTTTTTTTGGCCAGGACAGGCTTTGAACTCAGAGTCTCATGCTGTTCAGTTGGCATGCTACTACTTGAGCTGCAAGTCCAGCTCAGCTTTTGTGTGTGTATGTGTGTACCCATACTGGAGCTTGAACTCAGGGCCAGAGCATTGTCCATTGGCTCTTTCACTCAAGACTAGTGCTCTACTGCTTGATACTACTTGAGCCACAGCTCCACTTCTGGGCCCATCCTGGGGCTTGAACTAAAGGCCTGAGCTTTTTTGCTCAAGGATAGTTCTCTACCAATTGAACCACAGATCCACTTCTAGATTCTTTTATTTTTTGTCATTGTGGGGCCTGGCTACTGTCCCTGAGCCTCTTTGTGCTCAAGGCTAGTGTTCTTCCACTTGAGCCACAGTACAACTTCTGGCTTTTTCTGTTTATGTGGTACCGAGGAATTGAACCCAGGGCTTCATGCATCCTAGGCAAGCACCCTATCACTAACCCACATTCCCAGCACTCACTTCTAGCTTTTTGTTGTTTAATTGGAGGAAAGAGCCTCATGGATCTTCATGCCTGGGCTGGCTTTGTATCACAATTCTGAGACCTCAGCTTCCTATGTAGCTAAGATTATAAACATGAGTTACCACCATAGAGCTCACTTCTGGGTTTTTGCTGGTTAATTGGAGATAAGAGTTTTATGTATTTTCCTGCCTGGTCTGGTTTTAAAACATCATCTAAAGTAACTATTATTTACAGGCATTAGCCATGAGCACGTGAGTCTGGCTTTTTAGGGTTATTTTGGAGATAGAGTCATACAGACTTCTCTGCCAAGGTTGGTTTTGAGCTGCAGTCTTCTAAATTTAAACTTCAAATACAGCAGTGCTACCAGTGCCTGGTCCCATCTCTCTGTCTCTCTCTCTCTTTTCTTTATTCTTTCTTTCTCTGTCTCCCTCTCTCTTTTCCCTAAAAAAACATTTTTAATTATTATAGCTTTATTATATGCTTTTTCAACTGGAAGCTATGATCTTGCTGGGCTGTGGCAGCTCACACTTGTAATCCTAGCTATTCAGGAGGCAGAGATCTGCGAATTAGTCCCAGGACTGATATCTAATAAACAAATAAACAAAATGTGGGACTCCATCCCAACCAATGACTGGGTACAGATCTCTCATTCCTAGATACGTACAGAAGCACAACTAGGAATCATAGCCCATAAAGCCAGACCCTATCTTGAAAATAACCAATACAAGAAAGGTCTGGAAGCGGAGCACTGGTGGCTACACTTGTAATACTAACTACTCAGGAGGCTGAGATCTGAGAATCACAAGTCAAAGCCCTCTTGGGCAGGAAAGTTCTTGAAACTCTTATCTCCAATTTAAAAAACCAGGAAAACTAGAAGTGGCGCTGTGGCTTAAAGTGGTAGAGCATTAGCCTTGAACAAAAGAACTCAGAAACAGCTCCAGGCCCCAAGTTCAAGCCCCAAGACTGACAAAAAAAAAATGGAGAGGGGCAGCTGGAGTGTTAGTACACTTGCCTTGCTGTCTATCAAAAACTGAGGCTCTAGTGCTGCCAAAAAATAAAATTAAAATAAAAACAAAGATTTTTAAGGCCAGTTTGGCTACATAATAAGACCCAGTTTCAAAAAGAAGTGAGAGAGAGAGAAAGAAAGAGAGAGAGAGAGAGAGAGTCAAGAGAATCAGAGTGAAAGAAAAAGAAAAAGAGGGATGAAGGATGAAACAACTTGTCCTTAATCTTAATGCCAAGCCTGCACCTGCCTCACCATTTTTCTAAGGAAAACACCAGCATTTTCTGGAGACCATCTGTCTTTCTAGCCCATGAACAACTGATGTGCCTGTTGAGGATGACAGCATGACAAATGATGACATCCACATCCTAAGACTCCCCAAATCCTTGGACAAGAAGTTTGAGATTGTCACATAGACAGTCAAAGAAAAGTAGGAAACGTGCTTAAGAAGCTGTTTTCTACTAGCTTTCTGAGATTCTGAAGCTTTCTGGTGTAAGATGAAGAAAGAATGTATTCCACCTAGCTGGTTATGGGCATAGTACAGTTAAGATTTAGTAAGCTTCACACTGTGCCCACTCTGTGCTAGACTTTACATATCTTATTGGATCTTTATATATCCGTTTCATTACATATGTCTTTCCATTTTAATACTAAAAAATGCAAAATAATATATTTGGGCAGAGAGAGGACAGAACAATAGGGGACAACACAGAGCAGTTACAGAGATAACTTTCTTCTGTGATTCTTTTCTACTTTAACGCCAAACCTTGAAAACATGCTATTATCAGTTATCTACTTCTATTTTTATTCTTTCAAGAGCAGGGCCATATTGCACTGGAAGGCTATACCACTTCTTAATGTTGATGGTTGCTTATAATTTTGCCTATTATGATAGCTTTGCGATGAGCATCCTAGTGAGTTTATCTTCAGACACACATCAAAGGATCTCATAGAAATTCCTGGAAGTATAAATATCAGCTCAAAAAAGTGTCAATATAAATATTGTGGTAGTTATTACTGAATTGCTCTCCAAATTGTTTGTCTTACATATCTTTCCTCTTGGAGATTAAGAGTAGTTAATTCTACTTTGATCAAAACAAGATGAAACTATGATCTTTAAGTTAGCAGGTTTCCATTAATGTAACAAAATACCTGAAGTAATAAACTTACAAAGAGGAAAGGCTTATTTGGGCTCATCATTTTAGAGTTTCAGTCTATGCTCAATTGGCACTGTTACTTTGAATCCATAGCAAGGCAGCATACCATAGAGACTGTTCATGGCAGAGCAAAACTGTTCACCTCATGGATGAGAGAGACCCCACAGTCTCACTAAGAGCACACCTCCAATGACCTAATACTTCCTAATCACCCAACCTGTTAATGCTTCCACTGCTTTCTAGAAGTGTCATGCTGATGACCCAGCCTTCTACTTGTGGGCCTGCAGGACACTTTCCAGACCTAAGCTCTAACAGACACCCAAAGACAGAGGATAAAGTTATGTGTGGTTTTTGTTTTTGGCACTTTTGGGATATAAACTCAGGGCTTCAAGTTTGCTAAGCAGGTGCTCTACTACTGAGCTACACCTTCAGCACAAAGACAAAGATTTGATCTTCTTTAATTGTATTGCCAAAGGCATCCAGATATACTCCATAGGATTCTTATACTTTTCAGTGCCCAAAGGCTTTTCCAAGTAAGAGCTGTATGGTTTTCCATCTGCTGACAGGTGGCTGGGCCTGTTTGGTGAGCCTCTATGAACACAAGTCTTCAGAACTGAAGCTGTTGATGCATTCTGTTGCTTTAAGCAGACCAGAAGTCATAATTACACAATACCATCCAATGACAGCTCTCTCACTTCCTTGGACGACTGAGGGGAAAGAGATGTAGTCTTAATGTATAGACATGAGAAAACTGTGATTTCTATACAACATGCCTAAGACTATCTGTAGGCCAGATGTTCTATGACCTCCTTTGTTGAAGATGTTCTATTTATACAAGGAAGGTGCTTGACCACTTTGGTACCTCTGGTTTTATAATAATAGCAAACCACAATTTATTAGTAGGATATTTTCCCTAAGAGTCTTAGATCTCTGGACCACTAGTGAGGGAACCAGTATCTGAACCTGAGTTTTTTAATTAAAAGGCTATGCTGAGGAAAGGACAATCTCAAGAAAAGGTGCTGGGAAAACTAGACACTTGCATACAAAGAATAAAGTTAAATGCTACTTCTTATCATATGCAAAAATTAACTACAACTTGGTTGAAGACCTGAATGTAAAAAACTAGAAGTAATTGTTTCTGACACATTTATAAGATTATTTCTTTGTTGTTTTGTATGTCCCTCCCCCATGGTATAACCCCTGCTTTCACTGTATTTGATGTTGGTATAATTTGTGGAGGGGAAGGGAAAAAACAAATCGTTTAATTAGGGATACTGGTGAATCCATTGCAACAATGAGATGTACAAGTCATTATGTGGAAAAAAGAACTTTACAACTTTGGTGGGGGAGGGAGGAGGATTGGGTGGGGCATGGGGGGAGGATGGGAAGGGATGGGAAGGGGAAACAAAGGAGGAGGCTACAATGCTTGATAAGAAATGTACTCATTATCTTGACAATATAATTGTAACCACTCTGTACAGTATTTTCACAATAAAAAAATCTAGAAGTATAACTCATAGAAGAAACCCTAGAGAGAAAATATCACAATAGGCTGGCTTCAAATAGAGACCCTTAGATATCAGTCTTCTGAATAGCTAGGATTATAAACATAGCCACCACCCCCCAGCTGGACATCAAAATTGAAAGCACCAGCTAGGTAATGATGGCTCACACTTGTAATCCTACCTACTCAAAAAGCTCAGATCTAAGGATGATCGTGGTTCAAAGTCAGCAGGGCAGGAAAGTCCATGAGACTTATCTCCCATCAACTACCAAAAAAGCCAGAAGTAGAGCTATGGCTCAAGTGGTAGGGCACTGTCCTTGAGTAAAAAAGCTCAGGGATAGTGCCCAGTGCCTGAGTTCAAGCACCAGGATTGGCACCCAAAACAAATACACAAACAAAACCCTTTATATCAAAGACTATAATTAACAAAGTAAAAAGTAAAACCATGAAATAGGAAGCATTTGCAAATCATGTACCTGCCAATGAAAATCATTTTGGCAACAACTCTCTCAGAAAAGTTTCTTGGATGCAACAGCAAACCTTTGTCAGTAGATTATTAATTCAGAAACTGAGCTTTTTCCATTCAAGGCTAGGATTCTAGCACTTGAGCCATAGTGCCACTTCTGGTTTTCTGGTGATTAATTAGAGATAAGAGACTCACAGATTTTCCTGCCCAAGAGTGCTTTGAACCACGATTTCAGTTCTCAGCCTCCTGGGTAGCTAGGATTACAGGCATGAGCCAGTATTTCTGTACTACTTAACAATGAATTGAAAAAGTAATTTACAGTTCAGTTTTACACATTAAATTGTCAGATTACAAATTGTCAGTTACATACAGGGTTGCTTTCTGTTGTTGGACCAGGGTTTGGAAGCCTCAACCTCCAGGCCAAGGAAAAACAACAAGACTATTTCCTATTTTGAGTCTTTACTGTGTGCAATTAGGAAATGGTTCTCTCTCTCTTTTTTCTCTCCTTACTTTATTCTGTTATACTAAAATAAATCTTGTAAAAATTTCAACCTTGTTAGTGTTATTGTGAGACACCCTGAAATGTTGACAAGTTCCTGGATTTTCCATGGAAACATGGAAATTAGATGAGGCCATCTCCTCATCCCTCATCCATGATACAGTGACCTGTTAATAGCAAGGAGTTAAACATTTTTTAATAGTTTTAACTGTTTCTCCAAATCAAATTCTAAATTATATCTTTTTTCTTTTCCTTTTCTTCCTTCCTTCCTTCCTTCTTTCCTTCCTTCCTTCTCTGATTCTGGGGCTTGAACTCAGAGCTGAGGTGCTAGCTCTGAGCTCTTTTGCTCAAGACTAGCACTCTAGCACTTGAATTCTATTTCCAACTTTCTTGGGGGTAGTATATTGGAGATAAGAGTCTCATAGACTTTCCTATCCAGGCTGGCTTCACATTGCAATCCTCAGATCTCAGCTTCCTGAATAGCTAGGATTATAGGTGTAAACCACCAGCACCAGACAATGATATCATTGTTGTTTCTGTTAATACTACACACTGTGATTTTTATTATTAAAATTATTATTATTATTATAAAGGTGATATACAAAGGGGTTACCACTTCGTAAGTCAGATAATAAGTACTTTTTTTGACAATGTCACCCCATCTTTCTCTCTTCCCCAGTTTTTTTTTCCTCCCATCACTGCCCACAAGTTGTATAGTTCATTTTCAACATCATGACTACTGAGTACTAATGATATCTTTTTGGCCTCCAAAAGTCTTTGCACAAAGATGCTAAACTAATTAAGCTCATTTGGTACTACATGAGAAGTATTGTCAAATAACTGATACTCCTTTAAAAGACACGTTTGTAGAAGTATATTTTCTTCTCTTCTCCTTCTCCTCCTCCTCCTCCTCCTCTTCCTCCTCCTCCTTTCTTTTTCACAGTACTGAGATTTAAAGTCAGAGCCTCACTCTTGCTAGGCAGATGCTTTACCTCTGACCCATGCTTCAGGCTTTGTTTGCACAGGTTATTTGCTCCTTGCTTAGGCATGTACCTAGACCTTAGTCTGCCTTTTAGGCTTCCTGCTATAGCTGAGATAATACCACTTTTTCTGTTGAGATGGAGTCTCATGGACTTTTCTACTTGGACTGGCCTAGACCCATAGTCCTCCCAATCTCAGTCTCCCATATAGCTAAGTGATAGTTGTGCTGTGGAATAAGAAGGAACTCTTTTTTTTTTTTTTTACTTTTTTTTTTGCCTGAGCTGGCCCCAAACTATGATCCTCCTAATTTCAGACTCCCAAATAGCTAGGATTATTAGTATGTGCCACCAGTGCCCAGCTCAAGTACATTTTCTTAATACAAATATTCCAGAAATGTATGAAATTCCTGGTAACCACTTGTATGTCCTCATGTAATGTCCGTGTGTGTGTGTGAGTGTGTGTGTGTGTGTGTGTGTGTGTGTGTGTGTGTGTGTGTGTGTATTGACAAGCCTTGGGCACTGTCCCCAAACTTTTTTTTTTGTCAGTTGTGGGGGCTGAACTCTGGGTCTGGGCGCTGTCCCTCGGCTCTTCAGCTCAAGGCCAGCGCTCTACCACTTGAGCCACAGCGCCACTTCCGACTTTTTCCTTTTTTGCTTATGTGGTGCTGAGGAATCTAACCCAGGGCCTCATGCATGCAAGGCAAGCACTGTACCACTGAGCCAACTTCCCAGCCCTCCCCAAACTTTTTTACTCACAGCTCTACTTCCATTTTTTAAATGGTTAATTGGAGATAAGAGTCTCACAGCTTTTTCTGCCCAGGCTGGCTTTGAATTGCAATCCTCACATCTCAGCCTCCTGAGTAGCTAGGATTACAGGCATGAGCACCCAGCACCCAGACCTATAATGTCTTAAAATACTGTTTTCCACAGAAATGGCTGAAGTTTCTTGACAGTTGTATTGTCAAACGTTTAAACATGGCCATTTAAAACTTGCCCCGTATGAACACAGTGAATTGTTTAACCCTTATGCTGACCTGAAGGCTTTTTCCAGTAACTATAACCTGAAGGTACTTTGTCTTTCAGGAGATTCATGGGAAAGGTACTAACAACTATCAACTTCTGGTTACTTTAAAAGCATTCCCCCTTGGGCTGGGAAGGTGGCTCAGTGGTAGAGTGCTTGCCTTGCATGCATGAAGCCCTCGGTTTGATTCCTCAGCACCACATAAGCAGAAAAAGCCACAAGTGTGCTGTGGCTCAAGTGGTAGAGTGCTAGCCTTGAGCTGACGAGCTGAGAGATGGCACCCAAGCCCAGAATTCTGGCCTCACAATTGACACACACAAAAAAAAGCATTCCCCTAAATTGCATAAGAATTTCCAGAACTTCATGGATTTGATTGATCTTAAGACCATCAGAACAAGAACTGATTTCATTGGACTAAATGAAGTAATGAAGGATAATTACAGTCTTTATTACTTTATTTGAAATATTAGTCTTTAACGCTTCATTTTTCAAGATTTGTGCTTTTTGTTTTCTTCAAACTAACTATATCTCACAATAATCTAGTAAATTATATCTTTTTTTTTCTTTTCTTATCTGGTACTGGGGATTGAACCCAGGACTTTGCACTTGCTAGGCAAGTGCTTTGCCACTGAGCTATATCCCAGTCCAAGGTCAAGTCTATCTTGATAAAGGGAATTGGAGCATCTGTGTTTTTCTCTCTACTCAATCCTTTTGGAATTCAGAACCTCTTAGTGAGTATTCTTGTTTTCACAGCACTAGTTATTTGCATGAGTTCATTAGGAATCTGTTCTTTGTAAAATGACACAATTGGAAGTGCTGTTTATACAGTTATATTAGTAAGGCTGTGACAAAGTCATATGTGAGGGTGATGTAGCATAGAATCAGAAATGCCCAGCTAGTTCAAAGGAACTAATTTTCACTTTATGGCACTAATCAAAACTCAGATAATTAGCTTTAGGCCTGACTTGAAAATATCTCCAGCCTTGTAGATAAACAAGAAATGTCACTAGAATCCTCAAGATATCTTGAGAAGCTCATGTAGGGAGGAGTTAAACAGGGTGTGCACCCTGTATACATGTGTAGGAATATCACACTGAACCCCACTAACTCGTACAATTAAGACATTTAATTTTTTAAAATGTGGCTTAAAATGAAAATACCATGTGATGCTTCTATTTGTTTTGTGTGTCTGCTCTGTAGTCATTATTTTCTTGTTAAAAGTATTGCCATTATCTACTATAGCAGAATAGAAAAGTAGTAGAGTACTGAGTAGAAGAGTTAAACACAAATATAGCTATAAAGCTTTCTTTTCTTTTTTTCTTTTCTGGTGCCATTCCTGGGGCTTGAACTCAGGGCCTGGTTGCTGTCCTTGACTTTTTTTGGTAATTAATTGGAGATAAGAGTCTTTCTTGCCTGGACTAGCTTTGAACTGTGATAGTCAAATCTCAGCCTCCTAAGTAGCTTGTAATAAAGGATTACAAGGGTGAGCTACCAGAGACTGGATCAGCTTTAAAACTATTAGAAAAAGTTGAAGTATCTGAATTAAAAATAGATGACATTCTTTTATGCAGCATACATTTATGAAAATGTTAGATGATTAAATAGTTCTAAAGCGGATTTAATCATTAATAAAAGAGTCTACAAAGCATTCATATACCACCCGTTGAGTGTTTTTTCTCAGTGAAACAATCTATAATTGAGTAAATAATTAATTTATTGGAACCTATAAATGAGATGAGTCAGAACATGGTTAGCAAACTGAGCAGTGCACTTGGGAGAACCAAATCATAACTCACTCCAAGCAATCAGTTTATTTGAGGAGTAACTTGATCATTCTGAACTCTAGTGTCCAAAGTCTAGTGAGACTGTGTTTAATATTTCCTCAAACATTCTTGCTCAGTCACGGAAGAGAATAAAACTAGGGATTTTTTTTTAAATGCTATTAGAAAATGACAGAAGTAGGTTGGGCATGTGGCCTCCATGGCAAGTGCAAGGCCCTGAATTCTATCTTCAGAATCCTCTCCCCAACCCCCCCAAAAAAGAAAATGACAAAAGTAACAGTAAAAGTTAGCAAAAACTACAACTTACATCTTTTCCACAAAAAGTTAACGAGAACTATGAGTGAGGAACCAGTGGCTCGCGCCTGTAATCCTTACTACTCGGGAGGCTGAGATCTGAGGATCACAGCTCAAAGCCAGTCTGGGGCAAGTCTGTGAGACTCTTACCTCCAATTAACCATCAGAAAACCAGAAGTGGCACTGTGGCTCAAGTGGTACAGTGTTTGTCTTGGGCTGAAAGCTCAGGGACAGCACACAGGCCCAAAGTTCAAGCCCCACAACCAAAGAAAAGAATAGTGCATGAACAATTAGTAGATGAAGTCATTTGTGTTACAAAATCACAAGAAGATTTACTAGTTAAACTTTAGCAAAAGTAACTCTAAAGGTTATTTTATGCTTTGTTTTGTTTTTTTTTTTTTTGTTTCTTTTTGGTGTTAGAAATAGAACTGAGTCTTGTGCATGCATACTGAGCTACTCCCAACCTTCTTAAGTGTATTTTAATACAAAAAGAGATATAGTACTTTTAATATAGAGAATAGTCTTATGTTAATAACTTTAAAAAACACCAAATGCCTCATAGGCTTTGGAGAAGGTATTGGTTGGAAGAGAAATAATATTTATATAAATTAGAAATAAGAAAATCAGATTTCTTGGCATTCCTTTAGGCAAAAGAAATATAAGAGAGTGAAGGATGTAGCTCAGGAATAGAGCACTTACCTAGCATGTGCAAGGCCCTGAGTTCTATCATCAGGACTGGAAATAAAATAAAGCAAGCCAGGAAGGGTAGCTCACTCCTGCAATCTCAACTACTCAAGAGGCAAAAGATGGAAGCATTACAATTTGTTACCGGCTCAGTTAAAATTTCGGGAGACCTCATCTCAATCAATAAAAAAATGGGCTATGGTGGTATGCACTTGCCACCCAAGCTTCCCAGGAAGCTTAAATAGAAGGATCGTAGCCTAAACTGACTAGGGCAAAAAGCAAGACCTTATTTGAAAAAATATCTAAAGCAAAAAGAGATTACATGAAAGCCTAAAAATGTGGGTGGAAACGGAATGGGGGAGGCATTGAGCTCTAAAGAATTTGCTCATTCTCCCCTAGGGAGCAGGGAATGCTTTGAAGAAAGGCAGTGAGGTGAAGAAGGCATCCTTGAGAAAAGATTGAGAACAGCTCTCTTACTCCCTTGGTCTCTGATGGGGCAGGGCAAGGATACCTGGTGCCCGGTGCTGTGGAATACTCTACCTCTTAGCTCCACTGCCAGACCAGGATGAACTCGCTGGGAAATGATAACTACAAACTTCTGCTGAGTATCTACAATGGGACACCTCTCTGGTTCACAGTCATTTTCTAGTGCTCAGATATAAATCCTGTGTTACCAATAAAGAATAAGCTCCATAAGTACAAGTCTCACAGAAGGCCCACCACCAATAAATCATAGATCTAAGATTGAAAGCAGGTTTGTTTGACCCTACCAGGGCTGATCAAGGACCTGAACACTGGAGTTTCTGTTCTTTCCAGGGGTGGTAGCAAATTAAAGGGATCCTGTGACTTTCTGTGTCCCTGCCCCATCTCACTTGACTAGCTGGGTGACCTTGAGAAAGCCTCTTCATCTTACTTTCATCCTTGAAAGGCTTGGCAAAGGAGTGAAGGAAAGACACAAGATGTGCACAACTGCACAACAGGAATTGCAGAGGTCAGGTAACTGGCTCTCACTCTCACATGTGTCATTAGCCACTTTTCCACTCTCACTTCCTTATTACTAACCAACCTAACTATCACTGCCCTGGGATGGGCTAGCTACCAGTCCATCTACTGCTGCTGCTCAAGCAGAGAGGGTACAGATACACTCCCGAGTATGGTTGATGCAGAAGAGATCTGCAGTTGCTAAAATGTTCTCTGGACTTAGAATATACCTCAATTCAGAATATAGGATCACTTTTGAAGTTTTCTAAGGCACAAGATTCACGCCAATGAGCAAGTTTCTGATTATAATTGCCAAACTATGTCCCAGTATTTGTGAAATGTTAATACTCTCAAAAATCACTAGGACAAAAACTAAAGAAGAATCACTTGGGGATCTTATTATTATAAAGGTCTGAGGAGGGGCCTGAGACTGCATTAAAAATATTATTGGGGGAGCTGGGAAGGTGGCTCAGTGGTAGAGTGCTTGCCTTGCATACCTGAGGCCCTGGGTTCGATTCCTCAGCACCACATAAGCAAAAAAGAAAAAAGCCAGAAGTGGCGCTGTGGCTCAAGTGGTAGAGCGCTAGCCTTGAGCTGAAGAGCTGAGGGACAGTGCCCAGGCCCAGAGTTCAGGCCCCACGACCGGACCAAAAAAAAAATTATTGGGGTTTGAGCTCAGGACCTTGAACTTGTAGGCAGATGAGCTCCCTCCCTCTCCCCAGCCCATTTTGCTTTAGTTATTTTTCAAATAGGGTTTCATCTTCATGCTAGATGGGACCAAGATCCTCCTGTACTTTTCTTACATAGCTGGGATGACAGAAGTGCACTATTACCATGCCTCGCTTTTATTGGTTGATATGAGATGGAAAAAACTTTCTGCTTATGCGGGCCTCAAACCTCAGTTCTACTTATTCTTGCCTCCCAAATAGCTAGGATTATGAATGTGAGCCACTGTGCTCAGCTCTTTTAGTTTTAGTTTAGTTTTGTTTCTGTGGTGCTGACCACTTCGCTCCACTACCACTCTCAGATTAACGAGCTCCTGGCAGGGGCTGGCTCCAGTTGGTGCAAGTGCTAAGCAAGGAGTCACAGTCCTGCAAATGGTAAGTCTCTGCAGAATGTTCTTCAGAAGGCTTTGATGTAGGACAAGTGGAAAGAATTAAAGAAGAGGCATTTGTACAGATGATGTCCTTCAACATTAATTGTTGAATTTAGTAAATGTTTATTGAAAGTTTACCAAATGCCTAGCATACATAATAGAGGAATGAGACCTGTTCTTGCTGATTATACAGATTTTCAAAGGGTGGAATTAAAGAACCAGTGTCTGCAACTAAGCAACACAGTAAAGGAAAATAGGGAGGCCAGAAGCCAGGCTTGACTCCTCAGTAAAAATTTCTGGAATGCCTTGCATTTGTGACCCAGGCACAGAGTAGATACTGCCCCTTCTCTGGGTAAAGGAAGGGTAAAGCAGATGAAGGCTCCTGCAAAGGCACATCCTTCTCCACCAGGCAGCCAGGCTTTTCCTTGACCTGGGTATAGCCATGTAAGAAAGCACAGAGCCCACAGGGCCTGGTTACCACTATGTAACAGTAAGTTCTGAGCATCCTTCCTCCTGGAGATCTTCTCTCTGTACCATTTAGGGTTCAACTTTTCTGTTGAACCCTAGGACACGCTGTCATTCTCTAAGTTGTCCCTGCTGGGAGAAGAGAACCAGCCTTAGCAGGTCATAGTCCAAGGGTGGGACTGGACCTGGCCACAGGTGGCAGCAACAGTGGAAAGAGTAGTTCTCTATCCCAGAACAGACTTGAGTTTGCAACCTGATCCTGTCCTTCAGGGTAAGCAATGAATGTTGGCAAATGTAGTCATCAGTAGATGGAATAAATAACACCAACCTCATGGTATTGGTGAGAATAAATATGAGATCATTTATACACTGTCCATCTATGCTCAATCCTATTTAAGTCCTCAGAATGGATCAAGTGGTCTCCCTGAGACAGCCCTTACCTCGTTCTCTAACCTGTTCTGTTTTCCTAGTTCCACCGGTCACACTGATTGATGGTGGCTGCCTACAGTTCAACACAGTGCTATCCTCAGGGGTCTTTGCTCTGGCATGGGCCTTTCTGCCCAGTAATTCATAAATCTGTTCCACTCAATGCCTCTTCCATATCCTAGCCCTAACCATCTTAATAAAAGTGGCCTGCCCCTCCCTTGGACCACTCTGTGCCAGGTGTTCACTTCTGTCCTGCCCACCTACATTCTAGTGTAGGGACTGACAAGTTGTGACTATGGACCAAGGTCAACTTGCCATCTGATTTTATAAAGTTTTAGCAGAATGCTCCCACACTCATTTGTTTACATGCTGAGGCCACTTTTATGTTAAATGATATGCTAGATTTCCATCACAGAAACAAAACACCTGAAATAACACTGTATAGGGAGGAAAAGTTTATTTGAGCTCACAGTTTCAGAGGTTTCAATCCATAGTAACTTGGCCACATTGCTTTTGTGTCTGTGGGAATGCTATAAGGGGTAGGAATATCTGGCAAAGGAGGTTGCTTCGCCTCATAGTGGCCAAGAAGCAGAGTAAAAGGAAAGACAGAGGTCTTCATGTCCCCTAGAATGGCATGTCCCCAGTGACCTAACTTCCTCCCACTACATCCTACCTTTTTTTTTTGTCAGTCGTGGGGCCTGAACTCTGGGCCTGGGTGCTGTCCCTCAGCTCTTCAGCTGTAGAGTAGCACTCTACCACTTGAGCCTCAGCCCCACTTCCAGCTTTTTCTGCTTATGTGCTGCTGAGGAATCGAACCCAGGGCTTCATGCACGCAAGGCAAGCATTCTACCACCGAGCCACCTTCCTAGCCCTACATCCTACCTTTTAAAGGTTACACCACCTCCAAGTAGCACCACAGGTTATGCTGCAACCAGCATCAATACATAGGCTTTTGGAGGATACTTGAAATCCAAACCATGTGGATGGCAGAGGTGTGGCTATGACAGATTGTAAAGCCTTACAGACTTACCATCTGGCCCTTTATCAGAAAAATTCGCTTGTCACCTGCTTTCAGTATACATTTCTTTCCCCTCAGCAGTTGGGTACTTGAGGGTAAGGACTGAGTGTGACTCACCTTTGTTGCACACTGGAATGTAGCGAGAACTCAACAGAAGTGGTTTATCTAAGACTACGCAGATAACTAGTTGAATGGGTTCTCTTTTTCTCTAGGTAGAGTGAGGGTCCATCATGTAGCTTGAATATATAGTCAGTCATATCTGATTAGGACGAAGTTTTCTTGTCTATGATACCAGAACGAAGCAGTGAAATAAAGCAGTTATCAGAGTCATGAAAAGCTCCATCAAATACAAGACTCATTCTCCCACAAAGGGCTCCTCAGAAAGGTACTCGGAGCCCCAAAACTATAGAATAAATCACAGAGGATCTGGTAGAAGTTGTGTAGATACACTTCTGCCTGAGGAGTTGTTTACAGTCAGGTTTTTGTAGCGATCAGATTTTAACAAGCAATCAAATCATTATAAAATGATAGTGACATTAAACTGAAGAAGACTTCGTATACTCATTTTGTGGAGGTTGATGATCAAGCCTTCCTTCAGATAAACAGTAGCTGTATTTAACATAATATGTATTGATGTCCTTAGCAGAAATATTTATTTCACAATGTTCTAGGAATGTCCTGGTATCTAGTCTCAATTCCACTCCTGACTAGTTGGGTTCTCCAGGGTCCAGAGAAGTAAATAATGTAAAATAAAAGACTAGACCAAGTGAAAGCTAAGGCATCCGCTTCTGGGAACACAGCCTCACCCAGAGACCTGAAACCTAGGGAAATAAGAATTTCTGGGTCCCCGAAATGTTCTCTCAGTGGGGCACGCCTCTGCGTGCTAATGGGGGAGTCACAGTTTTCTGACGTTTGAGGAAGTCTGAGCCATTGATGGAAATTTACTTTGCTTTCAGCAAAGGAGGGCTGTGACTTGAGTACACTAATAAACAATGGTGTTTGACTTTTTGTCCAACTCCAGCTGGATTGTACCACTTCACATGTATTCTTGTTTATTGCATTACCTTGAATCATTTATAGGAATTCAGTACGCAGCCACTATTTCCTGTTTAGGTAAGATGCAGAGCTTCACAGAAATGGTACCATTAAACCTTTTTTGCCCTATTCTCCCTGTACTGTCAACCCCCCAATATTGACAATCCCCTTTAGCACAACTAGATGACCTTGGGATGACCCAACAAAATCCCTGAGGCTTGGTTGCCAGCTGAGTGAGCAGAGGTAGTTGTACCTCTTTCCCCAGCATCTCTCTGTTCCCTGCCTTCTTTCTGGTCTGTATTCTATGAAGTACCACCATCATAGAGAAGTTGTAGCCAGGCACTGGTGAATTATCCCTGTAATCTTAACTATCAGGAGGTTGAGATCTGGGGATTGCAATTCAAAGTCAGCCCAGGCTGCAAAGCAGGCTCAATGAGAAAAATTAAGCCCTTGAGGTCTCCCACTCATTCCTCTGTTTTTTCTTCAAATGGTCACTAAAACTGAACCCTTGCTCAAGGGCCCACACTAGTCTGCTAAGTATTTACTAAAAGAAGGCCTATAATTATAAATACTGTCTTCCTAAACTCAGAAATCTTTTTCAAAGATAAGGGGAAGAAGCTGGGTACCGATGACTCACACTAGTAATCCTAGTTACTCAGGAGGCTTAGATCTGAGGATCATAGTTCAAAGTCAGCTGGGGCAGGAAAGTCCATGAGACTCTTATCTCCAATAAACCACCAGAAAAATGGAAGTAGTGCTGTGGCTCAAGTGGTAGAGTGCTGGCCTTGAGCTGAAGAGCTTAAGGACAGCACCCAGGCCCAGAGTTCAAGCCCCAGGACAGACCAAAAATAAACAAATAAATAAATAAAAGGGAAGAAGCATTCCTTGGAATGTAGCCATCAAACAATTAAGACCTCAGGATCCAGGGGAAGACTCATAATTAACGTGGGTAATCACTGGTCAACAAACACAGCTGCCCTAGTTTCAATGACATCTTTGTACTTTTACTTTGTACATCTAGCTATCTTTGTACTTTTTACTTCTCTGATTCTAGCCCCCTCCTCTTGCTTAATTAATTGCTGTTAAAACTATTATTCAAACCAGGTGCCAGTGGCTCGTGCCTGTAATCCTAGCTACTCAGGAGGCTGAAATCTGAGGATTGTGGTTCAAAACCAGCCTGACAGCAAAGTCCATGAGAGTCTTATCTCCAATTAACCCCCATAAAACTGGAAGTGGCTCTGTGGCTCAAGTGGTAGAGCACTCACCTTGAACTGAAGAGCTCAGGGACAGCGCCCAGGTCGAGAGTTCAAGCCCCTTGACCGAGCAAAAAATAAAACAAAACAAAAACTACTACATTTGGAGGCCACATTGCTGAGCTATATATATTGTTACATGTATTGGATTATCCCACTTTTTTTGTACTGGTACTGGGGCTTGAACTCAGGACCTCATACTCTTGCTTGGCTTTTCTATTTAAGGTTGATGCTATACCACTTGAGCTACACCTCCACTTCTGATTTTTTATTAGTGAATTGGAAATAAGCATTCACAAACTTTTCTACCCGGGCTGGCTTTGAGTCACAATCCTCAGATTTCAACCTCCTGAATAGCTAGCATTATTCTACTTTTAACATCAGGAAGTGGAGAAGTCCATGCACAAATCATACTAACTGTCATTTTTTAAAGTTTCTATGATAGGGCTGGGAAGGTGACTCAGTGGTAGAGCGCTTGCCTTGCATGCATGAGGCCCTGGGTTTGATTCCTCAGCACCACATAAGCAAAAAAGAAAAAAAAGCCAGAAGTGGTGCTGTGGCTCAAGTGGTAGAGCGCTAGCCTTGAGCTGAAGAGCTGAGGGACAGCGCCCAGGCCCAGAGTTCAGGCCCCACAACTAGACCCCCCCCCCAAAAAAAATTTCTATGATAAAGAGCTATGAAGATTGCGTATACGTGCACAGAGGACTTATTGTTCCTCCAATCACTTTCTCCATGCTTTAATTTGCTCTGCTGCTGTAACCTCAAAGTATCCCCAAACCCTGCTTCCAGGGAGCTAGATTTGAGTCTCTCACCTCTTAAATTTTTCTGCTCTGCAAATAAATGTTTTCTATTTTGTAAAACTCATCATTTTAGTGATTGACATACTATACAACAGATAAAATGAACCTGGTTTATCACCATCCTCTGGGGGTGGGGGGATGGCAATTTGGGAAGCTATACCTTCATGAATTAGAAATCATTTCCACTTTCCTTAATGATCCAGAAGTCCATTCACTTTACCACAGTTCCCTCCTTCCCAGCTTTGTAGTGCCTGACAGCCTTTCCATTCTCTTCCCTCTGTCTTTGAATCTTCATATGCTCTTCAGAGGAGCTCCTATCCTGAAGTCCTTTGTCCTCTGTCAGCCTTAATTCAGTGACCCATTACCACAGTGTCCACTGACATATAGAAATTTTTAGTCCTATTCCTAGGGCCTGGCCTTTGACATTCCCTACTAGTGCTCACTGGCCACTGGTTCAGATACAATTTCAGAGCAACCACCTTTCACACCTTCATTCCTAACTTCTACCCTCTTCATCCTTTGGGAGCATACTTAAAAGATAGCATCGAAGTGTTTTAGAACCTGATTTATTCGTTCCCATTACAAAATAATTTCCATATAAGCTCCCAGATATCCAAGGGTAACTTTAAAATGGGTGGGTCTTGAGGTGGTCACATAGGTAGATGCTGACAGAGGTTTTTCCTCTATATTAGAGTTTACATTAGATGATGGTATTCAGAGTCCATTCAGTGGTCACTTCTCATGATTTCCTTCCTTTCCTTTTCCTTCCTTCATTCCCTTTTCTTCTCCTCTTCTTGTTCTTGTTCTTCTTGTTCTTGTTCTTCTTCCACTCTCTCTTTCTCTCCAGTTTCTCTTTTTTAAAGTTGAGATGGAACACAAAGCCTTGTGCATGTTAGGTAAGTGTTCTACCTCTAACCTATGTCTTTATTTCTCTTCCTTAATTTCTTTCTTTCTTGATTTCTTGCTTGCTTGCTTTCTTGCTTCCTTCCTTCCTTCCTTCCTTCCTTCCTTCCTTCCTTCCTTTCTTTTTGTCAGTTATGGGGCTTGAACTCTGGGCCTGGGCACTGACCCTCAGCTCTTCAGCTCAAGGCAAGTGCTGTACCACTTGAGCCACAGAGCCACTTCCAATAAGAGTCTAACTAACTTCTTGCCCAGGCTGACTTTGAACCATGATCCTCAGATCTCAGCCTCCTGAGCAGCTAGAATTACAGGCATGAGCCACCAGCACCTGGCTTAGTTTCTCTCTTAATTTCTAATAAAGGCTATGATCTCAGCCACTTCTGTACATGTAATGAGGCAGGTCAAGGGACATTTGAAATGTCACCAACCCAATCTATGACAAAAATCAGACAAGAAGCTCTGTGCCCCATAGATAAAGGAAGCTGGGGAAGAAAATTAATCTCAGGTTTGTTTAGATTGGTGCAAATCCATCAAAGAAAAAAAAAAGTCTGACTCCAATTAGAATGAGGTAGGAGAGTATCTCTATAAACCATCTCTATAAACTTCCCTCCTTAAAAGGAGTTGCGTGCACTGAGCAAAAATGCCTGGCTCAGGAAGAAAGTGGGAGCAGGGAGTCACGGGATACTGCCACAAGTTCTGCGTAAACAGTAGTGTTCCTATCACCATGGACATGTGCAGCCCATGAACAGTTGGTGATCAGAAATGATGTAAGAACTGCCCCTGTGTAAGTCACCAGGCTGGCTAAAATCTGTCTCCCTCCTAGATGGGCAATGGATGAATTCACTGCTGAGGTAAAGGGGACTCTGGGTGCAGATGGCTCACATCTGTAATCCTAGCTACTCAGAAGGCTGAGATCCGAGGATCGCGGTTCAAAGCCAGTCCGGGCAGGAAAGTCCGTGAGTTCTTATCTCCAATAAACCACTAGAAAACTGGAAGTGGCACCGTGGCTCAAGTGGTGGAGCACTCACCTTGAGCTGAAGAGTGCAGGAACAACACCAGCCCAGAGTTCAAGCCCTACGACCAACAAGAAAATTAAAATTAACAAAACATAAATAAAATAAAGGGGACTTTGGCAATCTTTCTATATGGCCTTACCCAGATTCAGCCCACCATCATTTGGTGACACCTTAGGAGTCAGAGTGAGTGACTTCTACCGAATAAACCTACCCCTTACCTGAATACCATGTGCGTGGTACAGTTCTTACTCGGCTACCTCTTTTTAAAAACCTAACAATAACATGGGGCTGGGAAGGTGGCTCAGTGGTAGAGTGCTTGCCTTGCATGCATGAGGCCTCAGTACCACATAAGCAGAAAAAATCGGAAGTGGCTCTGTGGTTCAAGCGGTAGAGTGCTAGCCTTGAGCTGGAGAGCTGAGGGACAGCGCCCAGGCCCAGAGTTCAGGCCCCACAACCGACAAAAAAAAAAACAAAAAAAAACTAACAATAACTTCTTAATTTCTGTTATTGCCATTATTGTTGCTTTTTTTTTTTTTTTTTTGGCCAGTCCTGGGGCTTGAATTCAGGGCCTGGGCACTGTCTCTGAGCTTCTTTTGCTCAAGGCTAGCACTCTACCACTTGAGCAATAGCGTTACTTCTGGCTTTTTCTGTTTGTGTGGTACTGAGGAATTGAACCCAGGGCTTCATGCATGGCAAACACTAAGCCATAATCACAGCCTGTGATGTTGCTTTAAAACAAAAAAAGGATGGTCAGAAAGGCTGAAAGGAAACAAAGTCTTCCATATAAAGATACAGGATCTGGTAGCACTAGGAATGAGGCAAGGACCTGTGTAAGCAGAAATGATCATCATCTTAGTACTGGCCTGGAGGGCCTGCCCATGTAACTCGGACAGTCCTTCTCAAATTTAAATACAAAGATTAGGGCTGAGGTGGAGCTCAGTAGCAGAGCACTTGCCTTGCATGAACAAGACTTGGATGCTATTTCAACATACACACAACACACACACAGCCAACAGCAGAAATCTTGTATTATAATAGCACAATTTTCATAAATGTATTGACCACAAACAACCTTTAAAACTACAAAGTTGGGGCTAGGAAGGTGGCTCAGTGGTAGAGCGCTTGCCTTGCATGCATGAGGCCCTGGGTTAGATTCCTCAGCACCACCTAAGCAAAAAGGAAAAAGCCGGAAGTGGCGCTGTGGCTCAAGTGGTAGAGTGCTAGCCTTGAGCTGAAGAGCTGAGGGACAGTGCCCAGGCCCAGAGCTCAGGCCCCAAGATCGGACCCCCCCAAAAAAAAAAAACTACAAAGTTATGACTGAATATCTACATACATTCATTTAATATTGATACAGAAAAATTGCAACACCTGAATGAGGTCCTTTGTCTTTATGGTCTCAAAGAATGAGTCCACAGGCATAGAGGGATAAGTAAAATGGCCTAGATTTACTCTAGAAAATATAAACAGAGCTCTTGCTAGGCAGAAGAGAAGGGGCAACATCCAGCTATGGCCTCCAGTAGTCAATAAGGTGTCTTTTTAAATTTTTTTTTAATTGTAAAGATACTATACAGAGGGTTACAGTTACATGAGCAAGGTAATGAGTACACTTCCTATTGAGCATTGTTACCCCTTCCATTGTTTTCTCCCTATCAACTCTTCCCTCCCTACCTTCCCCAGGTTCAATAAGGTGTCTTTTAAGAGAGAGCTATGCGACTGTCTAGATCATTGGACAGTCTGTGAACCATATCCTTTCCCAGATCCCATCAAAGCCTCCAGGCAGCCTGCATGAGTTCTTCTTATGTCTGTTAGCCCCTCTGACCAGGTAGCTTTAGGGTGCACCCCTCTTGGGTCCAATAAGTCCATTATTCCATGCAATTCTTCCAGGGGCAATGGGCATGACTGGATTGATGCTCAGGGGTCTGCTCATGGCCATGGTGGTGTGATGTTTTAGGAGCCTGTGTGTAAAACTGCTCAAGGCCATGGTCAGGGATGCAGAACTTCTATGGGAAGGTGGCCTTTCCCCTAATTACCTAGTCTAATCATGATCTTTTTCTGCTTTCACTATGTTAGGCCGTAAGTAGATGCTAGTGTATAGCCTCACAGACAATTTCTACAAAAGTTCTAAGGTATAGCTGGGCACTGGTGGTTCACATCTATAATTCTAACTACTCAAGAGGCTGAGAACTCAGGATTTCTTTTCCTTTTTTTTTTTTTGGGTCTGGTCATGGGGGCCTGAACTCTGAGCCTGGGCGCTGTCCCTCAGCTCTTCAGCTCAAGTCTAGCACTCTACCACTTGAGCCACAGTGCCACTTCCAGCTTTTTTCTTTGTGCTTATGTGGTGCTGAGGAATCGAACCCAGGGCCTCATGCATGCAAGGCAAGCACTTCTACCACTGAACAACCTTCCCAGGCCCAAAACTGAGGATTTCTGTTTGAAGCCAGCCCACACAAGAAAGTTTGTGAGACTCTTATCTACAAATCACTAAAAAGCCAGAAGTGGAGCTGTGGCTTAAGTGGCAGAGCACCAACCTTGTATGAAAAAGCTAAGGGGCAGCACTTGGGCCTCTGAGTCCAGATCTTGGCACACATGTGCACTTGTATGAGGGCACACACACACAAATCTTAGGCATAAATACATACAGTAATACTATATCACCTTATAATATTAGAAATAGTTGTTAGCTAGGTGATAGTAGCTCACACCTGTAATCCTAGCTACTCAGGTGGTTGAGATCTGAAGCTATCAGTTCAAAGCCAGCCTGGGAGGAAAGTCATGAGACTTTTTTTTTTTTTTTGTCGGTTATAGGGCTTGAACTCTGGGCCTGGGCGCTGTCCCTCAGCTCTTCAGCTCAAGGCGAGCGCTCTACCACTTGAGCTATAGCTCCACTTCCGGTTTCTGGTGGTTTATTGGAGATAGGAGTCTCACGGTCTTTCCTGCCCAGGCTGGCTTTGAACCTCGATCCTCAGATCTCAGCCTCCTGAGTAGCTAGGATTACAGGCATGAGCCACTGGCACCCGGCTTCATGAGACTCTTATTTCCAATTAACCACCAGAAAACCAGCAGTAGTGCTATGGGTCAAAGTGGTAGAGTGCTAGCCTTGAGCAAAATAGCTCAGAGACAGCATTCAGGTCCTGAGTTCAAGCCCCAGGACTGGCTATAAAAAAAAGAAATTATTGTTTGCATTTTCAAGGAATTTTTACAAAATTAATACACATTTTCTTACAGTAGTTTTAGGTATACAAAACTGTTGAATGGAAGCAGGGCACCAGTGGCTCCTGCCTCTAATCCTAGCCACTCAAGAAGCTGAGATCTGAGGTTCGCAGTTTAAAGCCAGTCCAGGCAAGAAAGTCCATGAGACTCTTCTTCTTTTTTTTTTTTGGGGGGGGGGTCTGGTTGTCGTGGGGCCCGAACTCTGGGCCTGGGTGCTGTCCCTCAGCTCTTCAGCTAGTGCTCTACCACTTGAGCCACAGTGCCACTTCCGGCTTTTTTTTCCCTGCTTATGTGGTGCTGAGGAATCAAACCCAGGGCCTCAAGCATGCAAGGCAAGTGCTCTACCACTGAGCCACCTTCCCAGCCTGAGTCTCCTATATTCAATAACCCACTAGAAAACCGAAAGTGGTGCTAAGGCTGGGGCGCTAGCCTTGAGCTGAAGAGCTGAGGGACAGTGCCCACGCCCAAAGTTCAAGCCTCACAACTGACCAAAACAAAAACAAACAAAAAAACAACCCCAAACTGTTGAATGGAAAGAGCTCCATACATATCTTACCCTCCCCATGGCTTACCTCTTATACCCTAAACTAAGTGTGATGGTAGTATTTTCAAAGGAAAAATATACTAGTCCTGATTTTCATTCATTTATATGACAAGAATGTTATTTAGAAGACATTGGAGAAAATTTGGGGCAGATGAGTCTTAAAGTCCGTTTCAGAATCTCTGAGAAAATGGTAGTGGATTTTACTCTGGCAAAGCCTTCGAATTTCCTTCCTTCCTTCCTTCCTTCCTTCCTTCCTTCCTTCCTTCCTTCCTTCCTTCTTTCCTTCCTTCCTTCCTTCCTTCCTTCCCTCCTTCCTTCCTTCCCTCCTTCCCTCCCTCCTTCCCTCCTTCCTTCCCTCCTTCCTTCCTTCCTTCCTTCCTTCCTTCCTTCCTTCCTTCCTTCCTTCCTTCCCCCTTTTTTCCTTTAACTGTTATCTCCCCCCTCTCTCTTCCTTTCTCTCTTTTCCTCCCTCCCTTCCCACACACCTCTCTGTTTTCTTCCTGCAGGAGGCACTGAGAAAAATCTCCAGCCTTGGGAAGGACGGCTCAGTGGTAGAATGCTTGCCTTGCATGCAT
Source organism: Dipodomys spectabilis (assembly GCF_019054845.1). Taxonomy (NCBI): domain Eukaryota; kingdom Metazoa; phylum Chordata; class Mammalia; order Rodentia; family Heteromyidae; genus Dipodomys; species Dipodomys spectabilis. The sequence continues at coordinate 3,973,548 of NW_024870729.1, read as the reverse complement.
GAGGCCCTGGGTTCGAGTCCTCAGCACCACATAAGCAGGAAAAGCTGGAAGTGGCACTGTGGCTCAAGTGGTAGAGCGCTAGCCTTGAGCTGAGGGACAGCACCCAGGCCCAGAGTTCAGGCCCCACAACCGACAAAAAAAAAAAAAAAAAAAAAGAAAGAAAGAAAGAAAAAAGAAAAAGAAAAATCTCTAGCCCTAAACGATGTTTATAAATGATTTGTCAAATCACCAAGAGCATGTCATTTGTCTCATGGTATCCTATTTCAGTTAAATAATCCTATGAGTTTATTGCAGTTATCTGAAACACAAGAAAGCAAAAGGTTAGCACAAGGCAAACAGATTTGCTCATAGTCAGGCAACTAATTACACAAAGAAAACAAATTTCTATTGTCTACCCTCAAGACCTCTGTACTGGATAGCACAGCTCGGCAGAGTATGCTCAGATGGGTCTTGGCACTAGAACAGTGAAACTAGGTTCCTGGTGCTGCCTCATATGAGGAAGCTTAAGATCAAGGAAAGCTATTTCTGGTTTAGAAGTTCAGGAAATCAACCCGAAAACGAAAATGTGATTGCTTAAGAAGAGTTTGAAAAAAAATAATGGATAACTCCATAATAAATTACTAAGGAGCTGGGCATTGGTGGTTCATGTCCATAATCCTATCTATTCAGGGGGCTAGGATCTGAGGATCCTGGTTTGAAACCAGCAGTCAGTAATGTTCCTGAGACTCTTATATATCCAAATTAAGCATCAAAAAACCAGAAGTGGAGCTGTGGCTCAAGTGGTTGAGTGTCAGCCTTGAGCAAAACAGCCTAGTGAGAGTGTAAGGCCTTGAGTTCAAGCCCCAGTAGCTCCCCTCCCCCACAAAGAATATGGCAAGGATCTCCCTGTACAGCCCGGTGCAGAATTCTCAAAAACAGCCAATTCTAAAGGGCTCCTTTCAGACTTGAAGCTTATTTCTTGGGTGTGGAGGTGGGAATGTAATTCACATGACCAGTCCTTTGACCCAAGTGAGAGACTCTATGTAACTTATGCCACAATAACACTGATTTCAAATCTAGCCTGGCTTTTTTCTTTTTTTTTGTGGTGCTGGGATTGGAACTCAGAGCTTGTCACGTAGAGGTGAATTGGGGAGATCAGGTCTGGTTGGCACCATCTTGGCCATCTTGGTGAGTTGGAGTCTGGCATCTTCTTCATGGTGGGGGAAGGTAAAGCTCCCACCTCCCAGGTAGTAAGTGTACCTGAATCCCTGGAGGAAGGAGCAGGGACTTGGACTCAAGTTTCCCATGACCCTGCTTCCCCTCCCCGCCCAACCCTCACACTATTTAGGCCCAGACCAGCTCATGTGCCATTATGCCATGTCAAATGTCTCCTTGTTCGTGCCCTGTCTCCGGTCTCCTGTCTCTCTTCAACCTAGCGTCCCACTTCAGCTCTCCATTGGAACTGGTTCGTTGGTATTTTGTTTTTTGTTTCCTCTCCAGCCTTTATGGCTCAGTTTCCTAACAGCGTGAACTGTATTTGCTGGCTGCTGGTCTTTGAAACAGGAATCCACCACGCAGTCTTTTAAAAAAGACTTCTGATCCAGTCTTTCAAAATGTGGCTTCTCTATTTTCTCACCACACAACACAGGAAAGTTCTTCATCACTGAATTACAACTGCAGCCCTGGCTTCCAAAACTTTGGAAGTTTGTGAACCAAAAGGTGTGCTACATTGTCCAGCTTCTAGTCTATTTTTTTTTTTTTTTTTAATTCTCTACGTTGTGAAAAAGGGTCTTGTGGCCTCCTCAACGCCCCTTCTCCACCCCAGGTGATAGACATTTTTGGTGGGGGAGGTGCCTCCAGAAATCAGGCTTGCCTGGAATACTTTCAGAAATTCTCCCTTCCAATTTGTCTGGGCTACTTTATCTCCTTGGTCATCAGGGTCTAAGTTTTCTTTCTTGAAAATAAAGGGCTTTGATACAAATTTCCCAGGATGTGCTGTCATCAAGATTTTTTTTTTCTCTGGGTCCGGTCATGGGGCCTGAACTCTGGGCCTGGGTGCTATCCCTCAGCTCTTCAGCTCAAGGCTAGCGCTCTACTACTTGAGCCACAGCACCACTTCCGGCTTTTTTCTTTTTGCTTATTTGGTGCTGAGGAATCGAACCCAGGACCTCATGCATGCAATGCAAGCGCTCTACCACTGAGCCACCTTCCCAGTCCTGTCATCAAGGTTTATTTTCATGGGGCTGAGAAGGTGGCTCAGTGGTAGAGTGCTTGCCTTGCATGCATGAGGCCCTGGGCTCAATTCCTCAGCACCACATAAGCCGGAAGTGGCACTGTGGCTCAAGTGCTAGCCTTGAGCTGAAGAGCTGAGGGACAGCGCCCAGGCCCAGAGTTCAGGCCCCACAACCGGACCCAAAAAATAAAAATAAAAAAAGATTTATTTTCATTCCTTTCCTCTACCCCCCACTATCCCTTGACTAAAATCAAAGTCCCTATTGTCACTGTTCCAGCCTCCCCATTCTTAGGCTTCCCTGGAGTTCTCCAAAGGGAAAACAACCTCCTGTTCAGGAGGAACACAATAGCCTAGGTTTCTAAGGCTGCAGGGTATTACAGGTCTGAGTCATAAGCAAAGCTTGGGCACCTATGATCACCCCCAAACACAATCCTCTCTTATCAAGAACAAAGAAATGCCACTTGATCTAACCAGTGTGCTCATAGGTAAGCTCTCCTTCTGTGATCCTGACAGAGACTACAGAAGCAAAAAGCCCAACTCAACAGGTAGAAGAGCTTAACTGTAGCCCTCTTCCCATTCCCCCCCCCCCCCCACCTTTTGTCAGTCATCTGAAAGGTGTTAACCTGTCAAACAGATTGTTTGAGAGTAAAATCTAGAACACCAGAAAGGTGGTTACTGGCTTAGGGGATGGATGATGGCTGAGGATATCTCAGACCCCATTTTAGGCAGAACACTCAGCCCCCATTTTAGGCAGAACACTCAGCCCCACTCCAGGAATGTGGAGCTGATAAGGCATGAAAGGCTCCTCGGTCGAGTCCTTAGCTGGACAGAGAAGCAAAATGATTCTCCCAGAAGGCCATGACTGGGGAGTGGCAGGGCCACCTCAAGGCCAGGGCTCTTTTCACTATAGATGAACCAGGTCAGCCCAGTCCTCTGTATTTATTTCCCCCCTCCCAACTTGCCGGAACCTTGGTGCTTCCTCTGTTTGGAGGCAGCTGGTCCAACTGAAGCAGTTACTGCTTCAAACTCCATTAGTCCCCCGCCCCCCTCCAGTGACCTTCTGGGTATGTTTGTTTAGAATTGTAAACTCCTTGTCAGGACAGCTTAGAGCCAGCTGGTCCTGAGAATCCTTTTAGGCCTTTGATACTACAGGAAGGTGATCTGTCCAACCCCCAAATTCCTGTGGTTTGATGACAAGAATAATCAGGCTGTGAATAATCGGGCCTGTGAATAATCAGGCTGGCGCCAAGCCAGGAGTGACTGTTGTATCCACGGTGAACTTCCTCCCCCTCCTTCTAAGCGCAGGCCCGGCCCATGCCCCCTGGCTCCCTCCAGGCCCTGTCCACTGGGATCCTCCTGCTCCAGAGGCCCGCCTACCCCGTAACACTGGCCACACCCCTGGCCTGGAACCTTAAAGGAGGACCGAGCTGGTCAGGGAGTCTCAGCTGAGAGTCTGCAAGAGAAGCTTCTGGGAGGAGAGAAAAAGGCTAGGAGGAGAGAAGCAGGGTAAGTTGAATTTCTGTGCCTGTCTGGCCATCTCTGTCCTTTTAAAGTCTTTCAGGTAAGCTGAGCTGATGAAAGAATGCTTAGATGAAGAGACCAACTGTCCTATTTAGGCATAAAGACGACAGCTAGCTTCCATCCAGGGGGTAGCATTCTTTCTGTATCTGTACTGCTGGGGTGTGGTCTGGGCCAGTGGGATTTGGAAAGGCATAGTAGTGAGGGGAAAGGGAGAAAAAGAGATGTATTTCCTACAGAACTCTCTGCGGCAGAGGGAGGGGAAAGCGAAAAGAATTACCCAGAAATGCTCTCAATAGACAATGGGAGCATCCCATGACTAATGGCTGTAGATGTAAAGTCAGCTGCCTTTGGACGTATGGCCCCAGAGTTGGGAAGGTCCTGGCAGAAACTGTCTCCCTTCCCAGTCTTCCATGATCGCCACCAGTCAGTTTTATCCCCCAGCTTTTCTCCCCCCATTAAGTATCAATCAAGCATGTAGACCTTTTTAAAGACTTTATAATTGGGGAAATATGACATCTATGTCTTTCCTCTTAACTCACTGTGCGCAGGAGTGCAGGAAGCGTTTCAAGGCTTCGCATAGCATCTCACCATTATTATCCTTATTTTCTTACCCACTGGGATAGTGGGAGTGAAGGAAGGAAGGAAACCATGCTGAGCTTCCAAGTAACTGGAAAAAGTCAAGTGCAAAAAAAAGTGCAGTAGCAGTGGTTTACTTTGGTAATGGAAAAAGATTGTGTCTGCATGCATGTGTGTGCATTTGCATCCGGTGAGCAAATCTTACAAATACAACTGCAGGAGTTTTCTGCTAGGTGACTTGGCAATTCTTTTGTGTAGTCAGGAAGGCCAGCCTGGATCCAGACTTTCGTCTTGTCCAAAATCAGTTTCTCATGGTCAGCAGGAGTGTCCATTGCTACAATCTGTGAAGCAGAGTAAGGGAAGCTGTAAATATTGAATATAAGTAGCTCCATCTACCCATTAATTCTTATTTGGTTTTATTGTAAAAATACTGTACAAACGGGTTACAATTACATGAGCAAAGTAATGAGTACATTTCTTATTCAGCATTGTTGCCTCCTTCTTTGTTTTTCCCCTACCATCCCTTCCCTCCCACCTCCTCAGCTCCCCTCTCCCACACCTAAAATGGAAAGTTTTCAACCTAGCGTCTTATACAGCTCATTGTTGCAATGGGTCAATCTGTATCCCTATTTAAACAATTTGTTTTTTCCCTTCCCCTCCCCAAATTTTACCAACATCAATACAGTGAAAACAGGGGTTATACCTGTGGGGGAGGGACATACAAAGCAACAAAAAAAATCACATGGTACCTTATAAATGAATACATTTTTTTTAATTGTGAAAAAAACTGTACAGAGGGGTTACAATTACATGGGCAAGATAATGAGTACATTTCTTATCAAGCATTGTAGCCTCCTTTTTTCGACTTCCCATCCTCGCTCCCCCCCTTCCCCAACCAATCCTCCTTCCCCCCCACCAAAGTTGTAAAGTTCGTTTTCGACATAATGACTTGTACATCTCATTGTTGCAATGGGTCCACCTGTATCCCTATTTAAACGATTTGTTTTTTCCCTTCTCCACAAATTATACCGACATCAAATACAGTGAAAGCAGGGGTTATACCTTGGGGGAGATGAATACATTCTTTTATCGAGCATTATTGCCTCCTCCTTTGTTTTCCCCCTGCCATCCCTTTCTTCCCCACTTCCCCAAATACTCCTCTGCCCCACCCCCAACTGAAGTTGTAAAGTTCGTTTTCAACATAGTGTCTTGTGCATCTCATTGTTACAATGGGTCAACATTTGAGCATTTTGTTTTTTCCTTTCCCCTCTCCAAATTAGAAAAATCTTGTATATACATTTTACTCATCAATTCTTACACCTAAAATGTGAGCAGAGATGCCAGCCAAGTATCATGGAGAGCAATGCTGGCTGCCCTCTCTAGAAACCCCGCTTTATTTCATGTTTCCTAGCAGTGTCCCAGTGTCTGTGCTGCTGTATGCTGTTTGACCCAGACCTGGGCCATTTCTTCAGCCAGAGAGAAGCTGAGGATGCAGTGATCCTGCTAGTTAATAATCACGGGGAAAGATTCTGCTTTCTTTTTCCCCCAGGATCTGGCTGGCTGAGTACAGCCCAATAAATTTCACACATCCTTGTAACAGTCAGACCAGATCAACATTTGTGGTGTGACTTGAAGCAACTGTGACTGTCTAGGACTTCGTTGGGTGAATGAGTTGAAGGACCATAGCATATTCCAGAAACTTAATGACTGAGTCAGGTCTAGTTCTAATTTGCCAGCAGGGATGTTTTGCTACCATGGGGTTTTTATAGCAATTGACTAGGGATCCTGGATGGGTCAACAATTTTGGACTAGTGTGAGCTTTGGGACTTTCACTGCTGAAATACATGTTGGATGTTTTCAATCTGATAGCTGAGTGGGAAGGAGTGGCTCATAGGTAATGGTAGTAGATTTAGTTAGCTGCCCTTAAAATTCAAAATCAACATAGTTCTGAGATGTTGGTATCTGGTAGTGAGGAAATTTTGAGATTTTAGTTGAAGTTAGCTGTCATTTAATAACATTAGATTTCAGCCATCCCAGAGTAAAGTTTTATGTTCTTTGTGAGTGGTCATCAGATTTGTTTCGATAAAACAGGATAGATGGTTAGGGTCTGGCAAATTCTCTTTATTCTTTCAGCCTTTGACTTTGTACATACAGGGAGGAAAATGCATCAGGAAAAGCTAAATCCATAAACTCAGAATATCATACTAGTTTTAGGTTATAACCTAACCCTAATCTGCAGCTCAAAAGCTGGATTTCCTACCAAACCTGGCCAGAATGAGCATGATTTAGATTTATAGAAAATTGTAGAACTAGAAAGAGTCTTTGAGGTCATCACCTTCCTCAGGCCTAAAATAAGCAAGCCCCAAGGTCTTCTGCTACTGGCACTGTTGTCCACTTACACACTACAGGTAAAGCAGACTTCTGTAGGAGTAGGAACAGCTCAGAAGAGCTCTGTACTGCTTGTGAGTGCCCAGGAAATGCTGGCCAGCTTGTTTCCCTGTAGGACTTAGGTGTCTAGCAGCTGCCTGTGGCTGATTACACAGCCCATTGGCCGACTTCTGGAGGGTGGTCATTGGCCAGCAGGTCCAGCTGAAATGTACCTGCTGACTGTCAATGCTTGATGTATATATTAGGGACTCAAGATATTCATTTGGAAGTAGAGCTAGATCTCACTGTTAGATTCTGAAATAATCACTTGGACCTTACTGTAGACCTCTACATGGAATGCCTTTCTGCTTTATACAGTTAGAAATATTGCATTAACTTACAACTAGATTAAGAATTTCCAACCAAACTCCCCAGAAAACTCCCCCAACTCCTTCCACATCTTTAGAACTCTCCAGAATTCAAATTACTTCCCTAGACCCATGAAGGGAGAATCTGAAGAGTGTGGATGCTAACATTTTGCCCATTGAGTAGTTTGTCCTGAAGCTTGAGGGGATCTGGTTGCTGGCTGCCCCTACCTACAACTCAGACATGGACCCATCTTGGGGATAGGCTTTGTCAGGAACACCATCATTATTTGGTGCATTCTTATTTTTGTTCAATAGACAGCTTATATATTATGAATTCCACCGCTCAACCACTTTCTTCTCCACATCCCTCTCTAACACAGCACAGCTCCCATCACTCTTTGACTGTGACTAGTTATTTGTCTACTGTGGCACTGAAGTTTGAACTCAGGGCCTCAAACTTGCTAGCATTGGGAAGAAGCAGCCTGGGAGATTCTCAAGCTTCTTTTTAGAGGTCTTTAGTGAGGAGTCTGGTGTCAGCAAGGATTTCTGGAAGGCTGAGGGCAGAAGTAGGGATTCCAAACCCAGGAGCCCAGTCCCCACAATGTAAAAAAGAAAGACTGTTGGTGTCTCGGTCTCGTTTGGCTGGCCACACTGCATTATGCAGTGTGCTCAGAAAAGCAGCTCATTTTGTTCTGCTTTGTGTGTACCACATGGGCTGTAGTGAGAAAGGACAAGGTTTTGTGGCTGATGTTGTTGGCTTTTTCTCCAGTCCTTTCTCACAGAGCCCACTGGCTTCCAGACACAATGTGCTTCTCATTAAACAGGCCTCATCAACTATGATGCCTGACACAGTTGGAGTGAGACCTCAGCTGCTAATCCCAGTTTCCTCTCAGAGTTCACAGAGGCCCTGGCCTGAGTGGTATAAATTAGCTTGAAAGGCAAAGAAAGAAAGAGATTAAAAATCAGATTCAAGTCAGCACCACTCTAGATTCAGGAAATGACTCTTGTTCCTTCTGTCTTTGAGAATGGATGAAGGGCAAGAAGTTTTGTTTCACTTGTGGGGAATCTGGTCATGGATTGTCACAACTTGTGAACACAAGACTGGGTACTAATATTGGACAGAGCAAGAACCCCGGGAGCTTGGCACCCTCCAAGGCCGAGTTTCTTAAAAGCTGTTCCCTGCTGCCATCCATGATTTTGCTTCCTTTGGTGAAAGTTATTCACAGCTTTTTGTTTTTGTTGTTGTTGGCCATGGGGCTTGAACTCAGGGTCTAGGCACTGTTCTTGAGCTTTTTTTTTTGCTCAAGGCTAGCATTCTGCCACTTTTTTTTTTTTTGGTCGGTAGTGGGGTCTGAACTGTGGGCCTGGGTGCTGTCCCTCAGTTCTTCAGCTCAAGGCTAGCAATACCACTCAAGGCTAGCACTCTACCACTTGAGCCATAGCACCACTTCCGGCTTTTTCTGCTTATGTGGTACAGATGAATCGAACCCAGGGCCTCATGCATTCAAAGCAAGCACTACCACTGAGCTACCTTCCTAGCCCAGCACTCTGCCACTTTGAGCCACAGCTCTTCTTCTGAGTTAATTGGAGATAAGTCTCAAGAACTTTCCTGCCCAGGCTGGCTTTGAACTGCAATCTTCAGATCTCAGCCTCCTGAGTAACTAGGACTACAGGCGTGAGCCACTAGTGCCCAGTGTGTTCACAGCTTTGAGTGCAGCTCATACCTGCTATTTATCTGATGCCTCTAACCAACAGAACTATCTAGGAAGAGGGGTATGATTTACCCACTAGAAAATGCAGGAACACCAATACTCAGAGGCCAGGCGGTCCACCTCAGCAGTAGCTGGGGTTCTAAACTGAGAATCCTTGCATTGCAACAAGCTGCTCTCAGACATATCAAGGATATCACAAGCAAGGTAGCATGTATAGTTCAGTGGTAGTGCACATGCTTAGCATGCATAAGATTCTGGCTTTCCATCCCTAATACTGGTGGGGGGCGGGAGGGCAGAGAGAAGAAATGGAACAGTGTCAGGTTTCAGGTGTCAGCTAGGAGGACCCAGCATCCTGGTTGAGTACCAATGCTACCTCCTATACCATGTGCCACTATGATGCAGTTCCTTCTGCTTCTAGAGGTTCAACTTTTGCATCTTCAAAGATGAAATAATATTGACTTAAGTGATTTAATGTATGTAAATTAAGTGATTTGTAAACTCAATACCTGGAATTGAGTAGGCGGTTCCCTCGTATGTGTTGAATGGCATGAATCTACCCACATTTTCACATGTGAATTCAGATAAAGTATAAAAATACAATGAAAGCTTCTGATCACTATTTCCTGATCCAATCTGTGTTTCAATCTGGAGGCATCTATAATTAACCTGCACAGTACTTGCTTTAAGGAGTGGAGGGAACACAGGGGCCATTATCATAGCCTAACAAGATGTTCTTTCAAATTGATGATCCATGTCAGGGTTTGCTTATCTACTGCATTGGCTAAATTCACTTTGGTCAGTTGACCCTTGAATTTCTCTTCAGTAGGATCTGCATGCATTAAAGGTCTTTTCCTTTCCAGCCACTGCTAAGTACAGTGGCTGACTGCCATAACATTACCTATTAGGAGGTGACATTTAGGGGTATCTTTTTTTCAGCTCTGGAATAAAGCTTATGACATCTTAGGTCAACCAATGAAAGTTAGGTATGGTGACACATTGCCTGTCATCCAGGGTCACAGGTCAGACCATTGTTGAGTATAAACACAGACAGTATTTGTTTATTAAAAGTTTTTGAAGCTGGTCCTGGGGCTTGAGCTCAAGGCCTGGGCACTATCTCTGAGCTTTTGTGCTCAAGACTAGTGCTCTGCTACTCCAGCCACAGCTCCACTTCCAGCTTTTGGGGGATTAATTGGAGATAAAAGTCTCATGGACTTGATTGCTCAGACTGGCTTCAAAGCTCAATCCTCAAATCTTGGCCTCTTGAGTAGCTAGGTTTAAAGACATAAGTCACTAGCATGTGGCCACAAGACAGTATTTAAAAAATAGATGTGCTTAAATGATAGAATACCAGCCTACCCAGTGCAAAGCCCTGAGCTCAAAACCCTTGCATGGGGTCTGGGAAGGTGGCTCAGTGGTAGCGTGCTTGCTTTGCATGCATGCAAGAGGCCCTGGGTTTAATTCCTCAGCACCACATAAGCAGAAAAAGCTGGAAGAGGCATTGTGGCTCAAGTGGTAGAGCACTAGCCTTGAGCTGAAGAGCTGAGGGACAGCACCCAAACCCAGAGTTCAGACCCCATGACTGATAAAAAACAAAAACACCCTGCATCACAGAAAGACAGCAGAGACAGTAAGAGAGAGAAAGCTTTTTGTGTGTGTGTAACACAAGAAGAGGCAGTGATTACTGTTTTCCTAGATTCTAATCCATACTTTCTTACTTCTTTCAAAGACCCAGGTTAGCTGGTAGACCGTGGAGCTTAGAGGAGATGGAACAGGTACTCCAGTGGATTTTCCAGAGGTTAATTTCATGGAGCTTAGATGCAGATCATGTCTATATTTTGAAGATGCTTTAGAGAGAATGTTTCCTTTATGGTGCGTATCAGGACACCAGGAGAGAATTCTACTTTTTTCATTTCATTTCAATTGATTACCTTAGACTAAGAAACAGATTCTTCCTTTCTTGGTTATAGAGTTTTGTTCAAGAAGAGAAGGCTGGGTGTGGTGGTGCATATCTGCTGCCCCAGCACTTGGGAAGCATAAAGGTTATGAGTTCTAGGCCAGCCTAGGCTACATATCAAGAATTTAAAAAAAAGTAAAGGAAAAAAAGAAAGAAAAAAGAGCACTTGCCACCGAGTTAGGTCCTTAGATATGCAACAAATAAAAGGGGGTGGCAGGTGGCAGGGAGAGGGTGTAGGCATAGGGAAAGAAAGAAGGAGAAAATGGCCTATGGAAAATTACCATTTTTAAAGGTTAAGCAAGACTTCTGGATCTGGGGCTATAACTGACAGGCCTCAGGCTCCTGCCCTACATCTGACCCTGCTACAACAAAGATACTGACAGGGGAAACTTTCTGCCCTGTCCACTGCCTAGTTCCTTCTCCCAGAAACACATCTTTGGTGGTTCAAGAGGCTCTGGCCATTTCTTCTCTAACTTGGCTCAGTTCTGAGCTAGGATCATGGGGGAGGGGGACGGTGGGCAGGGGATGGGGTGGGCATTGGTACTCTTGGAGACTGACTGTCCTACTCAAATTTCCAGAGAAGTAATAAGATTCTTGCTTTAGCAATCCTTGCACATGGTGCAAAATTAGGTGAGAGTGTCAATTTACTTGTGTTTTCCTCTTGCAATCTCGGCCTCCTGTAGTTTGCTCTACAAACTACAGGTCCTCCAGCTCACCAACATCCAGGGCCATATGGTTTGCACCTAGAATCAGACTTCAATGGATGGGCTCTATTTGTCCAGTTCTTTTATCACAAATTGCTTTCCTGTATTTAAATATAAGCATTTCTACCTAGGGAGGAACCTCTCCATCACCACTGGGCTTCTTTTGTTTTCATAAGAACTGTAGCTCTGAGCTGAGCACTGTGTGGTTCATGCCTGTAATCTTAGATACCCAGGAGGGTGAAATATGAGAATTGTGGTTCAAAGCTAGCCCAGATAGAAAAGTCCTTGAGACTCTTTTCTCAATCAGCAAAAAGCCAGAAGTGGAATTGTGGCTCAGATAGTTAAATTTCACCCTTGATGAAAAAGCTAAGGGACAGCATCCAGGCTCTGAGTTCAAGCTCCAGTACCTGGAAAAACAAGAAAGAAAGAAATGGGGGAAAAATTAGCTAGGTTATCCTTGGTTTCGCCTCTTGGTTTTGCATGACTAGGAGCAGGTTTTGTGCCTCAGCTAATAGGTGCTTCTTGAAGGGATGGAGGGACAAAAATGACAACTTCATCTGGTCATTTTACCTCCTGTGCATGTGTTCAGCAGTTGCTTTCCTTAGTGCAGATTACTGTGAAGGGAGGATGGAGAAGGTAGGAGGGAGGCAGAGAGGGAAGGGTGATAAGGCTCAAGAACCGGTACCCTACCCTTCCCCAGGCCCTTCAGCCAGGCCTCCTGCTGCCGGTGCTTCTGTCCAGTCCACAATCATCTCATCTTCCCTGCATGCTAGAGGAGATGACCATGTGTCTGCTGTCCTCCCCTACTTTCTCCCTCCCTACCCCCTTCCTCTCCTTCCTTCATCCTCCCCCTCTCCTTTCTTCTGTCTTTCTTCCCTCTCTCCCTCCTTTATTTTCTTCCTTGTTCTTCCCTCCCCCTTTCCTGCTTCCTCCCTCCCTCCCTCCCTCCTTTCCTTCCTTCCTTCCTTCCTTCCTTCCTTCCTTCCTCCCTCCCTCCCTCCCTCCTTCCTTCCCTCCCTCCCTCCCCCCTCTCCCTCTCTCTCTCCCTCTCCCTCTCCCTCTCCCTCCCTCTCTCTCTCTCTCTCTCTCTCTCTCTCTCCCTTGTTCAGTTATTTGATAATCTCGGAAAACTATTACATAGCACCAAAAGAAGAAGATAGGCAAATAACAACAACAAAAACCATGTAAAACCCCTAAAGGGTTTCTCAGATTTAGTCCTTCAGTCCTACCTCCTACCCAGCCTCCCCACAACACATGTGAACCTGTTTCCCTGAAGTCCACAGAACTATAGTCTGGTCTGGCCAGGCCTGTGGGCCTTGAGTTCACATTTCTGGTGTTCATTTTGTTCATCATCCTGGCACTGCCCCAGACCTCCACACCCACTGCTCTAACAGCGGATACACTTTCCCCACTCTTCACTCTCCCATCTTGGGACTGAACTGTTTTCGAACTGGTTGGTGGGTGACTAATTTCTCTGTCATCCTCTTCCCCCATGTGGCCATCCAGAACTCTGTCTACCTCTGTGGAGACTGGTGGGAGCTATCATGTTGCTGATATGAAACTCATTTACACTGGACTCAGGGCCTAGCAAGAAGAAAGGCAGCTGGAAGACAGAAAACAAGGCTCTATTTCTTCCTACAGCCCACAACATGTGTTTCTGTCCCTTGTGCTTGATTGGGAAAGGGCAGAATGCAATGTACCAGTTGGTATCTTCTGCCCACCCTGTCTTTGAGGCTGCTCTTCCCCAAGCCTTGACTACTTCCAGTACTTCAGGACTAGGGCTGATCCTTGGGGAGGAGTAAATATTGTTCATATTTCACTTTGCCTTGTCCAATTTTTATAATTGGTTCTATTTAGAAAGACTTTGAGTACTTGAAATACAAATTTACTTGTCCATGTGTGCTGGCACACACCTGTGGTCCTGTGACTACAGGTAAGATCAGAAGCAGGTGGATACGTAGGGCAAAGGTCAGGTGACCATAAGATGAAAAGGCATGGTGGATTCATGGGCAGGATGAAGAAGAGAGCTTTCTTCTTCTCTGAGTGGTGTGTTTCTTCTTTCATGTAATTATATATTTCACCCCAACAGGCGCTGAGTTGAGCATGCAATCTGTCCATCTTACAGACAACAGAAGGTAGGACAAGCTGGCTGTGGTGGCTCAGGCCTGTTATCGTAGCTTCTTGGAAGGTGGGGATTGCAGGGTTGGAGTTTGAGGCCAGCCCAATCAGTCAATCAATCAATTTTATCTTGACCAGTGGTGGTATGGTGGTGTGGTGGTAAGGTGGTAAGTGCCTGCCGTCCCAGCCATAAATAGAAGCATGAATAGGATTGTAATACAGCCCAAGCATAAGTCAAGACCTGATCTTAAAAATAACCAACCCACTATGTAACTTGTGGGCAGAAATGCGAGGGGGAACAGGAAGAAAAATAGGGGGAAGTGGTGAAATTGCTCCAAATAAGAAAGGTACTCATTAATTGGCTTGTGAAATGGTAACTCCTGTGTACAATGCAATAATAATTAATAATAATAAATTATATTTTTAAAAAACCAACCCAAAAAGTAGTTGATGGAAAAGCTCAAGAGGTAAGAGTGTCTGCTTAATAAATGGAAGGCCTGAGTTCAAACTCTAGTACTTACTACTGCCCACTCCCCCCAAAATCCATTTAGAGAAACATCAAGATAGAAGAACAGGATCTGTTTTTAAAATTTTGTGTGAGTATTGATATAAAATTATGAAGGGAAATTTAAGCAGAATTTTGGGAAATTTTGAGGAAAAGGAAATTTAAAGAAAGATTTGAAAGAGAAATCCAGAGAATTTCCCCAAGAGCAGAAGATTCTACCCAGGCCCCTGTTTTCAGTGGCCACCACTGCTACTTCCTTTCTTCCTTGACTCCTTGGAGCCAGTGAGCCAGTGGCATAGCTTTCCCTTGAGTGAAGAAAGGCCCTCACAGTGCTCAGCCCTCCCTGCCTGGGGCCTGCCAGAGAAGTGCACTCAGAGTGTCCTGGAGAAAGTGTGCAGTCTTGTGCTCCATCCCTCCCTCTCTCCCCATTCTCATCTTCCTTTATGCCTCATACATACCCTGAAGGGAGCCTAAGATTTAAGAGATGGCTGATGATGCTTCCAAATGGACTCTTTCCAACAGAGCCACAACCACCCAGACAGATGGAATCCTGGCAGCCTCTGATCTCATGGGCTTTGGTTCCTGAGGATGGGGGAGGGATGGGAATCAGGGTTGTTGTGACTGAGAGAAATGAGTCAGGGAAGAAAGGTTTTGCTGTGATTCTGTGAAATCAGACCACAAAATAACACCGACCAACTAACCTACTTTCAGTCACCAAAGGAAAGATCAGGAGAAAGGCAAATGGAAACCTGGAATTTGAGGTCTGTGAAGATCTGAATATAGTGACTAAAAGCCAGATGCTGCCTCTGTTTGTGCAGATCTTCACTTTATTGGGCTTGTCATAGTCTAAAAAAGGAGAAGGTAGGGATTCTCTTGGATGGACAAGACCAAGGGGCCTGGAGCCAGCTGTGGGCCTTACAAGCAAGACAGCTGAGAAGTCAGGTGAGATGGGCTATGCTGTGATATACCAGCAGCCTACTCTGAAACACACAGCAGCCCTTACTGTGCTTCCAGTGATATTACCCCAGGATAGCAAAGCCCTTTCCTGGAAGCCAATGATTGGGACTGTGGTCCCTGGGCCACCAAGAAGTGCCAGAAATGGCCTTGTCCTTCTGTCCACAGAAGTTTCTAGGCAAAATAATCCTTCAGCAACCAAAACATCCACCAACAGATGAATGGATAAATAAAATATGGTGTATCTAGACAGTGGAATATTATGGAGCCTCAAAAAGGACAAGCAGAAACATGGCTGAACTTCAGGACATGAGGCAAATAGATATCATTTTTTTGGGTCAGTTGTGGGGTTTGAACTCTGGGCCTGGGTTCTGTCCTTTAGTTCTTCAGCTCAAGGCTAGCACCCTACCACTTGAGCCACAGCACCACTTCCAGCCTTTTCTTTTTATGTGGTGCTGAGGAATCAAACCCAGGGCCTCATACATGCAAGGCAAGCACTCTACCACTGAGCCACCTTCCCAGCCCGATACATTACAATTTAAAAAATCATCTTCTAGACAATTGTCCCAGGACTGATGGTAGAAAGATCCGAGTCTCAGGCTCTTAAACTTTTGCACTCTTTGACCTCCTATGTTAATGTCTTCCTCTCCTTTTAGGATTGAAAGACACTGAAGAAAGGATGAATCTGATAAGGAGAGAGCTCTTGTGTGCACTGCTGCTCTGTGGAGCGGTCCTCACCTTGTCTAGCCAGGTAGGTGTCACCATGTCCTTGAACCTTGCCCTGCCAGGCAGCTGTGCTTGCAGATATTCCTGGTATACCCAGGAGTCCATTCCCTTCCAAGTACCCTGGGATGGGAAAGATGTTCCACAATGGAGAGCATGACCATATGACATAAATATACTGTACACTATCCCATCTGAGTGAGACATTTGAGGTCTAAGTTCCAGCAGTGGAACCTAGGCATTTATTCAAACTGAGAACCCCCTGCTTCTGATTGCCTTCTTTGAAGCTATTTTAGAGAATATATTTGAGCCAAGGGCCAGTGGCTCATGCTTATAATCTTACCTATTCAGGAGACTGGGATCTGAGGATTACAGTTCAAAGCTAGCCCAGGGAAGGGAAGTCTATGAGACTATTATCTCTATTAATCACCAAAAAGCCAGAAGTGGAAGCTAATGCCAGTGGCTCACACCTATAATCTTCACTACCATCCCAGGAAGAAAGGTCCATGAAACACTTATCTCTAATTAACCACCAAAAAAGCCAGAAGTGGAGCTGTGGCTCACATGTCAGAGCACTAGCCTTGATCAAAAAAGCTCAGGGACAGTGCCCAGGCCTTGCATTCAAGCCCCAGGACCAGCACATACACAAAGCTAGAAGTAGAGATATGGCACAAAGGGTAGAGTGCCAGCCCTGAATGAAAAAACTAAGTTGAAGCTCTAGGACCAGCACCAAAAAACCCCCCAAAAGACCCAAAAATAAAAAACAAGAGCTAGAAATGTAGGTTGGTGGCAAATAACTTGCAGAGTATGTATAAAACACATGGCATGATTCCTGAGCACTGGAAAAAATTTTGAATAATCCATCAAGTATAGAAGACATGCAAGTACTATGTGTGAGCCATAGAAGCAGGTATGCTGATAGGAATGGAATCTACACACTCTTCAAACATTCCACATGGCAAAGGTCATATAAGGTCAAAGATGCTTCTGTAGCAAGGTTTTAGGGAGGAAAGAATTGGACTAGCTACTTAGAGGACACTGTCTAATATGGTAGCTAGCAACCAACACATGATTAGATAAACTTTAAATTAATTAAAATTAACTAAAATTGGAAAGTCAATTCATTGGTCACATTATCAACATTTCCATTGGCAACCCTATTGGATAGCATGGATAGGAACCAGTTCTGTTTCATGCATAAAGTTCTGCTAGTGAAGGGGAGAGGAAGGATTAGAAAAAGGTAGGATATGGACATTCCACCCAGGCCATTTCTTGAGAAGACATATACCTGAGCAGATAGCACCTGATTGACAGATTCTTAGGTGGTCTTTGTTCTGATTCTTCCTCCTGGTCTCTTTGCAGGAAATCCACTCCCGATCCAGAAGAGGTGCTAGATCCTTCAGAGGTAAGAAGATGGGGTGGATGGAAGCAGAAGGCAGGGTCACTCTAAGGTACTTTATACTGTCAGGAGGTTCATATACCCATTGCCTGCTTACTTTTTCAGGGGGATTCTTCCTACATACCAGCCAACCAATTAGCTGAACTCCCCAGACAGTATCTAAGAGGAACAATCAGGTTGTCTGGGGATCTATGTCTGTGGAACCCACCTGCTCAGTGGTCAAATACCCTTGTTATATGCCTGAGAAAATGTTGTATACATGGCCATGGCAGTGCAGGTCCTGTGGAGTCTTCCCCAGGCCATGATTTCTTAACTATCTCTGTTCTAGTACCTCCTGTTAGTAACTGGGATAACTAAGCTGGGCTATTTCATAGGCATGGTGTGCAAATTTTCTTTCCACAACTCCATGTTTAAATTTCTTTTTAGGAAGTAGAAGAACATTTCTATCAGGATTTCAAAAAGAATGAAAATAACAGCTGCCTTTTCTTGATTTGGATTTGAAGAATTCAGTTGAGGTCACAAGTTACCAAGCTGAGGCCCCATCTTTTCTCCCCCATGTCTTGGTTCCTTAGAGTTTGGAAGACTTTTCTTCCTTCTCCCCCTCCCCCCTACCCGCCTTTTTTTGGTCAGTTGTGGGGCTTGAACTCAGAGTCTGGGCACTATCCCTGAGCTCTTTTGCTTAAAGTTAGCACTCTACCACTTTGAGCCACAGGGTCACTTCTGGTTTTGCGGTGGCTCATTGGAGATAAGAGTCTCACAGACTTTCCCGCCCAGTCTGGCTTTGAACCATGATCCTCAGATCTCACCCTCCTGAGTAGCTAGGATTACAGGCGTGAGCCACCAGAGCCCAGCTCTACCCCCCCCCCCTACTTTTTTGGAGGGGGGTGATGCTAGAGGATGAACCCAGGACCTCAAGCCAGTGAGGTACACTAGGGAGGTACACTCCTGCCCTCTAGAAGACTTTTTAACATCCCTGTAATAAGTGAAAGTTTTCTTACAGTAATAGCCTCCCCCTGATGACTTTGTTGTTATATAGCATAGTGTTTCTTACAGCAATATCCTGGACTCAGCAGGCCCTCAAAACAATCAATGGTTGTTTTTTTTAATTTAATTTGTTGATGCTGGGGATGGAACCTAGGAATGGTATGTGCTAAGCAATTATTCTATGACAGGATCACATCTCCACTTCTTTAATCAAAAGTAAAGGTGCCAGGTGCTGGTGGCTCACATAATGTGAGCTACTTGGGAAATTGAAATTGGGAAGATCACAGTTCAAAGCCATCCAGGGCAAAAAAGTCTGGGAGACTGTATCTCAATGGAAGATTGAGTGTGGTGATGCTCATCTGTCATCTTAGTTATGTGAGCCAGTGGCTCACACCTGAAAGCCTATCTACTCAGGAGGCTGAGATATGATGATCACAGTTAAAGCCAGTCTGAGCAGGGAAGTCAGTAAGACTCTTATCTCCAATTAACCATCTGAAAACCGAAGTGGTGTGGCTTCAAGTAGTAGAGTGCTAGCCTTGAGCATAAAAGCTCAGGGACAGTGCCTAGGCCCTGAGTTCAAGTCCCAGGACTGACAAAAATAAAAAATGTGCACTATTTAATATTAGATATATATTAATAAATTCTTTCAAAACAAAGCACATCAAACTGGGAGCTGGTGGCTCATGCCTGTGATCCTAGCTACTCAGGAAGCTGAGATCTGAGGATTGTAGTTCAAAGCCAGCCCGGGCAGGAAAGTCTGTGGGATTCTTGTCTCAAATAAACCACTCAGAAAACCAGAAGTAGTACTGTGGTTCAAGTGGTAGAGCGCTACCACTGCAGCTCTTCAAGAGCTGAAGAGCTGAGGGACAGCACCCAGGCCCAGAGTTCAAGCCCCACAACTGACAAAAAAAAAAAAAAAAGGCACATCAGAGGAAAATCAATAAAGAGAGTCAGTCATTGGTGATATAATATTAGGTATTTTGACTGGATTATAGCTGCCCCTCAGTGTTGGCAGGTCCTGAAAACATCCTGTCAAAATCCCCACCATGGATGGACAGATTCCTCACCTAAGAGGGTACCGATGTCCTGGATACTTCCAGTCATATCTAGATTACCTATAATACCTAATATAATAAATGTTATAATACCTAATATACATGCAAATAATCATTCTATTGTATTACTTAGGAAATAATGACAAAGAAAAAGTTAACATGTTAATCAGTGAAGATACATTTCTAACTATATTGTTCACCCACATTTGCTAGAATCTGTGGATACAGAAGGTTCACTGTATATTGAAAGCAAGTGAGAGCCGGGCGCTGGTGGCTCACGCCTGTAATCCTAGCTACTCAGGAGGCTGAGATCTGAGGATCGCGGTTCAAAGCCAGCCCGGGCAGGAGAGACCGTGAGACTCCTATCTCCAATAAAACCACCAGAAAACCGGAAGTGGTGCAGTAGCTCAAGTGGTAGAGCGCTCGCCTTGAGCTGAAGAGCTGAGGGACAGCGCCCAGGCCCAGAGTTCAAGCCCCACGACCTTCAAAAGAAAAAAGAAAAAGAAAGAAAGCAAGTGAGAGACTATTCTCAGTAGGTCCAGCCTTTATTACTATTTTTGTTATATTCTGAAGCGGTCAACTTAGGGTGTCTTGTGTTACAGGGACCTGCAGAGATGAGAAAACACAGATGATTTACGAGCAGCGTGAGTCATGGCTCCGTCCCATGCTCAGGGGCAACCGGGTGGAATATTGCTGGTGCAACAGTGGCAGGTCACAGTGCCACTCAGTGCCTGTGAAAGGTAAGTATCCAGGCCAGGCAGGGTGGTACACACCTGTAATCTCAGTATTTGGGAGATGGGGACTTGAGTATCATGAGCTTAAGGCCAACCTGGGCTACATTAGTGAGATAGTGAGCCTTTGTCACAACCCTCTCCCCCTTCCCCCAAGAAAGTCTATTGACTTTTCCAAGGCCAGCACTCTATCATATAATCCAAAGCTCAATTTCTGGCTTTTTGCTGGTTAACTGGAGATAAGAGTCTCATAAAACTGTCTCCCTAGGCTGGCTTTGAACAGCGATGCTCAGATCTCAGCCTCCTGAGTATCTGAGAGTATAGGCATGGACCACTAGTGCTCAGCTTGTATTGACTTTTTGCTTATGCTTTATGCCTGGGTCTCAGCTCATGGCCTGATCTCATCTCCAGTGTGTATATACCTTCAGCAGATGGCAGGCATGGTGCCCTGTGAGCAAAAGTGAAGGAAGGTATTAGGTCAAAACAGGTGACTGTGTGGCGCTGGGCAAATGCTGTAAGCCTCTGTTTCCTCAAATGTACAATGGGGTGATACTTTGTGGCTAGCTGGGACATTCCTTTTGTGTATTACAAACCAGTTGTTTAACATCTTAGTTCACATTATTCTTGGAACTGCTTCCAAAGTAGCCAGGGGTTTCCTCATTTACGCTTGATAGGCTGCACCCAGCCAAGGTGTCTCAACGCGGGAACGTGCTGGCAGGCTCTGTATTCCTCAGACTTTGTGTGCCAGTGCCCCGAAGGCTTTGTTGGGAAGCGCTGTGAAATAGGTGAGTACAAAGGGGTGTCTGTAAGATAAGTTCTGATTGCACCCAGAAAGAAATGGGAGTGTATGGTGGAAGGAGTAGGGAATGGGGACTAAAAAGAGCCTAGGGACCCACAGCATTGGAGTCAGTGGGTGGCACCTGTCTTGGCATTGCCTGTGGGACATCTCTGGCCACCTAGCTCGCTGGGTCCAGCAGCTTCAGCAGCCAGTCTGACCCATTGGACTGAGAGTATGCGGAGCAAAGGGGTCTTGAATGTGAGTTGTCATTATGTCCTGCTGTTAATCAGATACCAGAGCCACATGCTACAAGGGCCAGGGCATCAACTACAGGGGCACATGGAGTACAGCAGAAAGTGGGACCGAGTGCATCAACTGGAACAGCAGTGCACTGGCACTGAAGCCCTATAGTGGGCGGAGGCCCGGAGCCATCAAGCTTGGCCTTGGGAATCACAACTACTGCAGGTGAGAGGCAATTATCCTCCAACATACAACTGGGACAAAGACAGTGTCAGATCATTACAGAGAAACAGAGCCAAGACCACACAGATAGGTGGCAGATGGGTGGGTAGATGGATGGTTGGGTAGATGGATGGGTGGCTTGATGGACAGATAGACAAATAGAAGACAGGTAGGCAGATGATAGGCAGTTAGGTAGCTAGATGGACAGACAGGTTAGAAGACAGAGGCTGATTTGGGGGGACAGACAGAGGCTGATTTTGGGAAGTACTGGTGAAGCTGAAATTCTAGGGCAGGCCAGAAATCTGAACAGTTGGGCAGGAGTTGGTATTGTAGTCTTGGGGCCAAATTTCTTGTTTTTGTTTTTATTTTTTATTTTTGGTCAGTCATAGGGCTTGAACTCAAGGCCTAGGCACTGTCTCTGAGCTCTTTTTGCTCAAGGCTAGCACTCTACCACTTTATGCCACAGTGCTACTTCCAATTTTCTGGTAGTTAAGCGGTGATGAGAGTCTCATAGACTTTCCTACCTGGGCAGGCTTCAAAACACAATCCTCAGATCTCAGCCTCCTGAGTAGCTAGGATTACAGGTGTGAGCCACCAGTGCCCAGCTATCTTGGTTTTTGCTTGTAAGGCCTAATTAATTGATTGAATGAAGTTCAGACTCATTAGCTAGGATAATAAATACTTAAAGTCAACTGACTGTATATTCTAACCACAGCTATAACACTCCTGCATAGTAGCACCTAAATTAATGTTTGATGACATACCTGATGACTGTAGCCTGGTCATGTGAACTCAAAAACTAACTAGTATTGTCCACTGCTGTTAACTTGGCAGCCATGTACATTTCCTTCAACTATACTTAACTTCCAAATACAGAGAATTAAGTGAGTCATACTTCTGCATAACATGATGCAAATGTCCAGTGTTCAATCCACAAGGCACTAACCCAGTCCCAGAGGAGAAGACAGTCTTGGATCTAAAGTAGAACTATTCTTTTTAACTCTCCCTGGTCTTCTCTGGTTGATTTTTCAGAAACCCAGACCGAGACTCAAAACCCTGGTGTTATGTCTTTAAGGCGGGGAAGTATATTGCAGAGTTCTGCAGCACACCAGCCTGTTCCAGGGGTAAGTGACAGCCACAGCCAGCCTATCTTCCCCTGTAGTGTCCCTAGGGAAGAAGCGCCTGGGAGGACAAGGCAACAATCTTTCTTCATCTGAGAGGAGGAGCAGGCTGGGGGTGAGTTATCACTTCCTTAGAGAGAGCAGAGGGAAGAATTGAGGAGACGTAGGTTCTCCCCCCAGCCTGGTCAGCCTCCTCATCTACAAGGCTAAGAATGGGACCGAATCAGTGCTTTTCAGTTCTTGAGAGTGAATGGGGTTTCTTCCCTTGTGGATTAATGGTGTCTCTTTCTTCCTCCATCTCTCAAAACTTGTAATGTGAAATAATTTCCTGTGTTGAAAGAAAAATACAGGTTTCAAAAGAGCAATCAGTGATTGCCTCACAAATAATTATATTATCGATCCATAGCATGAAACATTTTAAGTTCTAAACACATACCACTCACACACACACACACACACACACACACACACACACACTCACACACTCACACACTCCTCTGCAGGTCTCTGGGTAATGCTGATATACCTGTAAGGACAGACATAATAATTCTAATGGGTTCTCCACATCTCTAGACCTAGTCTAAATTAAGAGTAACAGATCTCATCCTCCAGATCTCTCCTATGTCATTTTGGCAGAGGTGGACTTTTTCAGCTTCATGTGGGGAGAAAAGAAGGGGAGGTAGGTGGCACACCACAGGAAACTCCTAATTGCTTTCAAAGCAGCTTCACAAACCATTGCTACCAGTCTTACATGGAATCTATTCCTGTGGAACTTGAGGATCTCTGGGAGCTGTTCACAAAGCAGTCAGGCTGCCATAGCTAGTAGAAGCTGGCACCGGAGATGAAATCTATTAGTCAGCCTTGCATCACATCTGAGATAAGCAACTGTTCCCAAGGATTTATTTTGGCCCACAGTCTTAGGAGTTTCAATCCAGGATCACTTGACCCCATTGCTTTGGGCCTGTGGTGGCATGTCATAGTGAAAGAGTGGCAGGGAATTAACTGGCCACCTCATTACCAGGAAGTAAAAGACAGAGAAGGGAAGAGGCCAGAGCTTCCCTGACTCCTCAGAGCCACACCTCCATGACCTATGACCTCTGACTCAGAAGTTTCTACCTCTTAAAGCTTCTACCACCCCCAGCAATGCACAGATGACTTCCCTGACCCCCAGAGCCACACCCCCATGACCTATGACCTATGACTCAAAAGTTTCTACCTCTTAAAGCTTCTACCACCCCTAGCAGTGCACAGATGGAACCCAGCCTCTGACACATGGGCTCTGGGGGACATTTCTAATCTAAAATATAACAAAATCCACTTACTGTCTCCATGTATGAAGAAAGAAAAAAAGGGGGACCCTGCAAGCAACACACCCCCTTTCATGTTCAACTGACTTCCACTTCCCTCACCAGCAGATCTATTTCTTCTACTTTGCCCACTTTGCCACATAATTGGCTTTGCTTTTTTGTTCCAGAAGTAAGTGAGCACTGTTACACTGGAAAAGGGTTAACCTACCGTGGCACCCACAGCCATACCACGTCTGGGGCCTCTTGCCTCCCATGGAATTCCATGATCTTGATAGGCAGGAGTTACACAGCATGGAAGAGCAACTCACAGGCCCTGGATCTGGGCAAACATAACTACTGCCGGTATGTAGCCCAGGGTCTGAGGGAGTCAGGGCTTGGCAGAGAGAAGAACTGGGTATGGAAGGGGAGAAGACTGAATGTTGAATGTTACATGATCAGTCTCACACATGGGAAGGAACCATGGGTATTATCTAGTCCAATCTAGTCACTTGCTACAATAGTCTTGAAAAGCAAAGTACACCTGTTGGGGAACCAAAATCTCAAATTTGAGACCTGTGTCCTACAACTAATTCATCTTTCTCTATTCTGTTCACACACAACATTCTATTAGGATGCATGCAGAAAGTTCTTCACAGAACAGCCCCAGTTCCTCTCAGCATTCTTGAGGGATTACTGAATTACTAATAGAAAAACAGATATAAAGGGAAGTCTACTTCCCCATGTGGGGAGCTTGCTAGAGTCAAGCTGAGTTTGAGACCTCCATCTCTCCATCCCTCCTTCTTTCCCTTCCTCTCTCCCTCCCAGCTCAATGACACTACTGTAGGTTTAGCCCAACCCCTTCTCACTTCCTCCATGGCATGTACTGTGATTGGCAGTGTGACAGAAAACTTCAAACTTTATATAGGAATCCAGATGGAGATGTGAAGCCCTGGTGCTATGTGCTGAAGGATCGGAAGCTGACATGGGAATACTGCGACCTGCCCCAGTGCTGTGAGTGCTGGCCCCTGCCCTTCTGTGTTGTACTATCTGCTTCCAACTGTCACTACCAGGTACCCAAGGAGGCTAGGCCTTGGTGGGGAGGGGGATTACATTCCATGACAGAAGCAATAGGGCAAGTTGGCACTCTTGGTCAGCTGTGTGGAGCTGATGAGGAGAATCAAAAAGAAAGACAAAGCTGGGTGCCAGTGGCTCAGGAGGCTGAGATCCGAGGATTGTGGTTTGAAGGCAGCCATGACAGGAATGTCTGTGAGACTCTTCAATTAGCCACAAAAAGCTGGAAGTGGAGCTGTGGCTCAAGTAGTAAAGCACTAGTCTTCAGTATAAAAGCTTAGGGACAGCACCCAGGCCCAGAGTTCAAGCCCCAGAAACAGCACACAGACACACACACACACACACACACACACACCACACACACACACAGACAGACAGACAACAGTGAAGCAGTTTCTGTTATATTCAGTGGACTCTCAAATGTCCTGTCTTGATGCCAGTGTAGCCATGGCAACAAGAGGAGGAGGAGGTGGGGGAGGAGGTGGAAGAGATCTCTCATATATGGTTCCTTGGACAACAAAGTGCCTTTGCTGCATTTTCCCAGTAACACAACATATCGTGGTGAGGGGAGGCTTCCTGCTTCCATTCATCAGCTCTCATGTTCCTGCCAGGCTCTGGGCTCTGAGGGATGAAGCTGGGCCTCTGACACTAAGGCTTGTACTTCTGTAAACTCTTCCACATTCCCCCTGGCACCCATTTAACACAGAGGAACTGGGTTAAAAATACAGGATAGGAAACTAAGGGAAAATTTGAGTTGGCATGTGTTCTCAGAAAGTCAAAGTTTAATTTGGAAATTACCTGAGAATAGATTATCACTTAATTCCTATGAACACACAGATAAGCCAGAATGTTCCTCAAGGAATAGAATCTAACTGGAAAGTAAGACAAACTACCAGTTGACTCCCAACCACAGTCGTGTACCATGGGTCTGGAGACAGTTTAGGACAGGGAGCTAAGGAAAGCCTTGTGAGTAAGTGGGGTTTCACCTGGCCCTAAAGGTCAGTTGAGGCTCAATAGTTGGAAGAGAACTGAAAGACCCTTCCCTCCCTTCTTTCCTTCCTTCCTTCCTTTCTTTCTTCCTTCCTTTTCTTCCTTCCTTTTCTTCTTTCCTCTCCTTTCCTTTTCTTTCTGTGCCATCACAGGGCTTGAACTCAAGAGCCTGGGCACTGCCCTTAGCTTTTTCGCTCAAAGTTGGTTCTCTACCACTTGAGCTGCAGCTCCACTTCCTGCTTTGTGGTGGCTAATTAGAGATAAGAGTATTAAACTTTCTTGCCTAAGCTGTCTTTGAACCACAATCATCAGATCTCAACCTCCTAAGTAGCTAGGGTTACAGGTATGAGCCTGTGCCCAGCTTTATTTCATTATTTCTTGGGCCAGGAAATGGGGGCAGGAAAATTAGAAGGGATGAAGCACAACAAAAAGATCCCTAGATTGTGAATCAAATAGACCTGGGTTCTAATCCATTTGCCACAGTGACCTTGAACAAAATGTCTCCATCTCTCTGCAATTTAGTGGGGGATAAAGATAAGGTATGCACTAACATACCTTATTTAACATAGCTCAATATTCTCATGCAAGCTGTGGTTTTGAGACCATTGGAGGCTGTTCTATTGCTCTGTATCAACCTGTGGAAAGACAATGACCTGTCAAAACTTGGGTTTGCAGGAGAAACAAACTCAGCAGGGCAAGTCTGAGTTCCCTTCTCCATTTTCCTTTCCTTTGCAGCCACCTGTGGCCTGAGACAGTACAAGCAGCCTCAGTTCCGCATTGCAGGAGGGCTTTTCACTGACATTTCCTCACACCCATGGCAGGCTGCTATCTTTGTCAAGAACAAGAGGTCCCCAGGAGAGCGGTTCCTGTGTGGGGGTGTGCTGATCAACTCCTGCTGGGTCCTGTCTGCTGCCCACTGCTTTCTGGAGAGGTAGAGGCTTGAAACTAGATGAGTTCCCTTACCCCATTAGAGTAAATCATAACGAAAAGCACTGAAAAGCTTTTCCTCTGCCCTTAGCTTTCCTTATGAGCACCTTACAGTGGTCTTGGGCAGAACATATCGGCTGGTGCCTGGAGAGGAAGAGCAGAACTTTGAAGTAGAAAAATACATTGTCCATAAAAAGTTTGATGATGACACTTATGACAATGACATTGGTAAGAAGTCATTATTCCCTGTTTTCGTTCATGCTCCAGAGCACACATGTGCACTGTTGTCTACACACAGCCCTCCTTCCAAGCTCGATGCCTCTGCTTCCTTTCATATGGCTCGTACTGTCTCCTCTTCTCCCTCACAGCGCTACTGCAGCTGAAGGCCAATTCTGGGCAGTGTGCCCAGGAGAGCAGCTCCGTCCGCCCCATCTGTCTCCCGGACCCCAACCTACAGCTGCCCGACTGGACAGAATGTGAGCTGTCTGGCTATGGCAAGCACGAGGAGTGTAAGTGGAAAGGAGTTTGGTCACATCCTGTTGAGTGCAGGATAGCAGGGGCTGTGGCAGCTGAGCAGCTGGAGGGAAAAGGTGCCCATGCTGAGCAGAAGTGGGTGAGGCCCATCTCTCCTCAGTAGAGCCCAGTTTCATCCCCTTGCCTGGCTGGGCAGGGCAGTGCTAAGAGCCTGGGTCCAGGGAAGATCAGAGACGAGGGCTGTGCATTCTCGCAGACTGGAGTTTTTGAACTGAATTCAAATCTCAGTTCTGCATCTGCCTTAGGTGTGAGCCTTTGGGGGCTACTTTTTTCTATAATGTTAACAAATGCCTGACATAAACCAACTTACAAAGGGTTTTGTCATCCAGTTTCAGCCTATGGTCAGTTAGCATATTGTTTCTGGACCTGTGGCATGTTTTTCTACACCATCACTATACCAGAGATAGTTACTCACTTCATGGTGACCCCAAAACAGAGATAGGAAAAGGAAGAGCAAAAGATCCTAGCTTCCTCTCCAAGACACACCTCCAATGACCTCCCTTCCCACATGGTTCCATCTACAAAGGATCTGTTACCTCCCCAAAACACCAGTGGCCGATAGTCACATCTTCACATAGCTCTTAGGAAACATTCAACACTCAAACTATAGCACAAGATATGGAGGTTTTAAAAAATTATGTATATTTTTTTTCTCTTTTCTTTTTGAAGGGATCTCACAATGTTCCCTAGGCTAGCCTCAAACTTGATCTTCTTTCCTCAGCCTCCTGAGTAGCTGAGACTAAGGTTGTGAGCCACTGTGCCTGCTTGGACATGGATCTTTTTATTTGAAACAGTTCTTGTTTTTGTTTTGTTTTGTTTGTTTTTGGGGTCCGGTCGTGGGGCCTGAACTCTGGGCCTGGGCGCTGTCCCTCAGCTCTTCAGCTCAAGGCCAGCACTCTACCACTTGAGCCACAGCGCCACTTCTGGCTTTTTTGTTTTTGCTTATGTGGTGTTGAGGAATCGAACTCAGGGCCTTAGGCATGCAAGGTAAGCGCTCTACCACTGAGCCACCTTCCCAGCCCTATTTGAAACAGTTCTAAGTCTCAGATTACTCACTGCAAAATTTAAGCTGGAACTAGATCCCCAATTAAATGATAAAAATTAAATGGGATATTTCACTAAACTAGTGAATGGTGTGATTTTGTCCAGGAGACATTTGGCAATGTCTAGAACATGGGATGGTACCTCTCTGGCTGAAAAATTGACACTGGCAGTTAGTGAGCAAGGGCCAGGGCTGTTAGACATTTGTTGCACACAACTAAGAACTATCTGGCACAAACTGTTAATTAGTATTGTCATTGAAAAACCCTGGGGTGAACCTTAGAAAATTGCTGATTTTGCTTGGCGCCAGCAGCTCATGCCTATAATCCTAGCTACTCAGGAAGCTGAGATCTGAGGATCGTAGTTCAAAGCCAGCCTGGGCAGGAAGTTCGTGAGACTGTTATATCTCCAATAAGCCACCAGAAAACTGGAAGTGGCACTGTGGCTCAAGTGGTGGAGCGCTCGCCTTGAGCTGAAGAGCTGAGGGACAGCACCCAGGCCCAGAGTTCAAGCCCCATGACCCCCTCCCCCCGCAAAAAAAAAAAAAAAGAAAACTGCTGTATTTTACGTCAAAAAAAAATATTGGCAGTGGCACAGAAGTCAACCTAATAAGTGTAAATACTTGTTATTGGAATATTTGCCTTCTCTTTCCAAAACATGGACAGATAACTTTCCCTAAAATAACAAGACATGTTCTCTCTTTCAGCTTCTCCTTTCTACTCTGAGCGTCTGAAGGAAGCCCATGTCAGACTGTACCCATCCAGCCGCTGTACATCACAGCATTTGTTCAATAGAACTGTCACAGGAAACATGTTGTGTGCGGGTGACACTCGAAGTGGAGGAAATCAGGCAGTGCTGCACGATGCCTGCCAGGTACACACAGGCCTCTTCCTGGGGATATGAATGTTCATTGGTCAACAGGTTCTGAACCAAGGAAAAGCATTAAAGCCAGAATGGAGTGGTTTCATCTTAGTTGAGGCCCTGATGATTCTAGATGCAGCCTTAGAAAAGAAACCAATTGGAGAAAAACTACCTAAACAAGATATTTGAACTGCAGGAAATTTCCCTAATGTCTGTACAGGAAACTCCACCTGCTACAGGATTTCCTGCAAACCCAGGCGATACAGTAGTTATTGAGATGATGGGAAGAACAAAGTAAGAAGTTCTTGACTTCTGTAGGTGTTAGAGAATTGGGAGTTTGCTTTGTAGAAGGACAAGGAAGACTGGCAACTCGTGGGGGAACAGGATATGGGCACACTGTGAGAAATGAGTTTTAAAAGCTGGTGTTCAAGCAAGCAGGTGCTGGTGGCTCACTATCTAGAAAAAGAAATTTAGTAGCAGGTTGTGGCAGAGAAGAAAAACTGCCAGGCACCTGTGGCTCACACCTGTAATCCTAGCTACTTAGGTGGCTGAGATCTGCCACAACCTGGCAGGAAAGGCTGTGAGACCCTTATTTCCAATTAACCACCAAAAAGTCAGAAATGGAGTTGTGGTTCAAGTGGTAGAGTACCATCCTGAAGCAAAAGAGCTAAGGGATATTGCCCAGACCCTTAGCTCAAGCCTTAGCACTGGCATACACACACAAAGCAGATGTTCATCGCTAACATCCTGGGAAGCAGAACAATGTAGGTTCTCTGTGAGTGGATCCTGTTTAGAGTGAGTACTATTTCATGATTAAGATGACCTTGGAGCATGGTTCCTTAGCATTATTTGCTCTCTTTTCATATGTGTTCTTTCTAGAAACCTCAACTGTACCACTTAATCACAGTCAAGACAAGCTAGCACACAAAGTGAAACCTTGTTTCACCCAAGGGCTTAAAGTTAAAAACAAAAAATTATTTTGATTCAACACAATAACAGCGAAAAATTACCAAGAGTTTACAAGCTTTTCATACATCTTCCCACTTACTTTTCATAACAACCTCAGGAGATAGATAATATTATCTCTTAATTTATAATTAAGGAAAACAAAGCACCTGAGGCCCCATAGCTAGTGGTAAAGTTAAAACCAGGATGGATTTTTATGGGCAGTCTTGGGGTTTTAATTCAGGGTTTTCCACTTGCTAGGCCGGTGCTCTACTACTCAAGCCACACCTCCAGCCTTTTATGTTTTCGTTTTAGGATCATGTACTTTTGCCTCAGACCAAAATCCTCCCATCAATGCCTCCTGCATAGTAGGGATCACAAGCACCTACCAGCATGCCCAACTTTATTAAGACGAAATCTCACTAATATTTCAAGCACCATCCTCTCAATTTCCATCTCCCAAGTAGGTTAAATTATAGGTGGGAGCCACCAAGCCAAGTTGTGTTTTTACAGTTTATTAATCCCTTCATGAAAAATTCGTCATCACCACAGGTTAAGTCATTAAAGGCTCTTTATTCCTTTGGCTGTTATCCAATCTCCAGTTCACATTTTGCCAGATCCAACATAGTCTTGCAGTCCCTCTGACTTGCTTCATTCTGTTTATGTGTTTCTTTTGCTGTTCCCTCGAGGTCTTTTTCTTTTCATACAGGCTGTGTCTTGCAAGTCTGTTGTTTGGTCTCATTTTTCTTTGCATAATCCAAGGAATCATAAATCATGCCAAAGCCAGTTGTCTTGCCACCATCCAAATACAAAGATGACATCAGGTGTGGTCTTGTACATTTTAACAAATTTTCCCCAAATTTCTGTCTGTTGCCTTTCCAGGATGAGGGCCATCAATGACCATCTGCTTCCTCTGAAGTAATTGGTTAGTCATGAACTTCCTGATCCGGATGGTTACTGTGTCATTCATGATGGTGGCAGGCTGTCAGTCAGGGAGGAAAAGAGTATTTGTTTTGTTTTGACACACGGTTTCATTACATAGCTAGGCTAACCTCATACTTGGCATCCGCCTTGCCAGACTACTTTGAAGAATACCATTTTATCACTACAAATAGTAATCTTCATTTCTCCCCCAAATATTCTGCCCTGTTTACAAATGACATATTCTGTGTTTTGCAGGGTGATTCAGGAGGCCCCCTGGTATGTGAGAAGGATAAGCGCATGACCTTGGTCGGCATCATCAGCTGGGGCCTTGGCTGTGGGCAGAAGGACATCCCAGGGATATACACCAAGGTCACTCATTACCTTGACTGGATTCAAGACAATATTGAGCCATGACATAGAAAACCTAGTTTCTTGGAACCCAAGGAGATCTTGCCATCCCCCTCTTCAGGAGACCCTGTGCAAGGATCAAGTGCTTCTTCTCCAAGCCAGTTTTCCCAGAAATCACCACACAGTAGCAGGAGAGGAGCCGTAAGAAAGGACAGAGTATATATCTTTCATAGGTACTTTACATTTTGGAAGCTTTCAGAATATATTCTGTTAGATGAGAAGACATCAATAAATGCCCACCCCTCTCAGAATCCCATTGTATACAGCAGAATGTAACTAAGGCTTACTCTTTTATTTGGTTGTAAAAAGCTTTGGAAATTGGATCCCAAAAATTAAAACACTCTCAATGGTAAAAATACTAGATAGTTCTGGAAGGAAAGGCTGTAATAAAATGTATGTTTATAGTCACAAGAGAGATGGACAGAGCTCCAAATAAGAGATGAACTGGCTGGCCAGTTCATGTTCCCAAACCAAGCATCCTTGATCAAATATTCTTCCAGCTTTCCACTCTACCACTCAGGTGGTAATCTTTGGGTGTACAGTGTAAATCTTTTTTCTTCATAAACTTTATAGTTGAGTAGGAGTATTTTAAATTGATAAAATAGACTCTATATAGGTCCATTTTATTTTTTACTTTCTGCTACCACAATGTTGTATTATACTGTATTTAAATAAATTCAGATGTATTTTTCACATTTTTCTCAAATTGGAGTAGAATGGTTTTGTTCCATATGCAAGAGTTCCACAGCTGACTTTTTATGTCGCTCACATTCACATTTAAAATGCTTTTTTTCTTCTCCAGCATGCAGGGAATATCTTTAACACACAGAGAAACTTGAGGTTTTCACAGACTGAGACTAGATTGTGTTCAGGTGTAGAAAAAGCAGAACTGAGATCAAGAATTTCACTACTTGCAACTACAAAGACTTGGGAGACATGGAGTGCAGGGAGAAAAGTGACCTTCATAAACTGGAGACTCTAACTTAAATTGTGGGGCTCTGAATACGGAACAATTTATACTTAATTCTGTAGGCAACAGGGAGCCATTGTGTTTTTTTTTGGGGGGGGGGTGTGGGGAGAGGGGAGGTAAATGATGGACTAAAGGTGCTTAGCAAAAGCAACCGCTTGGTGGCGAGAGAGAACAGAAGTCACGGGACACAAAGTGAAAAGGAGTCCTCGCACAGCAACATCTCATTTGTAGGTCTGCACTGGAGCCATTGTTTGCCATTTGTGTTTCTTTTTTTTTTTCTTTGGGTCTGGTCGTGGGGCCTGAACTCTGGGCCTGGGCGCTGTCCCTCAGCTCTCCAGCTCAAGGCTAGCGCTCTACCACTTGAGCCACAGCACCACTTCCGGCTTTTTTATTCCTTTTTGCTTATGTGGTGCTGAGGAATTGAACCCAGGGCCTCATGCATGCAAGGCAAGCACTCTACCACTGAGCCACCGTCCCAGCCCTGCCATTTGTGTTTCTACATCAAAATTAACTGCTAGTCTTCATATGTAGTTACTTAAGTCCTGCTGCTCTTTTTCTCATACAATTTTCCTCAGCTTTTATCACTGATGCCCTTGTTAAAAGAATAAATCTAATAATGCCATGTGTGTGCCTGGGTGTCTGTTGACATTCTTAGGTAAAAGGCCTTTATCTCTTGAGGAACTGACAAAACTTCATCAGTTCTTGGACAAGAAGTTGTATGAGAGGAAGTGGCGCTGTAGCTCAAGTGGTAGAGCGCTCACCTTGAACTGAAGAGCTGAGGGACAGCGCTCAGGCCCAGAGTTCAAGCCCCACGACTGACCCCCCCAAAAAAAGTTGTATGAGAGAAAACCTCTATAGCCCCAAAGCTTGGTAGGGGGAGGAGGATCTTCCCTGTAATGCTAACGTTCCTGTGTTAGTTAAGTCAATGGAGCTTACAAACTTAAATCACAGATTTCTTTTTCTTTGATGGTACTGGGGATTGAACTCAGACCCTCAAACTGGCTAGGCAAGCACTCTACCACTTGAGCCAAGTCAGTCCCTTTACTTTCAGTTTGCTTTTCAGACAGGGTCTTGAACTTTTGCCTTGAACCAGTTTCAGACCACAATCCTACTTGTACTATGGAGGAGCTGGAATTACAAGTGTGCACCACTGGTCCTTTAAAATAAAAAAAAAAAAATGGGGTGGGGTGGGGGGAGGATGGAAAGGGATGGGAAGGGGAAACAAAGGAGGAGGCTACAATGCTTGATAAGAAATGTACTCATTATCTTGCCCATGTAATTGTAACTCTTCTGTACAGTATCTTCACAATTAAAAAAAAAAGAAAAAAATAAAATTTAAAAAAAATTAAAAAACTTGATTTCATACAATCTGCTTAGGTTCTAAAAGATTTTTAGACAGAAACTAGCACAGCTGTTTCCAAACACTACTGTTTGAAGGTGGTAAGAAGCAGGACTCACCCCTCCCCCTCCACAACAAGCTTTCCTTCAGACAGTGGGGTTAATGAGATGAGGCAAAGCAGAAAGGCCTCCAGAGATGGAAATATAGAGTCAAAAGGACCCAGCATTCCACAGTGGAGTCTTGGAAACTTCAGACCAGATGAGGACAATTGCTTGGATCAGGCCACTGCCTGAGTTATAGGGCAAAAGGCCCAGCCCAGCTAGACAGTTATTTGAATCACACTGAAATATCAAAGGACAACACATTACTATCCAGTATGCATTAGGAAATTTAGGCTTAAATGCCTGGAACTTGTCAGGAAAAGAGAAAGGATCTAACAGTAAATTAAGCATTTTTTTTTTTTATTGGCTCTGGCTGATTTATTTATTTATTTTTTTTTTGCCAGTCATGGGGCCTGAACTCTGGGCCTGGACGCTGTCCCTCAGCTCTTCAGCTCAAGGCTAGCACTCTACCATTGGAGCCACAGCACCACTTCTGGCTTTTTCTGTTTATGTGGTGCTGAGGAATCAAACCCAGGGCCTCATGCTTGCAAGGCATGCACTCTACCGCTGAGCTACTTTCCCAGCCTGGCCCTGGCTGATTTATAAAACAAGGAAATGCTAACAGACCCAGAGAGGAATGAAACCCAGTAACTGCAGTTCTTTTCAATGGGTAAGACAGAGGAACAAACAGATGGTTCCAGTTGGAATGCTACTCATGCCTGTTTGTCAGAAAGTGTCAAGACCTTTTGGCTCCATATTTAAACATTGAAGACTCATACAATCCCAGTATTTACAGCCTTGGAGAAAGCTGTAGTTTCCAATTAAATTCACTTAAAAAAAAATCTAATCATTGAGCCAGGCACCGGGGGCTCACACCTTAATCCTAGCTACTCAAGAGGCTGAGATCTGAGGATCGCAGTTCAAAGCCAGCCCAAGCAGGAAAGTTCAAGAGATTCTTCAATAAACCAGAAGTAGCGCTGTGGCTCAATTGGTAAAGTGCTAGCTTTGTGCTGAAGAGCCGAGGGACAGCCCCCAGGCCCAGAGTTCAAGCCCCATGACTGACCAAAAACAAAAACAAAAAAAAAATCTAATCATTGCAAATGGATGGGCACTGTGGCTCATGCCTGTAATCTGTAATCTTAGCTACTTACGAGGCTGAGCTGAGGATTGTGGTAACAGCAGTCGGGTTGGTTAATCTCCAGTTAACCAACAAAAAGTTTAAGTGGATCTGTGGCTCAGGTGGTAGAGTGCTAGCCTTGAACACAAAAGCTAAGGAATGGTATCTAAGCCCTGAGTTCAAGCCTCAGGACCCATGTGTACACACAGACAACACACATACATATACACTAACTCAAACCTAACTAACCCTTGCTAACATTGGTACTGATGGCACCTAGTCACCACCTACTGGCCACAGAGGAAAGTACAAGTACTTACATTTCCTGTCAGGCTAGACCAACCATACCCAGTCAGCCTGATGGACACTTGGAGTAAATGTACCTTGCTGCCATTTGTTTTTCAGGAGGTCTTCTGCTGAAGCCTGTAAAGGGTCAATACTTCATGGTGCAGCACATCAGCCACTGGAACACATGCTCTACTAATGTCTTCCACCCACAAAGTTGATGCCTTTGGCATGCTAAGTAAACACTCATAACATTTTGGCATTAATTTTTTTATAGCTTGTAGGGTAAAAACAAAGCTGCTAGGTTTTTTTTTCTTTATAATTTTTAGATAAATGTTTTGTTCTAACTGTAGATCTTATGTATGGTTTGCCTTATTAATCTGACAACTTTTGCTTTGTTAGAGGGATAACTTCTTTTTGGCATACCAAATTGCTTTGGAGCCTTATTAAGTAATGGTTACTTGAACACAAGCACTGTCATACTGTAACAGTTAATCTGATAACCAAGACAGCGACTTAATGACTATTAGGAAACACCAGCGTGAAACTCTGGGAAAAAGGCTGATTTACATCCAGGGCAAGAAGGTGAAGAACGTAACAGGAAAGGACACCATGGGACAGTGAAAGATTTCGCCAAGTGGAAGATGGTAGATTAGAAGCATCCACCATTTGGACTCTATGAATAAGAAGAGTCAGGTAACATAGAAATAATTACCTTCTGTAGAGAGAAAGAAAAAGAGCATGGAGAACTATGAAAGGCAACAGGATGGCAGAAAAGCAAAAAGAAACCAAGGCAACAGAGAAAAGCAACAAGAAGTTTCAAGCTTGTCCCTGGGTTCCTGAAAGGTCGAGGGGAAGATGAAAACACCATCACCAGACAAGACAGCCCTCATAACAGATTGCCAACTTTAGCTATAAGATCACATATCCTAAAAGCTATAAGATCACATGAGAGGATGTGTGACATAGTGACTGCTGCAGTGTAGAAGGCTAGCCTGGGAAAAGGCATATTCTATTCCTTACCTTGTCTCAATGGGTGACAGAAAGCCATCATCTTGAGAGAAGCCTTATTGTTTTAAGACAGAGACACTTTGGAGCTGGAAAATAATGGATTTTCATAGCTCAAGGGTCTAAGATAAATGTCATAGAGCCTGAAAGGAAGATGGCCATAAGCAATGAATGTGGCCCCGAACATTTCAAGCTATGGGGAACTGCACTGGCAGTGTGCAGGAGATGGCAGTGGTAGTCAGGGTACTTGATGGTTAGAATTCTCACTCTCCAGGACCAGGAAGGTTCCACTGGCTGAGGCCTGACAAAAAACTGAGCCTGACTTATGGTTCCGTTTCTGGGGCCTGCCTCCTGACAATGCGTTGTCTGCTGGGTGGACCAGAGCCTTGCATTCAGATCCTCCAAGAAAGGAAGATCCCACTACTTGGGAAGGTGATTCGTCAGGTAGGGCTTGAAAGCATGAGACTTGCATTTGCTAACACTTAGGACTGAGGGCTCAAGTCCAGACCCTCTGAACCACAAACCTAAGCTCTGAGACCAGCCAACAGGGCAACTAGATCCCTCAGTCCTGCCCAAGCCAGTACTGAACTCAGTACTCTGTTTGTTCCGCCCACTCTCTGACATAACTGAGGGTCACTTCAAGACTTAAATGCTTGTTGCCTTGGTGAAAAAACTGTGGGCCCATGAAGTAAATGGGAGCTTGTCCAGCCCACAGGCCCAGAGCCAACCCCAATACACAAAGAAGGGAAGGCTCATATAATGAAAACAATCCAGAAACAGACAACTAGCCCTGCACAAAAGACTCTTAGATGAAGTTAACCTTCATCTAAGCAGTGCTGAGGATCAGGCCTGATGTCCCTAGTACTAGGCAAATGCTTGGCTACTGAACCTTAGCCCTCAATTTAGTGGTAAGAAATAGGATTCAATCAGGTCAGTATATTATTTTGCTTTCAGTTGGAGACTACAAGTGACTAAACCTCCAACCAGATGCATAAATCCCAACATAGAAATAAAAGTTATTGAAGAAAACAAGGCACAATATCCCCAGCAAAAAACAACTCTACAATAAAGGTTTTGAATGATAGTAAAGCAGGTGACTTTTCAAACAATAAACTCAACAATGATAAGAACAACCAATGAAACTTCAAAAGGCATGTATAAGCACATGAATTAAAATAGAACATAAATAGTGGAATAAACTCAATGAGAATTCAAATGAACAGCCAAATAAAATAAGGAAGATAATAGAGGATATGAAGGAATTTATTAAGATACAGAAATCCTAAAAAATTGAATTTCTGCTATTTGAAAGGTTTAGTAATTCAAAAACTCAAAATGAAAGCCTTACTAATAGTATGGAATAAATTGAAAGTAGAGGATCAGTGATTAAAGATAAAGTAGCAGAATTAGATAAATCTTGTAAAGACAAAAAATACTAAGACACTACAAACAGAACATGTAAGACCTCTGGGACACATAAAAAACAGACTTACAAATCAATGATAAAGGAGAGAGAGAAGAGAGAGAAGCAACAGAAAACACAATAGAATAACTGCAATATTAAGAAGGTCATCCAGGTAGAGAAAACTCTCAGAACACCAAAAAGGCAACATCCTAAAAGATACATCCCTAGACATATTAAGTAAAAGAATACAGAAAAAAAATATTGAAGGCTGCAAGAGAAAAGTAACAAGTCACAAAGGTAAACTCATCAGAATAACAGTTTTTTTCAAGAGAAACTCTAAAAGCAAGAAGGCCATGTAATGATGATATCTATTATCATTTGGCTATCCAGTAAAGATATCCTTAACCACTAAAGCAGCACTGCAAGATGCTTAAAGAATCTTACACGGAGAAGAGGAAGATAATGGAACCAGGAAAATATAGGAAAGAATGAATTCTACTAGATAAGTAAGTTGATAAGTGAGGATTAGATTAGTTGCAAACACAACAAAACGATAGGAAATACTACATATTGCACCTTTTGATTATTAAAATTCAATGTTAAAATGATCTCAATTATCCAATCAAAAGACAAGAGAATGAGCCTTAGGTATGGCTCAAGTGGTAGAGCTTACCTAGCAAACACAACATTCTGGGTTTAAGCTCCAGTACCAGGAGAAAGAGAGAGAGAGAGAGAGAGAGACAGACAGACAGACAGAAAGACAGAGACACAGACACAGACACAGAGAGACAGAGAGTAGACAGACAGACAGAGACAGACAGAGACAGAGAGTCAGAGACAGATAGAGACAGGCTGACAGACAGAGAGAGAGGGGGACAGAGAGACAGGTAGGGTTGGATTAAAAAGCAAGATCCTATCCTTTGTGCCCCACAATAAACTCAACTCACTAACAAAGACAGTGTATTAGGGTGAAAAGATAGAAAAAGGGTTTCAAGGTAAACGAATCTCCAAAGCAGGCACAAGTAGTTATAATATTTGAGTATATACTGATACACTAATAAAACAGGCTTCAAACCAAATTAGTCAGAAAGGACAAAAAAGATCACTTCATATTAATAAAGTAATAATCCATCAAGTAGTACTAATAATTTTTAACATATACACACCAAATATTGATGGATCTAATTACAAATGAACATTACTAGATTTATAAGCACATATAATAGTGGGGGACTTCCGAATTTCTCTCACCAACAGATGAGTCATCCAGACAAGAAAAAAAAAAAAAACAACTTCAGAATTAGTAAACACTATAGACCAAGTGAATCTGACAGACATCCAATAGCACAATATATACTTATACCTCATATTTTAGAACATAAAGTAAATCTTAATAAATACAAGAGAATTCAAATAACCACTGTAACAGGACACAACAGAATCAAACTAGAAATCAACAACAAAAGAAGATACAGGTAATGTTTAAGCCTATGGAGACCAAAACACAAAGACCTGAATTAAAGAGGCTGATGATGTACCCTAAGTTCCAAACAAGAACAAGCCAAACTCAAAACTAGTGGGAAGAAATAAGCAAGTTTAATGAAAAAAGTTAGTGAGGCAGAGATTTTAAAACAATACAAAAAATCAATAAAACAAAAAGTTAAGTCTTTGGAAAGATATGTATGATTGTCAAAATGACCAAAAAGAGAGAAAAGACCAAAATTAATAAAATTAGAGATGAAAATGTGGATATTACAGAAAAGATGAATGAAATCCAGAGGATCTGGAGAAAATACTTCAAAAACTCATATTCTAATAAAGTAGAACATTAGAAGAAATGGATAAAATTCTAGATGCATTTGACCTACCAAAACTAAACTAGAGAATTAAGCCATTTAAACAGCAATGAGATTGAAGCATTAATAAGAGTCTCCCCAAAAAGAAGAACTCAGGACCAGATATATTCACAGGTCAATTCTAGCAGACCTTTATTAATAAAGAATTAACACCAGTGTTCCTCAATTTCATAAAGCAGAAAGGGAAGAAATGCTATTAAACTCATTCTATGAAGCCAATGTTACCTTGATACCAAACTCAGAAAACATTCCTTGATGAACATAGATGTAAAAATTCTCAACAAAATAATTGAAAATCAAACTAAACGTACATAAAAGGGTTTTTATGCCATAGCCAAGCATAGTGGCTCATACTAGTAATCTTTAGAAAACTGAAAGTCAAATGGCTGAAATTGAGAGGATTGAGATTTGAGGCCAGTCTAGGCAAAAAAAAAAAAATCCATAAACCTCTTCATAAACAATTGCGTATCCATCATCCCAGCTATATCAGGACATATATAATAAGAGGATTACAGTCCAGGAGCAAGCCTGGCCAAAAAAATAGCAAGACCCTATTACAGAATAGCCAACATGAAAAAGGGCTGGAGGGGTGAGGTACCACCTAGCAAATGCAGGGCCCTAAGTTTAAAACCTAGTAATGTCAAAACAAAACCAAAACAAAGATCAAACATCCCGATCAAATTCATTTCAATTCCACAGATCCAAGGATGACTGAACATATGGAAATCATCAGTGCAACAAAAAATAAAATCAAGGGCAAAAATCACTTGGTCATTCAACAGGTGCTGAAAGGCCTTTGACAAAAGTCATTGTCTTGCTGGGTGCTCCTGGGTCATGCTGTAATCCTAGCTACTTGAGAAGCTGAGATTGAGAGGATCATGGTTTAGACAACCATATTCAGATAAATTGAAATCCTTTTTTTTTCTTCTAGCCGATGGATATTTAATTTTATAGTAATAATGAAAATGAAAATACATTATTGATAATTTCCCCAAAAAAGATGCTTAAAGAATGGAATGTCACTGAGAAGGCAAATGTGACATAATCCATAATAGCAACGCCTTTTGCTTGCTTCCAAAAAGGGACGTTTTCTGGCTTCCTCTTCCCTCCCCACCATCTCGTCAAGGCAGCTTCTTGTCATCATTAGGCCCTGACTCCAACATCACTTGTTTCAAAAAGCCCTTCAGCTGGGGCTACAGTCAGCTGCAAGTTTGGGCTGGGCCGGCGATTCACTTCTCAGTGCTCACTCATATGGCACCAAGCTGATATTGCTGTTGGTTGCAGGCAGAAACCAGAAGACCAGGACAAGGAATGCAGTCTCTTTAGACATTTGTCCTTGGGAGTCACAATAGTTGAGATCCCTTTTCAATGAAGAGCTGGACAAAAGTGATAAGCATCTGTTAGCCACAATGGGAAGTCTAACAGAGCCCCATGCTGCCCTGGGATGTAAAAACAGGGCTGGAAGCATGGCTCAGCAGTAAGAACACCTTTCTAGCACACAGAGTGTTTGTCTAGCAAGCACTTCACCCTAGTACCACCAAAAACATTTAAAACATCTTTTCATGATAAAAGCACTGAATAAACTAGGACTAGAAGAACATTTCTCAATATCATAAAGGCTATCTAGAAAATCCTATTGCCAACATCACACAAAATGGGAGGAAAACTAAATTCATTTCCTTTAAAGTCAAGGATGTCTTCTCTCCCCACTCTTACTTAATGTCTCTACATCTAGTCAGAGCACTAAGGTGAGAGGAAGAAATAAAAGGAATTCAAAAGGGAAAGAAGTCAAATTATCCCTATTTGTAGATGATCTGATCATATACTTAAAAGGCCCCAGAGATTCTACCAAAAACAACAAAAACAAAACAAAACAAAACCTTGCAGATCAGATAAACACTTTTGGCAATGCAGTAGGATACAAAATTAACCTAACAATGAGTAGGCTAAATAATCAGGAAACCATTTCATTTATAATAGCCTAAAAAAAAAAAACCTGAGAAATAAACTACAATGAAAACCATAAAACTTTCAAGGAACTGAAGGCACCGGAAGATGGGAAAATTTCCCATTCATAGATTGGCAAAATTAATATTGTAAAAATGGCCATACTACCAAGAGCAATCTACAGATTCAATACAATCTCTATAATTCCAATGTCATCCTTCAAAGACATGGGGAAAAAATTAAGTCCTAGGGCTGGGAAGGTGGCGCAGTGGTAGAGCGTTTGCCTTGCATGCATGAGGCCCTGGGTTCAATTCCTCAGTACCACATAAGCAGAAAAAAAAGCCGGAAGTGGTGCTGTGGCTCAAGTGTTAGAATGACGCTAGCCTTGAGCTGAAGAGCTGAGGGACAGTACCCAGGCCCAGAGTTCAGGCCCACGACCGGACCCTCTCCCAAAAAAATCAGTCCTAAAATGGAACATAAAACACCCCAAATAACAAAAGTAATCCTGAGCAAAAGCAGCAGTGCTGGAAACAACCAAAAACACTGAATATCAAACTATACTACAAAGCCATAGTAATAAAAACAACATGAGCCAGGTGCTGATGGCTCATTCCTGTAATCCTAGCTACTTAGGAGGCTGAGCTCTGAGGATCATGGTTTGAAGCCAGCTTGGGCAGAAAAGTCCCTGTGAGACTCTTATCTCTATCTAACCACTCAAAAACTGGAAGTCGTGTTGTGGCTCAAAGTGGTAGAACACTAGCCTTGAGCAAAAAGAGTTCAGGGATAGCACCCAGGCCCTGAGTTCAAGCCCCAGAATGACAGGAAAACAAAACAAAAGAAAACAAACAGCATGATGCTGACACAAAATGACACATGAAGACCAATGGGACAGAAGACTCAGAAACAAACACACAGCTACAGCCACCTTAATTTCGACAGAAGTGAAAAAAAAATACACACTGAAGACTGTCTCTTCAACAAATGGTGCTGGAAAAACTGGTATCTAGATGCAGAAGACTGTCTCACCCTATAAAAAAAAGCAATTCAAAATGAATCAAATTTCTTTTTGGGGGGGGGGGGGTTCCGGTTGTGGGACCTGAACTCTAGGCCTGGGCTCTGTCCCTCAGCTCTTCAGCTCAAGGCTAGCGCTCTACCACTTGAGCCACAGCGCCACTTCTGGCTTTTTTCCTTTTTTCTTATGTGGTGCTGAGGAATCGAACCCAGGGCCTCAGGCATGCAAGGCAAGCGCTCTACCACTGAGCCACCTTCCCAGCCCAAGGATCAAATTTCTTAAGGCAAGAACTGAAACTTTGAAATTACTATAAGGAAACATAGAAAACACTTCAAGGGGCAGAAAAATATTTTCTGAATAGGACTCCAATTGCCTAGGAAATAAAGGTAAGAATCTATAAATGGGACTTCATTAATTAAAAAGCTTCAGCATATCCAAGGAAACAATGAGTCACCAGAATGGAGACAACCCACAGGATGGGAGAAAATATTTTCTAGCTGTTAAACAGATAAAGTATTAATATCCAGAATATACAAGGAGCTTAAAAAATTAAACAACAAACGAATAATCTCATTACAAAATAAGAAAATGAATTGGACAGTCTTCAGTACAAATAGTAAATACATACATGAAAGAAAATATCCTTAGGTACAGAGGGAATGTAAAACTACACTGAGATTCCATCTGAGTAAGAATGTCTATCCTCAAGAAAAAAAATGCTGGCGAGAATGTAAAAGAACTTTCATACACAGTTGGTAGGAAAGTAAATCAGTGGAACTACTATGGAAATCAATATAGAGGTTTCTACATTATGACCCTACCTTTCCTGGGCATGTATTCAAAGGAAAGTACATGTTTAGAGAAGCACTTCACAAAAGCCAACTGTATAATCTGCTTAGGCACCACAAACAGCTAATGGATACAGAAAATATATAAATGCACCATGGATTTTTTTTTTTTTTTTTGGTCAGTTGTGGGGCCTGCACTCTGGGCCTGGGCACTGTCCCTCAGCT
This sequence comes from Dipodomys spectabilis, assembly GCF_019054845.1. NCBI lineage: Eukaryota > Metazoa > Chordata > Mammalia > Rodentia > Heteromyidae > Dipodomys > Dipodomys spectabilis. The sequence goes on along the minus strand of NW_024870729.1, from coordinate 3,930,264 downwards.
CTTCAGCTCAAGGCTAGCACTCAACCATGTAAGCCACAGTGCCACTTCTAGCTTTTTCTGCTTATGTGGTACTGAGGAATTGAACCCAGGGCCTCATGCATGCAAGGCAAGCGCTCTACCACTGAACCACCTTTCCAGCCCCACCACAGATTATTATTCAGCCATAAAGAATAAAATTTTGCCATCTACAGAAAAATGGATAGAATTGGAGACCATCACGTTGAGCAAGACAAGCCACAATCAAAAGGCCTAACATCGCTGGATGCCAGTAACTCATTCCTAAAATCCTAGCTGCTCAAGAAGTAGAGATGAAGAGAATCACAGTTCAAAGCCATCCAAGCCAAAAAGTTTACTCATTTTGGAGACCTTCCCATATCAAATAACTGAGCACAGTGGTGCATGTCTGTCATTTCAGCTACTGTGGGAAGTATAAATAAGAAGACTGTAGTCCAGGTGAGCCTGGGCAAAACGCAAGACCCTATTTCAAAAATAACTACAGCAATAGCTACACACACACATACACACACACACACACACACACACACACACACACACACACACACACACACACACACAGAGTGAGAGTTAAAAATAGGGGACGAACTTATTCAAAATACATTATACATTTACGGAATTTTTGCAGTGACACTGCTAATGCATGCTAACAAAAAACAGGAAAACAAGCAAAAACTTTTCATTAAACTACTCTGAATGGTTTATCACTTAGAACTGGGAAATGCAAAGCTGAAGGTAAGTGGGAACCTCAGTACAATTAAAAGAAGCAATAGTATTAACTACCACTTGAAGTCCTAGAAAGGATATCATTTCAGTTATGCAATGTCTGTGTGCACACTTCCATGCTGATGGGGAGCCTCATCTCTAACACATGACTGCTACAATAAAAATGTCTGGTACCTTGCAGCTCAGTTTCCTGCCTAACCAACCTGAGAAATTGGGAGAAAAGGGAAAGTTTTAGAATAAACACTGGCAGCTTTAATGACTTTTGTGATCTGAACCATAGTTTCTACCACCTTAGAAATGACAGAAACACTAACATTCCCCATTTTCCAGAGGTGGGTAGAGAATCAAACTCTACATGTGGCTTTAGGTCTCCAGAATAGACAAACTCCTCATTGCTTCTACTGCATGGTGCCTGACAGAGTTTATGTTGGTCCTGTCTCAGAACACTTGGGCCACAGAGAACTGGTACAGTTCAACTTTATTAGGACGTAAACAGAAGCATCTTGTGTATACCACCCTAGAGATGTAAAATGGCTGTTCATTGTTTCCTGTGACCTGGGAAACAAAGTCTTTGAGAGCCCTCAGGAGAAGTGATTCCCAGCATTCTGGAATCCACATGCAGAGATGTTTCCCCTTGCATGGGAGGTGTGCGTGTAGGGGTGGAGTAATTCTGAAGTGACACGGTAGGAATCACAACTGGTTCACAGTGCACAGTTCATCCCAGAGGGAAACCAGAAACCAACATTATTCTGCAGCAAAACTAAGTCCTGGAAGTAACAAGATAAAACTAGCAAAAAAAATTGCATAAGTATTTGGAAATAGGACTTTAGGGAAAAATTCTATGGTCTGGAGAGCACAGATTTCCCTTTTCTCCATGCACAATGCAGAGCATAACTGTTCCCTAAGCTATGATTTTTTGTAGAGACAGATAAATGCATCATTACATATTGAAAGAAAAATTACTCTTTGGAAAGCCTTAAATATTTCTTAAATTGCCATGTTCACTAAACACAATCAACATGGACTATTATCTTATGGCATTAATTATAGTCAAAGATTCAAGGAATTTTTTTGCTTTAAAAGAAAACTGGACTGATAGGTATCTATCATTAATAGGCATATTACAGAATACAAAAGTGAGCACAGTGACTCACACCTGTAATCCTAGCTACACAGGAGGCTGAGATCTAAGGATTGTGGTACTAAGCCAGTCTGGGCAGGAAGAGCTGTGAAACTCTTATCTCCAATAAAAACCAGAAGTGGTGCTATGGTTCAAGTGGTAGAGCACTAGCCTTGAGCTGAAGAACTCAGGGACAGTGCTCAGGCCCAGAGTTCAAGCCCCATGACTGACAAAAAAAAAAAAATAAGGAAATGATAAGTTTACCAAGAAGCTTCAGTAATCTCATGCCCTCAAAGCTCCTTTTATCTACGTCTCCTCATATTAAAGTTTCAGACAGGCAGCCTAAGGGCCCCACTGGGTCCAGCACCAATGAATGTAAATATGAGATCACTGGTTTAAGGTGAGGAATGACTTTATGGGAAATGACTTGCTGTTTCTACTCTAATATTATGAGACATAAAGTCTCCTGCTTTTAGAAAACTACAGGCAAGTGTCAGGTAACCAGAAAGGACTGTGAATTGTGTAAACTGAAGTGAAAAGAATGGTTTGGGGAGGCAGATAGGTAATCTCACTGAAGATGACAGACTAGATACTAAAGGCAATCAAAAATTAGATTGAAGAGCTAGTCCAGTATCGCCACAGTCTTTAAGATGAACTCTGATTCTACTGGAGTTCCATGTCAACAGTAGACTTGAATTTAAGAAGTCTCCAGTTAATTTCAACAAGTACAAATTATTTTTACATATTAGAGGGATTAGTAAGAAACCAACTCAGCTCTATTCTCCCATCCTCTCATTCATGTACTCGTTTCTTGCTGGTCTTTCTTTTTAGTATATATCCCTGGACTTCCTCTTGCTTCTCCCTCATAGATAGAATCTATTTTACATTGTGTGTGTTGCTGGAGATGAACCAGGGCCTCACACATGTTCAGCAAAGGGCTCTACCACTGAGTCACATCCTTGGCCCTACAGATCAGATCTCTAACTGGCTTTTCCTTAACTAACATTGATGTTTTTTCTTCCAAACTTTCTACCATAAAAAAAAGTCAAGATATCTTTCATTGGCTTTAGATACTAAAGCCACAAGCAACAAATGCTGGTGTTTTTCTAAAAGTGCTAAATCCAGTGTCAAGTATGGCTTCCCTCCATCACACACCTCTTCTCTAGCACAGAGTTGTGCTCAGTTTCAGTTTTGCCAAGATCTCCCTGGTGACCCTTTCTCCCTTGATTAGTTCCATGGCACTGAAGGCTGAGGAAAAAAGGGAGCAAGTAGGCCCTGGAGGGGACTGACCTAAGAGACAGGCTGATATTTTTAGACAAGTAAGAAATGAAAAAAGTGTTTCTGGCTGTTCATTGGCAAGACTCTCTGTTCAGGTTCGAACTTGGAACTTTCCAGCTTTGGTCATGTATTTTATACCCTTGAAGGGCTTGTACTTTTCTCCATACATATCCAGACGGTTCACTTTGAGTCCTGGAGGGAAGAAAAGGAAGGGGACAAGAGGAAATAAGACATGAGTATTATTCAGAAGACACAATTGGCACAATTGTTTATACTCATTTTAGCTCAGAGGTGAGCTGGAATTAATGGAGACTGATAACCATAGCCACTTCTGTGCTGTCAGATTCTTGGCTCTCGGTATAAATATGGACAGTGCAACTCTGCTTCAATGAAGATGCTATCATAAAAAAAATGACTTCTTGTTCTTATTACTTAACTGAACTCCACTTTATTAGACTTAAGTCTTTTAGTGGAGAAAACTAGGAATGTCATATAAAAGCTAAAGTCCATTTCTTACTTACCTACAGTTTCTCTAAAAATTAAATAAGAATACATGGAAATGGGGCTGGGAAGGTGGCTCAGTGGTAGAGCGCTTGCCTTGTATGCCTGAGACTCTGGGTTCGATTCCTCAGCACCACATAAGCAAAAAGAAAAAAGCCGGAAGTGGTGCTGTGGCTCAAGTGGTAGAGCGCTAGCCTTGAGTTGAAGAGCTGAGGGACAGCGCCCAGGCTCAGAGTTCAGGCCCCATGACCGGACCCCAAAAAAAAAAAAAAGAATACATGGAAAGAACTCACAAGAGTGCCAGCACATATTGACGCCTACAAAGTAGTAAAGTTTTGTGGTGTGTGTGTGTGTGTGTGTGTGTGTGTGTGTGTGTGTGTGTGTGTGTGTGTGTGTGTGTGTGTGTGTGTGTGAAGAGTGCCAGCACATATTGACGCCTACAAAGTAGTAAAGTTTTGTGGTGTGTGTGTGTGTGTGTGTGTGTGTGTGTGTGTGTGTGTATAAGAGTCTCATGGACTTTCCTGCCTAGGCTGGCTTCAAACAGCGATCCTTAGATCTGTCTCCTGAGTAGCTAGTATTACAGGTATGAGCCACTGGCATTCAGCTAGTATTAAGTTATTACCTCTGCTCTATGTAGGTGCAGAGTAGATTGACAATGTTCCAAAATTATATTAAGGACAAACATGAACATCTTTTGAAATTGGGAGAGAGGTGGACATTATTCTTTACTACTAGGAGTGGACATTATCCTTTACTACTATGAGCTAATCTTCTCAGACCAAAAACTTTGGGAATCTCAAATCAACAATCCTGGTCTGACCCAACAATGGCCTATGACCCTGCTATCTGCCATGGCTACTGCTTCTCAGCACTCTCCCACTGCAAACTTATACCAGCACATGCTGGAAAAAATACTTATTAAGGTTACATAGCATGTAATAAAGTCAAAGTCCGTAACTACTACCTCTTCACAGAACAGAAAGTCTAGGAAGGCTTTCTGCAATTTACACCTAGGAAAGAGCCACTACTCTCCTGGGAAAGCCTTGCAAGATGTGGCCACTTACCAGATATAGCCAGCTGCTGGATTTTAAACTGCAGGTTAATTGTGGGGTTCTCATCTGGTTTAGAAGTCCCAGCCTGAAGACTCATGGTCCCCTTCAAACTTGGTAGCTTCTGAGGGTTTATTTTCCCTACGTCCCAAGACAGCATCTTCAAAGAAAATGAAAACAGTAAGGTGGTCTTCCCAATACACTGTGGAGCTTTCATTTGAGTTGGTTGAGCTTCAGCCTCAGGGCAGGTGTTTTTTAACACCAATTTGTTCTCTCTCTTTTTTTTTTTGTCGGTTGTGGGGCCTGAACTCTAGGCCTGAGCACTGCCCTTCAACTCCTCAGCTCAAGGCTAGCGCTCTACCATTTGAGCCACAGTGCCACTTCTGGCTTTTTTTGCTTATGTGGTGCTGAGGAATCAAACCCAGGGCCTCATGCATGCAAGGCAAGCGCTCTACCACTGAGTCATCATCCCAGCCCCCTATTTGTTCTCTTAATGAACAATGTCCTTTAATGAATCTCATCTATAAAGGCTCCTGCAGAGCCACACTGGTTAACTTGAGCAATTCCCTACCTTTGTCACTGGGTCAAATGTGTGTGCTCCCTGGGACGGAGTGAGGCTCATATTCAGGACTCCTCTAGGCATCTGACTGGTGACAATCACCCCCTCTATGGTCTTCCCCATGGTCTGTTTGGGTCCCACGGTTATTTCAAAACGTCCAAGTGAACTGCTGTCCCGGAAACTGATATTATGTTTGACATACACTGGGATTGCAACCAGACTGGAAAGAGAGACAAAGAGGGAAAAAGCTCTTTCATTAATGTACTGCAAAGTGATATTTTGACATTTTGCTTGTGTTTGTCTGTGAATGTGTGTGTGTGTGCGTGTGTGTGTGCACCAGTCCTGAGCTTCTTCTGCTAAAGGCTAGCACTCTACCACTGGAGACACAGCTCTATTTCTTGCTGTTTTAGTAGTTTAGTGGAGATAAGAGTCTCACTCATGGACTTTTCTGCTGGGGCTAGCTTTGAACCATGCTCCTCAGATCTCTGCCTCACAAGTAGTTGACATTTTGCTTTTTGTGTGTTTGTATGACTATTGTGGTGTGTGTGGTGGGGGGAGTGGGAGGAACGGCTTGGGACTTGATCTCAGGGCCTGGGCAGTCTCTGAACTTTTGTGTGTGTGATTGTGCCAGTCCTGGGGCTTGAACTCACAGCCTGGGTATTGTCACTGAGCTTTTGTGCTCAAGGCTCTTCTACTTAAGCCATACTTCCACTTATGGCTTTTTTGTTGCTTAACTGGAGATCAGAATCTCACATATTTTCCTGCCCAGGATGGCTTCAAACTGTGATCCTCGGATCTCAGCCTCATGAGATTAGATGTTTGAGTTACTGGTGGCCAGCTGTCCCTCAGCTTTTTTGCTCAGGCTGGTACTCTACCATTTGAGCCTCAGCTCCACTTTTGGATTTTTGCTGGTTAACTGGAGATAAGAGTCTCACAGTCTTTCCTGCTCAGGCTGGCTTAGAATTGCAATCCTCAGATTTAAGCCTCCTGAGTAGCATTAGAGGCATGAACCCCTGGGCCCAACTACATTTTGCTTTTTTTGTCCAACTGGCAGCTTTTCTTCCCTTACCTGTGTTCTGTTTGCCTTCAAAAATAAACACAGGGGCTGGGAAGGTGGCTTAGTGGCAGAGCACTTGCCTTGCAAGCATGAGGCCCTGGGTTTGATTCCTCAGCACCACATAAGCAAAAAGAAAAAAGCCAGAAGTGGCGCTGTGGCTCAAGTGGTAGAGCGCTAGCCTTGAGTTGAAGAGCTGAGGGACAGCGCCCAGGTCCAGAGTTCAGGCCCCACGACCGGACCCCCAAAAAAACAAAACAAAACAAAATGGAATAATTAGTATTTTTCCTTTTTGAAAAGCAATGACAGTGTGTAGGACATAGCTTCTGATGACTCTGAATAATGTGAATAAGATCAAAAGGCCTACCTGAGCCTACCCTGAGAAAGCCACAATGTGCAATATAAAGAGACACTATACTTGTTCATGGCATATGATCAATCATTTACATATAATAACACACCTCAGGGAGATTTCATAATTTTTGATGTGTATGTGTGTGTGTGTGTGTGTGTAATTGGAGATAAGAGTCTCACTGACTTTCCTGCCTGGGCTGGCTTTGAACTGCAATTTCCAAATTTCAGACTAGAATTGCAGGCCCTCAGCTCTCTTGTAACTTCTTGAGAGTAGTTTCATTTGGCCTCAACTGATCCTCACAAGACCCCTAAAGAGGTAGGCTAGGCTGTCATGATTTGATGAGACAGGAAATCCTAACCACAGTTTCTAACATTCATTAAGTACCTCCTTTTCACCAGTGATTATACTAAATGCTTTCTATCCATTTACTCCTTAGCTTATTTAAATCCACCAAGTAACTATGAAACTGAAGCTACATGCTGTTTCCTAATGCGAAATAGGTACTGAGGGATGGACAGTATTTATGCCTTGTCCCTACACTTAAATGAGAGCAAGTTGGCCCAAGGTTACAAACCGTAAGAGTTCCAGGCAGGGTTGAGTCCAGGAAATCTGAACTAGCACTTATTCCCTAAGTCATTGATTCCAAACTGCTCAGGGAAACACTTGTAACTCTGAGGTCTTTTGAATCACTTCGATACACTCACCTCCTAACCTTCTACCATGCACCACTGTTTCCAAAAGTCTTTACACTCCAAATAAATAGAACATCCAAGACCAAAAGTCACTGCACTGATGCTTTTCATAGCATAATTAAACACTTTTTCAGGTCAGAAGATTAAATAAAGGTACGCTCAGATTCTGATTTGAAAGGGAAAATGTTATTTAGATAAGATGTATAACAACAAAAATAAATGCACAAACCAGGTACGGTATATACCTATTATCCTAGTACCGAGGAGGCTGAGATAGGAGGATCACAAGTTCCAGGCCAGCCAAGGATATACAGAGAGATACTATCTCACAAAACAACAGTAGCCAAAATGGTGACAAAAGCCTGTAATCGAATCTACTTGGGAAGTGGATGTTAGAGGATTTACATGCAAGGTTAGACTAGTTAGCAAACATTCTATCTAAAACTCAACTAAAAGTAAAAGGACTAGAGCGCCTACCTTTACAAATCCTGAGTTCAATCTCCAGAACTACACAGCACAATAACAACATCAGTAATCTTTTTCTTTGGCAGGAGGGTTTCAGTACTGGGGCTTGAAATCAGGGCTTGGGTTCTGTTATTTAGCTTTCTTGTTAAGGCTGGTGCTCTACTACTTGAACCACAACTCCACTTCAGGAGTTAATTGGTGATTAACTGGAGATAAGAGTCTCTCAGATTTTGCTGCTTCAAACCTTGATCCTCAGATCTTAGCCTCCTGAGTAGCTAGGATTATAGACATGAGTCACAATCATAATGAGCCCTTTCTTTGTGTTAAACATTATTTAAGTTCTTAATCTTCATGAGGTACTTTTAAAAAAAATTATTATTTTCAGGTAAGAAAGCAGACACAGGGTAGGGAAGAATTCACCAGAAGTGACACAATGACAAATCAGAGAAGCTGGAACTTGAACCCAGGTTAAATCTAGAGCCCAAGTTCTTAATTGCAACAGACATCATGTTCTCACACAGAAACAGGTTCCATTCCTAGTGACAGGACCGCTTACTTCTGCGCACTGACGTGGTAGGAGAGCAGACGGAAGTTCCCATCAGGAGGGATAAAGGATAGGATTCGTTCGGACTCCCAGCGCTTGAAACGAACACAGGGATGGAAGCTGACATCGTCCAGCAGCCTGGGATTCTGCAGCACCAGGCAAGGAAGAGCAAGACTCCAGATCAGATATCCAGTTTCTTTTGAAGTGCTTCTGCCACTGTTCTTGTTGAGACACTGAGCCAGACAGCTCTGTGCTGCCCTAAGTACTTCCTCTTCTCCATGCCCACCACCTCAGAAGCACCCACATCCATCCCAAGGGCTCACGCTTCAACCCAGACCTTACCATGAAGGAAAGGGTGAGGTCTGGCATTCCTGTCAGCTTGACACAAGCATCGATTACACCCTGGATCTCAGCAGCCACTGTGGAGCCTGAGGCAGGAATAAGACTAATGAAGGTTTAGTGTAACATAATATTAGTGAAACCATGGGATCCTATCAAAATGTCACGTGAAAAATGAGAAAAAAGTATTTGGCTGATTGTAATTTTGTGGGAAACTTGGTTATTACTTGAGAATTACATTTGTTTGAATTAAAAAAAATAAGACAACATCTAAGACCTCTAAAGATTTCTTATTTCCTTTCCTCCTCCATTTCCTTTCTCTTCCCTCTCTTTTTTCCTCTTTTCTAGCCATCTAGCTCATGAGCTAGATCCATACTTCTTCCAGACATTTACTAACTGCACATCCAAAGACACTCTGATGAAGTAAAGGATACAAAAGGATGAATGGGATAGTTCTTAAAGCAGAATCTTTGAGCCAAAATCAATTTCCCACGAGAACTTCCCTCTCTATGGTTCCCAGTGAACACTGTTCTAATTACAGGAGTCTTTTTGCAACCCGTGTGGCTCCTAGCCATTTCTTGCTGCTCAAAATGCTGCTCTTCTTTTTTTTTTTTTCTGGATGGGGGTCCGGTTGTGGGTCCTAAACTCTGGGCCTGGGTGCTGTCCCTCAGCTCTTCAGCTCATGGCTAGCACTCTACCACTTGAGCCACAGCGCCACTTCTGGCTCTTTTTCTTTTTGCTTTTGTGGTGCTGAGTCTTTAAGCATGTCCACATCCCAGAGCTCCCTTTTGTCCCTATGACATTACAAAATTCTTTTCAATCTTCATATAAATGTAATAGCACAGGTTATAATTACAGAAATTTAACAGTTTTCCTCAATATTGTGGGATTCTTTTATGTCATTGGTTAAATCCATAATTCATTCTTTCACTACTATATAATATTCTGATGGATAACCACATCAAAATTTATGTCCTTTTTATTGTTAATGTGTTTTTGCATTATTTCCCAGTATGACATATGAGAGGTTACTATGTCACTTTAGCTTGAAATCCTCAAGTTTTCTTAGTTTTCTCTTTTTATGCTTATCAGTCTTTATTTCTCAACAACATTTTGGGAAACACTCATTAGAGTGGTTGCTCCAAAATCCATGCAGTCTCAAATCCTTCTGCTCACTCTGCTGATAAATCAAGCACAGTTGCTTCTGTATGCTGTGCTCAGATCAGCAGGACACTTTTTATCTGTTCCACCTTTCCTGTCCTTCTGTCTGCATCACTAGACTAGCTTCAGATGTAGCTGTTACAGTAGCCGCCTCATTTCTCTTTATCACCAAATACCCACCATCGCCACTGTGCTGCAGCAACCCAATGAGTTTACAATAAGCATGTATTGGATAGGTAAATTCATCAACGTGAAAAGAAATTGCTGCAAATTGCTCAGCTCTTGGACTTATAACAGCGGTAGGAGTATGACACAGACATGTGTGTCATAACACCAAGTCTACTACCATCACCACAGACAGTGCCTGCTGAGGAGTCACTCACTCAAAAGCACTGATCCTAGGGGAGGAGTTCTGACACTAGCAGTATCCTGGGAAGGGGTCTCTTTCTATTTGCATACCTGTGTAAGATCTTTGAAGCACCTACCTGATTTATCAATGATGGCATCGATCTCTTCAATCACATCAAAGTAGGCCTCGTTGTTGGTGTATTTCACCCCAGTCCGTCGCCAAGGTACCACGGACAGCTGCCCAGTTGGAAGCTGGTCACCTACATTGGTACTTCCTGAGACAATTGATATTGCTACTTTTAGAATCAAATTGATACTCTTGTGCCAGTTTGACTCTAATATAACCAGAGAACACTTCCCTAGAAGTTTCTCTTCCCTCTGTGTTCATGCACCATCAAACAGCAGACAAGTACTTCTTTATAGGGTAACACTCCATTGTCACCACTGCTCTGTTGCTCCAGCAGAATAAAGGTTTTTTTAAAAAAACCAGCTACCTGTGAAACAGATATCATATTTTTTCAAAGTAACATGAACTGAAGTATCTCAAATTCCACAATAGCTTGCAGCTTTAATAATGTATTGGCTTTCCACAGAGTTGGTAATCTACATATTGTTATAAAATTTTCATGGCTAAAAAGAGCATTTTTGTTTGAGGTAGGTTCTTAAATATATTAATGGTAGGTATTAAAATGTACATGTCAACTTTCTCTATCCCACACTAATACTGAAACTTAGGAAAAGAATATAAATCAGAGCCTTCCCTGTCCTTAAGAACTGTATATCCATTCACTGACCTGCTTTTTTCCAACACATTTACATACAGTTATCAAAAACTATTTTTTTACTTTTAAGATTTTAAACTGAAATAATAAGTATAATTTAAATTCCATTTCCTTCTTCGATTACCTGGATCTTTTTTTTTCTAAAGAAAGAAACAGCAAATTCATAGATATTCAGCATGTTTATAAAACATTTTTATTTTATTTTTTCCAAAGGGTCCTCAAATACTTCCACCTCTAAGTAGGATACTAAGGCTTAAATAACTTCACAATATCCAAAATACTCAAAAAGCTTTTAAGGCTTGAAATGAACTATGGCTAGTGCAAACAGACCAAATCTGTTACTGAGCTAATACCATATACTTTTTTTTTTTTTTTGTCAGTCATGGGCCTGAACTCGGCCTGGGCGCTGTCCCTCAGCTCTTCAGCTCAAGGCTAGCGCTCGACCACTTAAGATACAGCACCACTTCCAGCTTTTTCTGCTTATGTGGTGCTGAGGAATTGAACCCAGGGTTTCATGCATGCAAGGCAAGCACTCTACCACTGAGCCACCTTCCCAGCCCCCTATATACTTTTTAATGATCAAAACTTCACAATACAACCTGTATCTGGCAGGACACATTTTCTGTTGCTCTGTTCTTAAATTTTTTATTTTGTTTTGGTTCTTCTAACATGGCTGCTCTGTGAGCTTTTGCCTTATACACTATAAGAACTAAATATTCCTGGGCATTTCACAGGGCAAATCCTTCTAAAACCCTTGTATGTAATTTTTTTTCCAAAACAATCCTGGCTAGTCTTCAAGTTTATACCATTTTTTCCTTTCTCTTTCCTTTTTCTTCCTTTCTTTTTTGGGGGACAGTGCTAGGGGTTGAACTCAGGTTCTTGCACTTGCTTAGCTGGGGCTCTACTACTTGAATCACACCCCCCAGCCCTACTGTGCTTTAATTTCCAAACAAGTTCTCATGAGTTTTACTCGTGGCTGGCCTCAGACCACAATCCACCTATTAATGCCTCCTGTGTAGCTGGAATTACAGTGTATACCATCATGCCCACCTTGTTAAGATGTGGTCTCACTAGTTTTTTGCTTGGGCAGGCTTTAATTTACATATCAAACAAGACCCCAAAGTAAAACCTTAACAAAGCACAAAGATTACATTGACTAAGTCACTTAAAGTGTGGCAAGTGACAATTGTGAGAACCTATCTTTATATATTAAAAATACATAGACTCCTTCACCTTGTCATGTGTATTTCTGTGATAGCTTTGTATCAGTACAAATTGGTAACTTTTCTAAGGGTCAATTTGGCTCAGTACATGAAAATTCCCTATAATATACATGTATCTTGGTCTAATACTTCCATTTCCAGTATACAAACATTAATCCTTTGTCATTTAAAAGGAAAACAATCATGAACATCAGAAAAAGGACTAAGTAAACAACTTAAAGGCCAGGTTAAGTTTAAATATTTGCATATACATATATACATACACACACACCCACAGAGGATTTGTTACTTAAAATTTTTTTGTCCATCTATTATTTATCTGTGTAGAAAAGATAAAACCAGGCATAGTGACACATGCCTTTAATCCCAGGCCTGGGGTGTGGGTGAGTAGACAGTAGGATCTGGAGTTCAAGTAGGAAGTCTCAAAAAAATTTTTTAAAAAAGAAGAGATAAGGTCATATGTACATAGCTTTTGAGCTTTTTGCTCATCTGATAAAATTATCTGAGACATATCCTAATTATTGCAAATGAGGGAAACCATGGGGAAAAAAAACAAGAGAAAAAGAATGAACTGTATGGAGGATCTAATGAGAGCCTCTTTTTTTTTCCAAAAGTTGGAGTCCATGTTAATATGCTTCATTATATATAGTCTTTTGCACTAAGTGTTTGACGTTTGTGATCTTGAGATCCCTGTTTAGAATATCTTCTACATATTCTAGTTCTTACAGATGAGGGAGATCACGTGACCTGCTTTTCTTTGGGTCTGCCTTACTTCACTCAATATAATTTTTTCCAAGTTTTTCCATTTCTTATGAAAGGAACAATGTTATTCTTTCTGATGGAAGCAGAGAATTCCATTGTGTATATGTACCACATTTTCTTCATCCATGCATCTACCAAGGGGCATTTGGGTTGGTTCCAGATCTTGGCTATTGTAAATAATGCTGCAATGAACATCGTTGTACTGGTGGGTTTAGTGTGGCCTTGTTTGTGGACATTTGGGTAGATTTCCAGACATGGTATTGCTGGGTCATAGGGGAGTTCTATGTGTAGTTTTAAGACGATGCTAACCGAAACAAACCCCAAGATATGGACACAAGTAGTTCTTCTTTGTTGTTGTTTTTAATGTACTATGAGATTGTTTTGTTTCCTTTGTATGTTCTTGCCCCTATGGTATATCTCCTGTTATCACTGTACTTGATATTGGCACCCTGCATCTTGTATAGACATTTGTTCAATGCTGAAACAAAGACACAGGATGACCCATTGCAACAATGATACCCACAAGACAGTACATTGGAAATGAAGTTTACAACTTCGGGAGTGGGGGGAGGAGTGAGGGAGGGAGGGGAGGGAAGGGATAGGGGGAGAACAAAGGAGACAGGAACAATTCTCGACAAGAAATGTACTCATGTAACTGTAACCCCTCTGTACAGCATCTTTACAATAAAATAAAATAAAATTTTAAAAAAGAAGAGATAAGAACTATATACTAAAAAAATGTTAAAAGTAGAGTGGGGCTGGATGCTTACACCTGTAAGCCTACCTACTCAGGAGGCTGAGATCTGAGGATCACAGTTCAAAGCCAGCCCAAACAGGAAAGTCCAGAAGACTCTTATCTCCAATTAATCACCAAAAAGCTGGAAGCAGGGTTGTGGCTCAAGAAGTACAGTGCTAGCCTTGAGCAACAAAAGCTTAGGAACAATGTCCAGGCCCTGAGTTCAAGCCCCAGGATTGACAAGCGTGCACATGCACACACGCACACGTGTGCACACACACACAAAGCATATTGAATATTAAAGTATTTTCATATTCTTTGTGCTTTTCTGTTTCTGAAGCTTTTATAATAATATTTTTCTTCTGTGATCAAACTCCTACTACTACAAATATTATTATTACTATTGTAGTGGCAGGGATTAAAGCCCTTGTACACACCAAGTTAGTAAGTACTCTACCACTGAGCTATGCCCTAAGATCATGAATACCTCTTTTTGTCACTGAAATAAAAGTACCATTTATATAAAACAATATTATTTCAGATCAGACTCAAAGATCATGAAGAAAATAGTGAAGCACTTGAATACTTAAAATTCTAGAAGATTCCAAACAATGTACACACTCCAGTAGCTATATTCAGGGTGGTAGCAGCTCTTTGTCATTGTTCTCCCCACCATACCTGTTATCGTGTTGACCACTGTTCGAAGGATAGTGGGAGGCTTTATCAGTTCTTTGAGGATATTTGACTCAGTAGCCAAGGGAAACCCATTGTCAAGCATCTCTTCCAATACCTCATAAACCACAACCACATTGTCTTTGATCACTGGCTCTGAACAGACTCCAAAATAGTCCTGGTGAAAATATAATACACACATTAATCACTCAGAGATGATTGTAAAAAAAAAAAAAGAGTATTCCTAAGGATCTGTCTGCCTACCATGTTTAGCTGGTGTTTTGGGGACATTCTTCCTCAATGAGGAGACTGGGCAGAGCCATATTTCCCTGAAGCTGCTTAGCTTGGTAGAGAGAGCTTGGACTGGTTTATAGTACTAGAACCATTATATACTTTCTCTAGGAAGTCAACCTCGTAAGGGCAGTTGCCTCTACATGATAATATATAGAGAATAGAAGGCTGAATCTGGATCAACAATTTGAAAAAAAATATTCAAAATCATAGTACTTCATATGACAGAATTGTATATGAAAATCCTTTTAATCCCTCTTTTGTTATTTCTCAATATTCACACATTAAATAAGAGATAAAGAAGGGAGAGATGAAATGAGGGTTGGCTGGTACAGCAGAAAATCTCTTTGGACCATCTCTAATGGTAGAATTCAACAAATTCTTTAGAAGACCATGCTTACATGGTCTGAATTATAATCTTAATTGTCACTCAGTAGGTTAAGTCATGTTAAATAATTTGGGTCTTGACTGATTTAGTGGTAGGATCAGGATGACATCAGGCTGACATACTGGGGTGTTTTAAGAATAAGTATGGTTAAGTGGGGGAGTTGGGGAGGGAAGGGATAGTAGGAGAAAAAACAACAAGCATTACCTTACTCATTACCTTACTCACATAAACCCCTGTACAGCATCTTTACAATAAAATGTTTTGTTTTTTTTTTAAAGAATAAGTATGGTTGGTTAAACTGGGTACCTATGGCTCATGCCTGTAATTCTAGATACTCAAGAGGCAGAGATCTGAGGATGGCAGTTCGAAGCTGTCTCAGCCAGAAAAGTCTATGAGACTCTTATCTCCAATTAACTACAAAAAAGCCAAAATTGGAGCTGTAGCTCAAAGTGGTAAAGCATGAGCCCCAGGACCAACACCAAAAGAACAACAACAACAAAAAATATAATTGGTTAACTGACAGTGTATGAAAGTATCTATACACTAGAGCAATGTATGAAGACCATAAGGATTAAAGAAAAGCTTGTAGTTGGCCAATGTAACATTCTAGCAACGTCAATCTGACTTTTACAGACCCTCTGAGACAGTTGTGCAGCCTTTCTGAGATTCAGTGAGAGCTCTGATTATTAGAAGTCATTTCTTTAGCTAAGCTGAAATCTTCCGCCTAGCTCTACCCCACAGAGCCAGTTTATACAGCAGTCCTGCCATTCTTTGAAGACAAAAACTCAGGACCAAACTCGAGATCCATGTGTGCTGTGGTATGGTTTTCAGATCGTTTCATCACTTGCCAGTTCTTTGACACCCCAAATTGTAAAGACAATACTAGATGCAGTCTAAACTACACCCAGTAATGCTAGGTACCAGTGAAATCCCAATACCCATGGCACTGAGGAGTCAGGAATGTATTTCTAAGGCAAAAAAGGAAGACTAAAGGTGTATGTATCATAGTTCCTTCCCCAGAACAATTTTATTTAGATAATAAAACACTTAGCTTGGGTTTATAAACCTGGTAAGGAGATGGCAAGGCCTTGCAATATGACAAAGTGCTGAACAAAAGCACATGTGCTTCTGTGGCTGAACCCTTCCACCCCCCTGTAAGCACCAGGACAGAATATTCAGACATGTCCATGTGGTTTTGTTTTTGTTGTTTTGGGTTTTTGTGCCAGTATTGGGGTTTGAACTAAGAGCTTAGACATTGTCTCCTTTAGTTTTTTCATTCAAGTTCGGCACTCTACTACTTGAGCCACAGTTCCATTTATGGTTTTTGGTGGTTAATTGGAAGTTGGAGTCTTATGGACATTTCTGCTGGGGCTGTCTCTGAACCTCAATCCTCAGATCTCAGCCTCCTGAGTAGCTAGAATTACAAGAAGAACCACTGGCATGCAGGCAGGACATGCCAACTTTCAACAACTACTTCAAAAACGACTAGCCCTGAAGTCCTGGAATTCAAAACTAGCAACTTTACCTTTGTTTTTCCATCTTCCTTTGTGGTTTGAAATAGATGAAACAGCCTGTTTTTTCACTTCCTACCTTTTAATAATGTACATGCTATTGGCATGGCACTATGAAGCAGCTGTGGAACTTCTCTGATGGGACTGTAACCATAGAAGGGGTAAATACGTGAGGACCTCATAACAGAGTTCAGGAGGAATTTACTCCTAGATTTTCCCCAGAGTGAGGCTTTCCTGTATGTATGCCACATCAAAACTGGAATCCCAGAAAACCACTACCATCAGTGTTTAGTCAGGAAAAAAAACTTTGAAAACAATTTTAATTCTCTTGGGGATGAAAGCAGCTGCAGTCATGTGATGCAGATGTGAGTGCAAATGAAAGAACTCTTTGAGTTGCTTTTGAGCATAAGCCTAGGTCCTTATCTCATTGTGCTAATTGCAGACATCACTCACTCTGATGCAGAGGTTACAGATGGTGAGTGTCAGGGAAAGAACTCTACTGTCTGAACCCAGAATCTGGCGTGTTAAGCAGTGCTCATCTCCTGAAATATCTCATCTCCCCACTACTCTGCTTGTTCAAGATCTGAAGATCAAAAATGAAAACAGTACCTTGCAAAAGGTGTCACAAATTCTTCAGAAACTTATTTCCCAATCCTATGTTTGCAACAGAGCTCATCTTCAGCCCTTACCCAAGCCCAAGGCAAACCATGGACTCACAAATAACCCCCACAGGGAGACTTAAAACTAGGCATTACTTAACGTTTACTGCTTTTCTCTTCCTTTTACTTTTGGCAATACTAGAGTTTTTTTTTTTTTTTTAGGAAACCACACACTTAACACGTTTGATCTAATTAAAGCAATGCAGCTAACAATGGCTAGCATTAAGTCCACCAGATTATTTTTAGCAGTTCTGAGATTTGAACTCGGGACTTCACAATTGCTAGGAAAATACACTACCACTTGAACCATACTTAGCCCTTTTCTTGCTGTATTTTTCAGCTAGGGTCTTAAGATTTTTCCCTCCAGAGGCCAGCCTCAGACCAAAATCTTCTTACATATGACCTCCCATGCAGCTGCCACTGAGCTCACCTTATTGACTAAGATGGGGTCTTGCTAATTTTTTGCTGGGAACGCCTC
Organism: Dipodomys spectabilis; assembly: GCF_019054845.1. NCBI lineage: Eukaryota > Metazoa > Chordata > Mammalia > Rodentia > Heteromyidae > Dipodomys > Dipodomys spectabilis. Next base: position 3,912,556 of record NW_024870729.1, on the reverse strand, counting down.
CATCAATGATCCTTCTTATCTCCAGCTCTTGAGTAGCTGGAATTGTAATTGTGAGCCACCATGCCAGGCTCAATTTGTCATTTTGGATGTAGCCAATTCAGCAAACAGAATTAAAAATCTCATCAAATAGATGGAGAAAGCAAATAACATTTGTATTTAAAATTCTAAAAATTTTCTTAACTTAAAAAAAATTTCTATGCCGGGCACTAGTGGCTCATGCCTGTAATCCTAGCTACTCAGGGAGCTGAGATCTGAGGATCGCAGTTCAAAGCCAGCCCCGGCAGGAAAGTCCAAGAGACTCTTATCTCCAATAAACCACCAGAAAACTGGGAGTGGTACTGTGGCTCAAGTGGTAGAGCGCTAGCCTTGAGCCGAAGAGCTGAGGGACAGTGCCCAGGCCCAGAGTTTAAGTCCCACGACCAGGAAAAAAAAAAATTCTAGGCCAGGTGCCAGTGGCTTACACCCATAATCCTAGTTACTAAGGAGGCTGAGATCTGAGGATCATGGTTCAAATCCAGCCCAGGCAGAAAAGTCCCTGTGAGACTTTCATCTCCAATTAACCACTCAAAAAGTGGAAATGGTGCTATGACTCAAAGTGGTAGAGTACTAGCCTTCAGCAAAAGAGCTCAGGGACAGTGCCTAGGCCCTGAGTTCAAGCCCCACAACTGACAAAAAAAAAAAAATTCTAGCCAGGTGCTGGTGCCTCATGCCTGTAATCCTAGCTACTCAGGAGGCTGAGATCTGAGAATTATGGTTCAAAGCCGGCCCAAGCAAGGTAGTCCATGTGATTCTTAATATTCAATTAACCACCAACAAGCTGAAAGTGAAGCTGTGTGGATCCAGTAGTAGATCCCTGAGCAGAAAAGCCAAGGGATAGCACCTAGGATCTGAGATAAAGACTAAGGACACACACACACACACACACACACACACACACACACACACACACTTCTTAACACTAACAGACATAGGACTATATATACATTTTACAGGTTACATAAACTTTTCTATATTCACAAACCTGGAATGTGTCCACTACTCGGTGAAGGAACTCAATGACAAACAGAGGTGGGACCTCTGTCTGGATCACAGCCACAAAGAAGATCTTGTGGCGGTAAACACTTAGGAGATAGTGATGAGGGGTAGGGATGACTGGAGGCACATTTTCTGCCTCAGTAGCTCTCTCCTGTGCCTCAAAAAAGTAATCACAAACAGAACGGCTGACCACACTTTTCCAATGTTTCTCCAAGAAAATGTCTCCAGAGGAGTTGATCAAGAAAAGACTATGAATCATGGCGGAGATTATGGATGAGAGATGGAAGTCTTTTTAGTCAGAAAGCCTTTTGACTCTTAAAAGTCTTCAACCCTAAAAACAAAAGAAGTTTCATTCAGTTCCATTTAAACAAAACACCTTCCTCATCTTTCCCAGTGGTCCAAGATTGCACATTTTTCAAAATTAGGCTTAAGTCTTTCTGTATTATATAAGCTTGAAGAATCCTTCCCACAATTCTTATTATCTTATTTATTTTTGTGCTGGGTCCTGGGACCTGAACTCAGGGTCTGTCCTTTAAGTTTTGTCCAGCTTTTTGATGGCTAATTGTACACAGAGTCTCCCATATTTTCTTCAGTGATTTTCAGATCTCAGCCTCCTAAGAATCCTCCTAAGGACTACAGGTATGAGCTCCAGGTGCTGGGCCTTCCTAAGAATTGCCACGATGATTAACAGCCATATCATTGTACTCAATTACCTTTTCTAGTGCCTGAATTATATCCATTTGAAATACTGCTTCATGTTGGATTCCTGTTTTCAACTGAGAAAAGGGGACAGAGCCTCTGCCTCAGTTTTTGTTGCCTTACTGCTGCACAATATCTTCCTGCACACTGATAAGCTTTAAAGAAAACTGGTGACTTTGCAATCATTATTTTGGGCACAATTCACATATACCCAAGAAATGTGAGGCTTAATATAGTAGGGGCTGAGGAGGTGGAATTCAGTAGTAGAGACATGCTAATGACACCATGGGTCCCCAGAAAAGGAAAAAAAAAATAAACATGTTAGTCACTAGCTAAATGGGGCCAATGAGCATTTGCACTGTGGGTGGTTGAGAATGTGCTGTTAGATATACAACAGTGGACACTAGTAGTAGCTCACACCTGTAATCGTAGATACTCAGAAGGGTGACATCTGAGGACTGTGGCTCAAAGCCAGCAGGAAAATCTTTGAGACTCTTATCTCCAATGAATGATAAAAAAAAAAAAGCTAGAAATGGAGCCTGTGGCTCAAGTGTAGAGTGCTAGCCTTGAGCAAAAAAGCTCAAGGCCCAAGTCCTGAATTCAAGCCCTAGGACCAGCATGCGCACACATGCACACGTGCACACGTGCATGTGGGCACGTGCACACACACGCGCGCGCGCACACACACACACACAAAGTAAGATATACAATAGATTTCTGAAGGCTTTAGGTAGTAAAAGAATTTTAAATATCTCATCAATTAATCTAATACTGATTGTATTTTGTAATAATGTTTTAATATATTGAGTTAACTAAAATATACTAAAAATTAATCTGCTTAATATAGATACTAGAAAATGTAAAATTACATATGTGGTGTGCTTTGTATCTCTAATGCCTATGGGATGGTAGGGTGCCATTGTGGTCTTGATTCAAGACCCCCTTCCTCTGAGCACTTGTTTGCACTAATCTCTTACTGGGTGCCAAAAAAGAAAGGGGAGAGGGAAAGGGGAGAGAGGAGGGAAGAAGGAGAGAGGGAGGAAGGGAGGGAGAGAGGGAGAGTGGGAGAGAGGAAGGAAGGAAGGAAGGAAGGAAGGAAGGAAGGGAGGGAGGGAGGGAGGGAGGGAGGGAGGGAGGGAGGGAGGGAAGAAAAGAAGAAGAAGAAAAAAAAAATACCACCTCTGGAGGACCCCAGGTCTCTCAGGCTGCAGCATCTCTAAGGTGCTAGCTGCCAGGACAAGGTCCACGCTGGTGGACCTTTGGCAGAGGCCTGTTGCACCAAGCGTCCGGGGTGAGCTTAGTCACTGGAGGAGATCGCCAACAGGAGGCGAGGCGGGCCCCAGGGGGCTTATTTCTGCGCTGGTCCCAAGCGGTAGCATGCCAACCAATGATGGAGGCCCTTCGGGGAGCGGGTGGGCCGACAGTGGAAGATAGAAGGTGGGGATTTAAAACCAGCGCATATCTCGAGGGTGAAAGGGACCGGGTACCAGGGCCTGGCCAGCTATCACACAAGCGTTGCCATGGCAACAATGTTCCCTTCTTTCTCCGCCATCCGGTAGGAGAGGACCACCTCCTCGAGCCCACTACTCTATCCCTTACCTTCTCCCATCGCCAGCCGAAGCCCTGAGGGTCCAGCCAGCGCCGCCTCGTGACTCTGCCACGCCCCGCGCCCACGCCCTGACCCTCGCATTCCCCACCCCCGCCTCGGCCAGGGTCGCAGTTCCACTCACCCGCGGAGCTCCTCGCAGCGCCCAACGCTCAGCCGTGCAGAACGCTCCGCCCCCCGCGCTTACCGGACGCCGCTCGCACGCTGATTGGCTGGCAGCCCGCTGCGACCCAGCTCTGACGGCCTCTGATTGGGCATCGGGGATCCGTTCCTCTCCTCTGATTGGTCGCCGTTCGGGGCTGATCCCGTGATAGGGCTCGAGCCCCGTATTGGCCCTTGTGGAGAGGCCGGTAAACCGGATTATTGCGGCTCGGTAGCTGAGAGACCCGATTAGAGGACAAGGGCGGTCTTCCGGCTCTCTGGGAGCCAGTCATCCAGTCACAAAGTACTCGCTCGGCCTCAGGACTGCCACCTGCGTAATTGCGGCTGCGCCTCCCTGGGGACGCCCAGGATATGCAATGGGAAGGAAAGGGCTTGTTCAAGAGCACGGTTTATTCCACAGCACCTCTTGCGTAAGCAATCATTACATAGGTGCGTTTACAAAAAGACAGCCTTTTCATTTATGTGCATTGCTTAAGCCACACGTGCTTGGCTGCACAACCTCTCATCCAGAACTCTGGACCAAGATTCAGGAGACATCTTCCCACCCCACCTACACCACCACCTGCCTGTCCTTGACATAGCACTCACCTTTCAGGATCTCAGTTTCCACGTCTGAAAATGAAGGGGTTGGGCAAGTCTCTCTCCAAATTGCTTTGGAACTGTAGAAACTGATCCTATCATAAGTGGTTCAAGTCACTATGATTCACAAAAAGCAAGGCATTAAGGAAGAGGAAGTGTGGAAAGGGTTGGCCCAAGTTCCTAGCATCCTATCTAGACCTCAGTATGCACTTTGGTAAAGCAAAATGTGGGTAGAAGGTCCTTCGTGCACAATGCCTTTGTTGAAAGTGGTATGGATTGTTGTTTGTCATACATGCAGAGGATAGATAATCGTCTGATTCAGAAGAAAAGGAGAAGAGCTGAAAGAATGGCTGGATGCTGCAGTATTGTGTAAACTGAGCAGCTGTGGTGTCTGAGTGCTGAAGTCAGAATCTGGGTCAAATACTTCCCACCCATATAACCTTGAGAAGGTACTTTCACTTTTCCAACTTCAAGTTTCTTCTCAAATTAGGACACTAATATTCCCTGCTTCAATAGAGTGGTTGTGAGAGGGTTGTGTTGGAAAAGTGTTAGCAATTGCTATTACCTAATAAACATTACAAGACACAGTAATATATATTACTATGTGTCTGTGACCCAGAAATACAATCTCTGCCATGAGCATTTCTCATTCATTTACTGAGTTAACATTTACTAAAGATGCTGTAATGATTGCTACCACAAGTCTAACTGGCAAAACAAATAAATAGTTATAATACACTGAAGACATCCAGAAACATCTGAAAGATGTGCTGGGAGAGAGGACTGATCTAGAGATGTCCTTCTAAACTGAAACCTGAAAATGCATGTGAGTTCTGCAGAAGAAGGAATGCAAGGATATGGGAAAGAGTACCAATGGGATGTCCTGGAGAGCTGAGCTAGAATGGGAGAATGAGTGCAGGAGATGAGATCAGGAAGGTACATAGGAACCAGGTAGTTGTCAGACTCAGAATAACTGTATTTACAGAACACTGAGTTGGGTATCGCCCATTAATTCTATTTAATTTTAAATTTGTACAAATTTTAAATTTGTACAAAGAGGTTTAAATTCAACCTATCAATTTATGAATACATTTTGATCAATGTCACTTCACTCTATCATTCTCTTCCATCTCTTCCAACCCATCTATCCCCTCAAGTTACCTGTTTCCATTCTCACATGTACATTGAGTGAGTATTCTGACTGTATTTGTCCATACTTCCTCACTCCATTTGTCTTTCTCCATCCTTGACCTGCCCTCCTGACAACAGTATTCAGTTCATTAAACTAAGTTAGTTGCTCAGGTTGGTCCTGATCTCTTATGTTCAAATGATGCTCCTGGTTAAGCCTCCCAAGCATTTGAGACTATAAGAGTATTCAGTGAACCTTCCTGTATGGCAAGCTATGTTCTAAGACATGGATATATCACATCACTAAAGTCTGGCATGGTGGCTCACACCTACAATCTCAGCTACTTGAGAAGCAGGGATTTGTGGTAAGATTGAGATTTGAAACCAGCAGAGCAAAAAGTTTGAAAGACCTAACTTCAGTCAATAGTTCAGTCTACTGTGGAAATCACTGGTAAACCAAATGTTCTTTACTGAATGGCCACCATGGAGGGTCCTATCCAGAGGCCTAGCTTATACCTCAGGGTTGAGATGTTCCATACTTTATGTGTGGAATATTGTCCCTTTGTCATACTCAGTATATATAACTTCCTGAGTGCGGGAACACTTTAAATGACAATGACCCTTGATATTTTATCTCCAACACTAACCCCTTCACAAGCACTCAGACCCATATATACAGTCACAAATTCCTAGTTCACAACTCCAATTATGTCTCTCAGACACTATAATAGACCCAAAGGGAAACAGAGTTAGTCTGTTCTTTCTCCAGCTCTAGTTCACATCTAATTGTTTTTTTTTTGTATGTGTGTGTGTGTCCGGTCGTGGGGCCTGAACTCTGAACCTGGGTGCTGTCCCTCAGCTCTTCAGCTCAAGGCTAGCGCTCTACCACTTGAGCCACAGCGCCACTTCTGGCTTTTTTCTTTTTTCTTATGTGGTGCTGAGGAATGGAACCCAGGGCCTTATGCATGCAAGGCAAGCGCTCTACCACTGAGCCACCTTCCCAGCCCACATCTAATTTTTTGTATCCTATCAGTGACCCAATATTAACACAACTGCTTCAACCAATACCCACAAATCATCCTTAAATCCTCACCTGTCATCTGATTCAGAGGCAAAACATGTTGACTCCACCTCTAAATGTCAACTCTATTTTTCCTTTCCAAATTCAGGCCACTATCACCTCTGGCTTGAAAGACTGTAACCTCTTCTGCACTCATCTTTCTGCTCTATTTCCACACTCTTTAATACCTTCTAAAACTAGAAACATCTGCAGCTTGGGTTTATCCTTGTATTCTCATACCATAAAAACAAATATCTTCATCTGTCCTCCCCTCTATCTCCAGTTGACTCTCTTGACACTTCTATATCCTTTAGTCCAAGTTCCCAGCTTCTGGGCCTAGAAAATGTTTTCCTTTGCCTGGAAGGCTTTCCCCCTGTCTCCACATAGCCAACCCTTGTTTTTCCTTGAGGTCATCTTATGTTACAGCTGCAGTTTGGCTCTGAAGTCCTCTCCCAAGGCTCCATAGGTTAAAAAGACTTGGCACCATTGTGAGGTGGTGGAAACTTTGAGATGTAGATCCTAGTGGAAATTCTGGAGGATGTTTCCATGAATGGGATCGTGAGATTCAGTTTCCTTTCTTTTCCAGGCTAAGGAATAAGTAGTTTTGCTCTGCTTTATGCTTCTACCACAATGTATTGCCTTGCTATGAGCCAAAATCAACAGGTCCAAGGATAGACTGAAACCTCTGAGACTTACCAGAAGCAGAGCTTTTCTTTTGGTAAGATGAGTATCTCCAGAAATTTGTTGCAGTAATGGGAATCTAACAGTTACTTTCTTAGGTAGTCTTCTATTTCCCCTTTATCTAAAGCTAGCCCCCATCTTGATCATCTCATATCCAACTAGGTATTCTGTCTTATTTATAGCATCATACAGCTTGTAATTATGGTGCTATTTCTCTGTTGTCTTTTTCTTTGTTTGTCTTCCTGTTTGCAATATGTGTACCTTGGGACAAGCACTGTACATATCTTGCCCTCAAGAGATCTCAATAAATGGTTTCTGACTAAATAGAATGTTCACCTGTTGGTGATGGAGAGATATCTACTCTAAAAAGCATAACATGACAACCTGGTATGGTGCACTCTTGTAATCCAAGCTATTCAGGATGCAAAGATAGGACGATCACAATCTGAGGTCAGCCTTGGCAAAGTTAGCAAGCAACCCTTTCTGCCAAACAATAAAAAGCAAAAGAGGTGGAGGCATGACTGAAATGGTAGCGCACCTGCCCAGCAAGTTCAAGGTCCTAAGTTCAATCACCAGCATCACCAGAAAAAGGAAGTATGATCTGTCCAAACACCTGACTCCTGACACTGTATGGATGCAATTGATAGCAGTTTACCAGTGATACACACTTAGCTTCTGAAGGAGGAAGGCACTGAATGCCTGGCAGGGTCCATGTTGTTGCTCTCTGGAGTAGAGAATAGTATCTATGAAAAGCTGGCTTGGTAGTGACAAGATAGTGAGATGCCACTTCTGCCCTTTAGGGCACATGATGAGCTGATTTGAATAATAAGGTGAAGACCTGCAGCTTTCTGTAGGCAGGTGAGTAAGGTATCTAGTGCAAGCTGGTCACTTAGGCTTTGTTAAACCATCATTTGAAGTTTTAGGTTTTATAATACATGGACCTAGGCTCTGAGCAAGAGACTGAACATGCCCGCCACAGTGGGGAAAGGATGATACTGTTTCATTACATGACTATGAGTCCTGCAGTGTTATATGTACACTCTACTAGGTGAGCAGATCTAGAGAGGCAGCTAGTACAAAACTGTTATTCAATGAAACTGAATTCATATTTTTATCCTACAGGAGAACCAATGGGGATTATATTCAACCATGAATAACAGAAAAGCCACATAACACTGGCTCAAATAAGAAAGGGATTTATTTTTTCTTGTATATTATGAGAAGTCTGGAAATGGTAAGTCCAGGACAGCAATGATAGTTTCCAGCCAGGGTTAGTTTGTTGAATTTTTTTTTTTTGGGGGGGGGTCTGGTCGTGGGGCCTGAACTCTGGGCCTGGGTGCTGTCCCTCAGCTCTTCAGCTCAAGGCTAGCGCTCTACCACTTGAGCCACAGCGCCACTTCCGGCTTTTTTCTTTTTGCTTATGTGGTGCTGAGGAATCGAACCCAGGGCCTCGAGCATGCAAGGCTAGAGCTCTACCACTGAGCCACCTTCCCAGCCCCAGTTTGTTGAATTTTTTTAAGCTACTCATTCCACCATCACAGCGCAGAGCTTTTATTCCCATAGAATATTGTTGCTGTGGTTCCCTTTATTAGGTTATCTTCCAGGCAAGAAGGGAGAAAAGATAAAGAAAAAATGGACATGAGCCAATTGAATCACTTTTTAAACTAATGACTTCTCCTGGAGTCCCACTCATGCTCTATTGCTCAGAATTGAACTAAAAGAGGTTCTGGGATTGGTTTTAGTTTAGTTGTTTATCTTTATTTTTAATACCTGCTCTCTCTTTCAGAATTGTTAATAAAGGAATGCCGGATAGGCAGCTAACTGCTCACAGTTAGCTGGTGAGAACCGAGCAAATATAAACAAACGGAGAGAAGATAGAGGATTTTAAAATAGACACACAAACGAAGGCTTAGTGAAGGCAGGCAAGACTGCTTTGATCGTTTTATTGGAGAAAAAACACACAAATATATCCAGAGTAACAAGAATCCTAGCAAGTGATGGCCAAGGCGTTTGCCTTGAATAGCTACAATTACAGGCATGAGCCACGGATGCCTGAATGGACTGTTATCCTTAAAGCCTTTTTTTTTTTTTTTTTTTTTTGGCGGTTGTGGGACCTGAACTCTGGGCCTGGGCGTTGCCCCTCAGGTCTTCAGCTCAAAGCTAGCGCTCTACCATTTGAGCCACAGCGCCACTTCTGGCTTTATCTGCTTATGTGGTGCTGAGGAATCAAACCCAGGGCCTTGCGAGGCAAATACTCTGCTACTGAGCCACCTTTCCAGTCCTATCCTTAAAGCCTTTTGCAACTCTAAATTTGTTATAATAAAAGTGGTCTTAAAATTTAAGGGGAAATATTTTTAGGCAGATGAAAACACATAGGAAACAAAGCAGAAGTGACTTCTGTCCCTTTGGCCAAAATCTATGTTCCCATGTGGCCCCTGAGCTCCTACAAGATTTCACGTATAGTTTCATATGTGGTATAATGTATTTATGAGTAAAATTCAGGTTACAGATAAACCATGAGTATTGTCAGAAATTAAAAGTGGTTATTTCATAACAATAATCTCCAACTCACTTTTTGAAAATGGTCAAATTACTTCTGGACACCAGAAGCTTCACTTTTGTAATGCTAACTCAGCAGGAGGCTGAGATCTAAGGATCACAGTTCAAAATCAGCCCAGGCAAACAAATCCTCAAGACTCTTATCTCCAATTAACCAGTAAAAAGCTAGAAGTGGAGGTATGGCTCATGTAATAGAGCACAAGTTGTAAGTGAAAAGCTAAGTGACAGAGCAAGCCCTGAGTTCAAGGCTCACACCATCACAAACACAAAAAAGCCCTGTGTAACCATCATTTGAAATCACTTGAAATGTTCTTAATGAATTTCTTCCAAAATTTACACTGAGAGAAAAAGGGAGCTCTGACAGCAAAACAAGTGTTTGGAGCAACATACTTATTTTCTAGATAGTTATTTGGATAAAAATTATTCTCGGAGGAGAACACACAAACCTTCACTTTGCAAACACTGGTTTCCTGTGTGCCAGACTTGGCTACTTCCTGTTTATCAAGTGTAATTGTTAGTAATTGAAAGCAAAGGTCAGCAAAACATAACCTCTCATCAGTCATCAGCTGAACTTCCTTTTTTAACATATATTTAGTTAGCATAAAAAATGGTTTCCAAAGTTAAAAGTCATTCGGTAATTTTGTTTTTAAATTTAGTTTTATTGTCAAGATGATGTACAGAGGGGTTAGTTACATAAGGTAGTGAGTACATTTCTTGTCGAATTTGTTACCCCCTTTCTCATTTTTCTCCCACTTATCCTTGCCCCCCAGCACCTCCCCACCCCCCTCAAGTTGTAGAGTTCATTTCCAACATACTGTCTTTTCAGTATTGCCGTTACATTGGTTCATTCTTTGTCCTTTGTCTCATCATTTTGTTGTTACCCTTGCCTTCCCTAATTCAGATGAACGTATATACAATACCCAGGGTACCAAAATCAAATTCAGTGACAACAGGTGATAAACCATATGGAACCCCCCCCCCAAAAAAAATCACATAGTACATTAAAAACAACAACAATAAAGCTATGTCTTAGAGATTGGTAATTACTTTTTTGTATGTGATAGTACTGGGGTCTGAACCCAATGCTCAGGCACTCCTTTTCAAGGCTGGTGCTTGATTACTTTTTCTTTTTTCTTTTCCTTTTTTCTTTTTTGCCAGTCCTGGGGCTTGAACTCAGGGCTTGGGCACTGTCCCTGAGTTTTGTGCTCAAGACTAGCACTCTAGCATTTTGAGCCAAAGATCTACTTCCGTGTGTTTGTGTGTGTGTGTGTGTTGTGGTGGTAGTGATGAAGTCTCACGACTTTCCTGCTAGGATGGCTTTGAACCTCCATCCTTAAATCTTTTTTTCTGGGGGGGGGGGGGGGGGTCTGGACGTCGGGCCTGAACTCTGGGCCTGGGCACTGTCCCTCAGCTTTCAGCTCAAGGCTAGCGCTCTACCACTTGAGCCACAGCACCACTTCCGGCTTTTTTTTTCTGCTTATGTGGTGCTGAGGAATTGAACCCAGGGCCTCAGGCATGCAAGGCAAGCACTCTACCACTGAGCCACCTTCCCAGCCCCCAATTTTTTTTTTAACCGCAGTATTGAGCTCCCAATGAGCTAAATCTCTAACCTCTTGATAGTTACAAATTTTATTAAACTCAAATATATTCACTAGCATTCACTTTTTTTTAACGAATGCCCTATTTTCCTCACCCACCCAGAATGTGAAACTGAAATGTTTTTGTCTACATAATTCGTTTTCTCTGTCTATACCACTGACCCATCATCTACACTGTTCTCTGCGCAGCCTGCCCTCATTTTTGCCTCTTCTCTCACCGCTATAACCTTTTGATTTGCCAATAGATCTTGAAAACACCATCTGTTCCCATTTCAGCAGGCTCTGGGCAGATTACAGGTGCAGGATAGGATTCTTGTTTTTGAAACCCCAACATTGACATGGCAACCAGATATTTTTCTAAATGTTTCATAAAGTTCCTCTATAGTCAAGAGAAAGTAAAGACTATGCAGGAATTCACTAAGGGTAATACAAAAAAATACATATATTTAAAATGGAAGTGCCTGGGAAAAGGACAGGTCGTTAACTGTTTTAGGCCTCAGAGACCGCAGGGGCGCGAGGGCCCGCGGTGACGCCGCGCTGCGCCAGGTGGCGCTGTTGGGCCTAGCGGCCCGGCTCGCTGCGTGCTAGACGGAACCGAGTTTTCCGGGCGCTACGCTGCCCCCGAGAGCGACTACGGCGGTGACTCCCACAGCGAGGCAAAGGCAGAAGGCGGCGGCCTGGGTGCCACGAGAGGAGCGAGCGCCCAGGCTTCAGCGGCGTGTGCGGCGACGCCCCGCACGCGGCGACACCCCTGGGATGGGCATTGCTGCTGGGGTACAAAAAGGGGCGACGAAAGCACACGCCTTTCATCCCCGCAGACAAAGAGGTGGCTTTTTCCCACAACAGCTGCCAGCGCTACACACGCCATACGGCGAGGCCGCAGGCGGGGCGACGCGATGTCGGGACCCGGACAGCGCCGACTCACAGGGAGCGACGGTTGCCATGGTGACCGGCCAGCATCCGAGAGCGGCTGAAAGGACCCATTGTTCTGGGCCGGGCTGCCCGGGTGGCGCCTGTTCCTGAGTGCCACCTTCAAACACCTCCTCCTCCGCGCTAGGCGGCCCGGGACGGCGGCCGGGACGGTGGCCAGGGGGGCCATTCCGGAAGGTCGCGCCGGTATCGCAGACCTCGGGGCGCGGCGCCACCGCGGCTCCCACTGCGCGCGGGGGTCAGGCGCGGCCGCCGCCAGGCCCGCGTGGGTCCTAGGCGCGCGTCGCTCCTCGGGGGAGGCCGCTGCCGGCGCCGGCCGTGACTCCATGCTTGCTGAGGTTTGGGGCGGGGGTTCCTACCACACGCACGGGGTTCAGAGCCTGAGCCCAAAGAGGACGGAAAGGAACCGAGTGGTGGCGCGCTGTGGCCTGTAGGAGCAACCATTGGAAGGGACCCAAAAGTCGGTCCCCAGCGCTGGCTAAATCCTGGGGTCGGGGGTTGAAGCCCGAGGCAGCTCACTGCGCACCTGGGGAGACCGCTCCACAGCTCCTCCGTAGGAGTGAGTGTGGGTGCGGGTGTGGCTAGGTGTTGCTTTCGTTGAGTCCAGGATATAGAATGGGGGAGAGGAGAATTTCCACCGTATAATCATTTATGTATTTTGGCTTATGCCTTGTAAATTACGTACTATCTGTAAACACAATCAACTAGGAATTCAAAATAAATTTGCATGTTTGCTACCTGATGACATTTGGGACTCTGCAGGAGACCTCTAAACTTAAACAAAACGCTTTAATATTCACTTTTCAATACACATGCACAAATACATTCAGTGCACAATAGGTAAAGGCAGTCGGAGTGATAAACAGGAGAGTAGGAAGATGGAAGATAACTGAGGAAAACGTCATAATCTGTTAGCTTTCTGACACTGATGAAATACCTGATATAACCAATTTATAAGGAATGAAGGATTGACCCCCCCACCTTGTCACCTGTTTCCTTCCTTTCTCCTCCTAATAAGGAAGAGATGTTCGTTTTGGCTCTGGATTTCAGCGGTTTCAAACCATGGAGTTCTATTCCTGTGGTTGCAAACTATTTCATGGCCAAAGCACATGGTGAAGAGATGCTCACTTCATGGCAATGGGAAGCAAATAAAAAGAAGGGGCCCAAGAACCAATTTTCCTTTTGAGGTCATGCTTCCAAAGTCCTAACTTCCTCGCATTAGGCCCCACTGCTAAAAGTTCCACTCCTTCCAGTAGTACCAAGGACTTGGGCCAAGCTTTTAAAAAATAGGACTTTGGAAGACACTTCCAGATCTAAATTACAGCTCCATCTATTTTGTCAATGGAGCCCCTAAATTAAACAAATATGTCATTTCATTGGAGCCATTTTCCTAATTACAAAACTACATCATTAATAAAGTAATGAACTTTTGGACTTCAATATCATAGATTATCTTTCTACACAAATGTTTGGCAGTGAGTTACTGAATAAAGTTGATAGGGAGTTAATATCTCTTGCACACTTACTGTGTGGTTCATTTAACACAGTTAAGATATATTATTTCATCTTCAATACAAACTTCCTGTTACACAAGTGAACAGAAGTGTTCGTTGATGGGTTAATAGCATACAACTAAAAAAGGTGGAGTCAGTATTTGAATTCACAATCAACTGGCCCTAAACGTGGTCTCTAACTTCTACATATTATTTTTTTCTTTTTTCTTTTTTGTCTGTGGTGAGGCTTGAACTCTGGGCCTGGGCGCTGTCCTTGTGCTCTTCAGCTCAAGGCAAGTGCTCTACTACTTGAGCCACAGTGCAACTTCTGGTTTTCTAGTGATTTATTAGAGATAAGAGTCTCAGGGACTTCCCTGCCTGGGCTGGCTTTGTACCACAATCCTCAGATCTTAGCCTCCTGAGTAGCTAGGATTACAGGCATGAGCCACCAGTGCCCAGCTTACATATTACTTTTAAGTTATGGTAAAAAGCCAGGCTCCATATGATTCTCCTTAGTCATGTGGATCTACAAACAATAAAGGATGTCCTAAGATTGTGAGTGAGATGATGTTTGAGGAAACAGTTCTAAAAAGTGTAGAGCATTTATACATTTTAACACATTATACCTTGGATATGTAGATAACAGATGGTGTACAATGTAGATTTTTTTTTAAACATATGGTGGTATTGGAGTTTGAACTCAGAGACTCATGTTTGCTAAGCAGATACTCCTGTATTACTTGAGCCATGCCCCTAGCTTCCTCCTCCCTCTTTTTAGATTCTCACATTTTTACACTAGGGCTGGCCTCAAGCCATTATCCTATCTCCCCCTTCCAGGTGGCTGGCATTAAAAGCCATGAGCCATCATACCTGGCCACAAATGTAATTTTTATTTCAATGTTATTTACAAAGCTTTATTGGAATATAGCTATATTAACTGATGGACATATTGTCTATAACTGATTTTGTGTTCCTATGACAGAGTTGAGTATTTGTAATAGATTGTATGGCTCACAACATTTTAATTTTTTGCTGAGAGACTGGCTTTGATGGGGGTTTACCAATGAAAGAATTGACAGATAACCAAGAGTGAACAAGGATGAAGATAATCAGTTATCTGCATGTATAGAAATAGAATAATGAAACCTAGTAAGTTTTTTTAGGAAGAGGGAGTGGAAGAGCAATAGGAAGGGAATACATTGTATATATGCATGCAAATGTAAAAATGAAACCCCTTTTGTACAACTAACCTGTGCTAATAAAATTTCTTGTTACTACCTAGTCTTTAGAGATATATTTGCTGGTCCTTGATCTGTAGTGATAGCTGTGTATGCCAGAATGGCAAAAGAGGAAAGGAGCTTTATAATTTAAAAATGATATTCCTTTAGGGGGTCAGTGGCTTATACCTAAAATCCTAGCTACTTAGGAGGCTGAGAACTAAGGATTGCAGTTCAAAGTCAGCCTGGGCCAGGCGCTGGTGGCTCATGCCTGTAATCCTACCTACTTAGGAGGCTGAGATCTGAGGATCACGGTTCAAATCCAACCCGGGCAGGAAAGACCGCGAGACTCCTATCTCCAATAAACCACCAGAAAACCAGAAGTGGCTCTGTGGCTCAAGTGGGAGAGCGCTTGCCTTGAGCTGAAGAGCTGAGGGACAGCGCTTAGGCCTAGAGTTCAAGCCCCACAACTGACCCCCCCCCCAAAAAAAAAAAAAAAGTCAGCCTGGGCAGGAAAGCCCATGAGACCTTTTTTGTTGTTGCTGTTAATATAAAGGTGATGTACAGAGGAGTTATAGTTACGTAAGTCAGGTGAAGAATGTATTTCTTTTTTTTAATCTTTGGAAAATTTTTATTGTTTAAACACCATAAGATATTACTTGCAGCTGATGAAAAGGAAAAAATGTTAAATCTATGTTATCATCTGATTGTCTAGGTAAAATTCTCTAAGATTCAAATTAGTGACATATCTTTACTTTGTGTGGATTTATGAGTCTTAAAGCAAAAAGTATTCTAAACAAAACATTCCATGTGAGAGCACAAAAAGTGCATTTCTTTTTTAGGCAATGTACCCCTTTCTCTCCCATGAGACTCTTATCTCCAAGAAAATACCAAAAAGTGAGAAGTGGGCTGTGGCTCAAGTGGTAGAGTGCTAGCCTTAAGTAATTGGAACTAGCTTAGAAAGATGACACTACTGTTTTCCTTAGATTTCAAAGAATTGTGTTCTTTGCAAGTTCTAGCTAGGCTGGGCACCAGTGGCTCATGCCTGTAATCCTAGCTGCTAAGCAGGCTGAGATCTGAGGATTGTGGTTCAAAGCTAGCCCAGGCAGGAAAGTCCATGATACTCATCTCCAATCAACAACCAGAAAACCAAAAGTGGTACTATGGCTCAAGTGGTAGAGTGCTCACCTTGAGCTGAAGTGCTGAGGGACAGCACCAGAGTTCTGGCTAGAGTATGCTGGAGATTGATTCCAGGGCACAGGACCTATACTTGCTAGGCAGGTGCTCTGTCAATTCAGCCAAGCCTCTAGATTTTTGGCTTTTATTTTTCAGAAAGTTTCTCAAGCTTTTTGCCTTGGCTGACATTAGATGGTAATGCTCATACATCCACTTCAGCATAGCTGGGATTATAGGTATGAATCATGGACCTAGCTGTAAGGTTCAGCCTAAAGGAGACCACTGTGTGATTCAGGAAGAAAAAAGTCCATTGAGGGGAGAGTATAACTGCTGGGCTGCACAAGATGGAGGTTACAGGAGGTACAAGGGATGTAGGGAAGGGAAAAGGAAAAGAGAGGGGAAGGGGCAAGGGAAAGGCTGCAAAGGGACCACAGGCAAAAAAAGCAGGGGTCAGAACTAATGATGTAGACTGATAAATAGGGAGAGGGCAGGGAGTAAGAGTAGCCCCAGTGAAGACTGCCCCCCCCCCCCGCCAGGTGCAACAGTTACCTGGGTTACAAATTCTGGATGGGGGACATCTAGGGAAGGGGCGAAGTGTGAACCCAGTAAGAACAATGGGGAAGGGGCCATTTTTCCTGTGCTGACCTAACACTAGCCGTTCTTCTTATTTGGTTGGTTGTTCTTAAGAGTCTTGTCTTGAAGCTACCCTTGCCTGGGTTGGCCTTAAGCTTGTGATCCTTCTGCATCAACTTTGTGGATGGCTGAGATTACCAGCATGGGCCACAACACCTGGCTTTAAAATGAGCATTTTTGTAATATTTCAGGAAGTAATACAGATAACTTCAAATTATTTTCAGATATCATAAACAAAATAAGACTAGAAAATTTATTTGAAGTTCATATATAAGATCATAGATGAATTTTAGAGGCTATTTTACTTATTTTGATATATATTGCTTTTTATTAGCATAGATAGGCTATATAAAATTATATATAATATATATGTGTATATATATATGTATATATATATATATATATATGTTCCAGCCAGGCACTGATGACTGAGATTTGGAGGATTGAGGTTTGAGCCTAGCCTGGACAGAAAAGTTCACTAGACTCCATCTCCAAAATAACCAGCAAAAACCAGGACATGGCCCAAGTGGTAGAACATGAATGAACCTAGCACGTGTGATGCCCTGAATTCAAACCCCAGTATAGCAAAGAACAAACAGAAAGTCTTGAGCGGCTCTAGAAAGCAGAAAGATATGTGAAGTTATAGAGAGACGAGAACACGTGGGAGAGAGCACTGCTATCCACTGCTATTACTAATCTTGCAGGAGAATGTTTTGCACGAATACTCACTACATCTCCTCTCTTATGGAGAGGGGTTGGTCATCATCCAGTCAGAGCAGTGGCAATTACTCCTGGGTTGCACAACTAGACTTCTAGTCCTAAATTTATGCCTGTGGACATCACCTGCTTCTAAGAGCCAAAAGCTGTAGGTGTGTTTAGGCAACAGGCCAGGTGACTTTGAAACTGTGTTTCTTTAAGCTGGGAAGAACTCTCTAGAAGCTCCTCCACCCATCTAATAGTCTGCCTGTGTTGGCTTGTCTAAAGTACTCATGATACTGGCAATAGTACAAGACTGTGATGAAGCACTGAGTTACCCAGAGGGACAGGACTCTTCTGTCACTGTGAAAAAGCCATCACTCTACTCAGTGTCACCCATAAGCTTAGGAAAACCGAATAGTTCTACCTGATAAAAATGAAATTCCAGCTATGTGAACAAATGGGTACTAATGTATATTTCTTTCCCATTTATGTATATTTGAAAGTATTTCTATTCAACTGTTGGATCTGAAAGCTCTACTTTTTCCAATTTTTGGAAGAATTTAAAAAATTAATACTTAAGAAAGTATTAGGACGTCTCATTTTAAAATAAATCCTTCCCTTAAAAAAAAAAAAGCCTCAATTTAGACCTAAAGGAAGCCAGACACTGGTAACTCATTCCTGTAATCCTAGCTACTCAGGAGACTGTGACATGGAGGATAAAGACTTGAAGACAGTGGGATAGAAAAGTCCATGATACACCATCTCCAGTTAACCAGCAAAAAGCTGGGCTAAAAGGGCATAACTCAAGTAGTAGTATACTGGCTAAGCAAGCAGAGGGAGCTCCAGGCCCTGAGTTTTCTGGTAGGGTACCAGAAAAAAAAAATCACAAGTGTATTATGAATAATAAAAAATTACAGGGTAAGATTCAAAAGCTTTAATAAGTTTTAATGGTCTTTTTTCCTAAGACTTGAAAACATTTTGGGGAAAATATTTGGACATTTTCTAATAAAATAATTCCCAGTATTATTCTGAGAATAATGACATTTGAGAATGAAATATTTTCCCTTTACCCCATTCAACTTTAAATGACTGTTGCTTCTAACTCCCAAATTTTCCACTTTGATCACTGTTTTCTACAAGGAATTCCTAAATTTACTAAGTTCAGTATAGACAGCTGTCAATCTCACACTAACTTCTCTCAGTCCATCATTTTGGTCTTTTTGGAACAACGTGAATTAATTGAGCCAAATACAAGGTTAATTAAAGGATATTACATACATAGCTAATTACTCAAGGGTTTTTCTTCACTTACTAATATTTTTTCATTTAATTATGATGATATAGTATCCTTAATCCTAGTCTTTTACTCCACAAAAAAATCTTTTAGTTAAATACCTAAGGATATTTGTTTACTAAATTAAAAAGAAAGGAAAGAAATTAAGGAGGAGAAAATGAGACTAACCAGAGTGAAAATTAATGAAATTGAAAACTGACCAAGAAAATAGAGAAGTTAAAAATGAAAAATAAGGGGGAGATGGGAAGGGGCGGGAGATGGGAAGGGCGGGAGATGGGAAGGGGTGGGAGATGGGAAGGGGTGGGAGATGGGAAGGGGTGGGAGATGGGAAGGGGTGGGAAGGGGTGGGAGATGGGAAGGGGGGGGAGATGGGAAGGGGGGGGAGATGGGAAGGGGTGGGAGGTGGGAAGGGGGTGGGAGGTGGGAAGGGGGGGGAGGTGGGAAGGGGGGGGAGGTGGGAAGGGGGGGAGGTGGGAAGGGGGGGAGGTGGGAGGGGTGGGAGGTGGGAAGGGGTGGGAGGTGGGAAGGGGGGGAGGTGGGAAGGGGGGGAGGTGGGAAGGGGGGGAGGTGGGAAGGGGCGGGAGGTGGGAAGGGGCGGGAGGTGGGAAGGGGTGGGAAGGGATGGGAAGGGGTGGGAGGTGGGAAGGGGTGGGAGGTGGGAGGGGGGGGAGGTGGGAGGGGGGGAGGTGGGAGGGGGGGAGGTGGGAGGGGGGGAGGTGGGAAGGGGGGGAGGTGGGAAGGGGTGGGAAGGGGTGGGAAGGGGTGGGAAGGGATGGGAAGGGGTGGGAGATGGGAAGGGGTGGGAGATGGGAAGGGGTGGAGATGGGAAGGGGGGGAGATGGGAAGGGGTGGGAAGGGGAAACAAAGGAGGAGGCAACAATGCTTGATAAGAAATGTACTCATTATCTTGCCCATGTAATTGTAACCCCTCTGTATGGTATTTTCACAATTAAAAAAAACAAGAAATAAGAAAGATATAACCATAGAGACAGCAGAGACTGTGTTAAACATTGAATTATATGGCAGCAAATTTGAAGGTCTGAATGAAATGGTTAATTCCCAGGCAGAACATAAATTACAAGTAGTGACTCAAGAAAAAAAAAAGAAAATCTGAATGGTATATTATCATAGAAGAAACTGGAAAAGTAATAAGCTGTCTTCTATCAGAAAAAGATGGCATGGTAGTGCAGACCTGAATCTCAGTTACGTGGGAGGCAAAAATGGGAAGAGAAGTCTATGCAAAAAAAATACCAGACCCTATCTAAAAAATAACTAAAGCAAAAAGGCTGGATAGCATTGTGGTTCAAGTGGTAGAGTACTTGCCTATCAAACACGGGAGGTCCTGAGTTCTAACCCCAATAACCACAAAAAGAAAAGAAAAGAAAAGAAAAAGAGCAAAGGAAGAAAAATCTATGGCATGAGAACAGGATACTATGAATAAAGAATCACAAAGAATAACAAAAAGCTATTAAAACACTTAACATGCTGGTGGCTCACGCCTGTAATCCTAGCTACTCAGGAGGCTGAGATCTGAGGATTGTGGTTCAAAGCTAGCCCAGGCAGGAAAATCCGTGAGACTCTTATCTCCAATTAACCACCATAAAACCAGAAGTGGTACTGTGGCTCAAGTGGTAGAGTATTCATCTTGAGCTGACGAGCTCAGGGACACAGCACCCAGGCCCAGAGTTCAAGCCCCATGACTGACAAAAAAAAAACAAAAAACAAACCAAAAAACCCATATTGCTATCTACACAAAATATTCAATAAAATATTTAAGAGAGAGTAAACCTAGAAAGTTTTCCCAGGAAGTATAGAGGGGAAAAACCCAAAATAAATAAATAAAAAAAGAAAATAGAAAACAAATTCAGGAAGTCTATTTTACTAGCAAATGCTATTGATATTAGAGAAAATAAGCAAAAGAAGCTTTTTTAAAAAAATCTAGCATATTTCAAAGAATTGAGGGGAACTCACTAAATTTCTAAACTGAAAGTAATCACCAAGTTCCAAATCAAAGAACAAAAATCAACCTTGAATAAAAAAAAAAATCTAAAACCTATATATATTAAAAAAGGGAAGGAAGAAGAGGAGGAGAAGCAGGAGGAGGAGGAGGAGGAGGAAGAAAGAAACTAAGTAATCAGTTATTTGATGCATTTGGCCTGGTTGGAAACAATGGAAAGAAGGCAAGTAGTTTCGTTAAAGAATAAAAGAATTATTTGGGTACATAGAAAACTGAAAAAAATAAACAAAAATAAACAACTACTAACAAGTAAAAACAGAAAGTAGTGCAAGAAAGTGAACGTATTATGGCCCATAATTGAATAATCTTACCCATATTGAGATTTTCTTTTTATTACTAATGAATACTTGCTGGCTCATAGTATACTCCCCACAAATACTTGATAACTTAATGAGTGAATGAATACCAAGTCATAATTTACATTAATAGTAATATAAAAACGCTAGAAAGATGCAGAATGAGAATTGGAAGGGCTAAAAGAATATTCAATAGTCATCTTCTATTATGGAAAATACATAAGGAAAAAAAGTGAGTGAATATAAATTAACAACAGAGTATTAGTGGTAGAGCACTTGTCTAGCATATGTGAGGTATTGGCTTTGATCTCCATAAACACACACACACACACACACACACACACACACACACACACACTCACACAGAATAGTAAGAGAGTGCAGAAGTATAGTTCTAGAATAAATAAGTAAAAGTGGTTTGACCTTGCAAGTGGTTTGACCTTGGAGTGTGGGACTCAGGGATGAGGGTGGGCAGAGGATCACATTTGATCATTATAACTTGTGTAGTATAAGAAAAGGTATGTGCCTGGAGCTTACTTCTCTCTTCTCTCTCCACCTCTGTGCCCTTTCAACAACTTATCGAGAAGCTTGTTGGGCAGGTTTGAGCGCAACAGAAGAGCTAGAGGCCTCTGGCTGACACCCAAAGCTTAGCTCTGGTGACAATCCATTTTCTCCCCTGTGAAGTTCCTGCTTCTGCCTAATAGATGCAGCATTCCCAGTCATCCGACACCACTATAGACCGTAGAAGAACATAGACAGAATCCTCCTGGGGTTTTTCCTGCAGAATTTCTGGGCCCAATCCAAGTACATCTCTGAGAGAAAAATGAAAGCCAGGAGTCATTCTTGGGAATGTGGAAGGCTTTTTTTCTGACTAAGTACCAGTGAGCCCTGTCTTAAATGTATACGTTGTTGGTTGGTCATATTTTTTTGTTAGAATTTTTTTTGATGTGTATGCGATATTGAGGCTAGAACTCAGCCTAGGCACTATCCCTGAGCTTTTATGCTCAAGGCTAGCACTCTACCACTTGAGCCATAGCTCCATTTCTGGCTTTTTGGTAGCTTATTGGAGGTAAGATTTTCACAACTTTTCTGACTAGTCTGGCTTTGAACTGTGATCCTCAGATCCTCAGTCCCTGAGTAACTAGGATTACTGGCATGAACTACTTGTGCCTTTTCTTAGAATTTTTCAGCTATGATTTTTTTTCTTTGGAGTCACCTGTGCTCTATTTTTGAAAAATTTCATTGTCTGTCTAAATGTTTGGAGAATCTTTTTTCTTATCCTTTAAGTTCAAGAGCTTATCCAATAGATATCTTGGGAAATAATGTTTATCAAATTCATCTGCCACATTATGTTGTGCTTTACCCTGTAGATTTAGGGTTTTTCCTTCAAGTATGTGTTCTTCTATGATATATTTTAATATAAATTTTTCTACTTGATAGATTCTTTGATTATGAGTTGGGTGTTCTTTCTTTGTGTTCCATACCCCTTAGATTTTGTTTTACTGTTTTTGTATTTTTTGTCACTATTTGCTATGATTATCCTCACCTTTCATCTAGTTTTCATTTATTAGAATTAAGTATTCTGATTATTGCTTTTGAAATTAAAAAATTCTGTAACAATGCTGATTTGGATTTCAATTACTTCTGGGTTCTATCTTCTTTTCTATCATATCTGTGACTTTATTTTATTGTGTTCATAGTATTATTAAAACATTCTGTAATGTGACGAAATGTCCCATTTTTCCTTTAATTCTCTTATGTTTTCAGTTAGATTCTTTATTTTTTATTCCCTAAGGGCATTTATATTGCTGGTAAAACTGTAAAATTGTGTAGTTACTTTGGAAAACAACTAGCTTGCCTCAAAAAAAAAATTGAACAGAGTTACCAAATAATCTGGCAACTTTACTCCTAGGTGTAATCCTCAAAAATAAAAATATCTCCACAGAAAAATCTGTACATGAAATTTTCACTGCAGCACTAGTCAAAGTAGCAAAAAAGAACCCTAGAAACAATCTAGATGTTCATTAATGAGTAAAAGGATAAACAAAATGTGTTATCTACACAATGGACTATATTATTCAGGCATAAAAAAATAAAGGACTAATAATGTGGGATACAGGATGAAGTGTGAAAGCATTGTGCTAAGTGAAAGAAGCCAGTGGCAAAAGGCCACATATTGTGTGACTGTATTTAGTGAAAAGTCAGAAATGGAATTTTCTGTGTAACTGAAGGTGGAGTACACAGGATTTGCTGATACTTTGGCTGTCCCTGTAAGAGGAAGAGGAGTCAAGAATGACTTATTGTTAGCTGAGCACCTGGAAAGGCTGAGAATGCTGGTTTGGGGTGAAGGTTTCAGACAAGTTTAATTTCAGGTATCTTTAAGTGAAGTTGAGTAGTTACTATAATATAATAAATATATCTGGTCTTTGTCTTGGCACTGATCTTCAAAAATTCTTGCAATTTCCCATGATGTGTAGGAGGATTTTTGTTATGCTAAGGGAGTGACTTAAGGTGAGACCTGTGATGACTTGAGGATAGGGCTGGTCATAAGAGACTCCATCCAACCAGGTAATTAGAGGATTGGAACTATGTCCCGGGCTCTCATTAGGAGAGAAGGCAGTGAATGTTCATTGAGTTAAATGGCAAAGCCTGCCAGCCAGTAGATAATCAAACCAAAAACAACAAGGTTTGAGAAGAACTTTCTAGTTAGTGGGCACACTGATGTGGTTGGTGTGCCAGAAGGATGGTGTGACCTGATCCCATAAGGAAAGGACAGAGGAGTTTGGCCCTTCTTCAGGTTATCCTTTACAATGGAATGGGAATGGAAGTAAAGAGCTTTCAGTGAGCTCTGTCCATCATTTTATTAGACTATTGAATGTAAGAAGTAAAGCCAGTGGTGGTCCATTTTTCTTTTTCTTTTTGTCAATCCTGGGTTTGAACTCAGGGCCTGGGCTTTGTCCCTGAGCTTCTTTTGCTCAAGGCTAGCACTCTACTTGAGCCACAGTTCCACTTCTGCCTTTTTTGGGTAATTTCTTGGAGATAGGAGTCTCACAGACTTTCTTACCCAGGATGCCTTTGAACCTGTATCCTCTGATTTCAGCCTCCTGAGTAGTTAGGATTATAGGTGTAAGCAATTGGCACTCAGCTGGTAGTCCATTTTCAAGACAAAACATTTGACTGACCCTGAATAGGGAATTGTCTGTAGCTTGCTTGCATATTGACCTGGAAACTTGATAAGTTCATGCATTGGAAAGTTTGAAGAAAAACAGAACTGATTAGAAGGAGGTTGGTTAGCAGGGGGAAGAATGGACTACATGGAAGTGAGAAAATATTTAGAAATCTGTGTACATGCCAGAAAGCACATCCCCAGAAGAGCCTTCCCACAGCACAAGAACAAAGAGGGATAGGGACACCTGAAAGTCCCCTTGTAAAATTCAACCAAAGTCAACAGGTGCAAGTACTTAAATTATCCAATAAAAAGTAATGAAACTTAAGTTACATCCTGGAGAGAATGTAAACTCCATAGTACTCAGACCAATGAAGAATTGGGGGAGAGACCACCATGTACTAAGTATAAAATTGCTTGTTGTGTTAGAGAGGGTGCTTGCCATCAGACAGACATCTAATCTTGCAAGACTGACATTAAAGTCTCACACTTACTTTTACTGCACTTCTTATTTCTGTGCCCATTCTTTGAGCTTGGACAGGTGAGTATATTTCTCACATTAAAACTGAGGTGAGCATGAGACTCTTTCCCTTTTTAGCCAGTCAGTCAGAACTGCAGGTGGCCATGGGACCACTCATGACAGGTGTCGGAAGTAAGGACCATTCTTTGAAGCCAATTCCTTTAAATTCATGGAGTTTGATTGCTAACATTGATGACAGGAGTCAGGATTGGATTGCATGGCAGCACACCCAGTAATGTTGAGCCAGGTGGAGTAGACATAGAAGAAATTGGTAGTGGGATAGTCATCCAGGGGAATTCAGGAAAACAATCAGGGTTCAAGAAAAAAATGCTGAGAGTTGCAAGCATGTAAACAATGTTCAAATGAATGAGTGCATGAAGATTTTCAAGGAGTGGGTGTGAATAGTAAAAAGTAGGCATTTCAATAAAGTGATGGAGTTCAAGGAAGACTTGGATATAAGAAATTAGAACAATTCATTCATTGCTGTAAGGTGAAGAGAAGTGAGGCAATGGCTGGAGGGGAGCAATGGTTTATTTTTAACGGGAAAGGTGCAAGACTTCTAGGCCAGAGACCCAACTCCAGCAGTTCCAAAAGCAGGATTGGCCATTCACTTCAATGCTCCAACTAAAGAGACAAGTAGTGGTGAAGGATAAAGAAAGATACTTTGAGCCCGGTGCTGGTGGCTCACGCCTGTAATCCTAGCGACCGAGGAGGCTGAGATCTGAGTATTGTGATTCAAAGCCAGCATGGGCAGGAAAAGTCCGTGAGACTCTTATCTCCAATAAACCACTAGAAAACCGGAAGTGGTGCTGTGGCTCAAGCGGTAGAGCGCTCGCCTTAAGCTGAAGAGCTGAGGGACAGCGCTCAAGCCCAGAGTTCAAGCCCCACGATCACTGAAAAAAAGAAAAGAAAAGAAAGATACTTTGGGAAGAGGCAAAGTGAACATTTCAGCCTATTTTGGGAGTACATACATAAATTTTAGGTTAAAATAGAAGAAAAAGCAACAAGAGATATGTACAAACAGTTTTAGTCATAGCTGTGTTCTGGTTGATGATCATCTTAAGATAATCATCAGTCAGTGCTTTTCAGCAAAAGCAGTGTACAAGTACTTTTTAAAGGTTTGTATACTATTTATATACATGATACACATAAATATCATGTATACATAAATATATATCATATATACTTTAAAGATTTGTATACTGTTTACGAACATATAAATATATCACATATGAAGGTTTGTATACTGTTTATATACATGGTATACATACATATATAAATATATCATATATATGGGTAACATATAGGCTTTATGTGCAATTATATGTATGCATGTGTGTCTGTATGTAAGCGTGAATATACATGGAAGATAAGTCTAACAAAACCAGACAAGGGGTTGTGTTCTGAAAGACATATTGATTGACCATCACAATTGTCCTTCATTGAGGCCCTCTAAACATGTTTTCCATAACCCGCTCTGCAAGCCTAGGTGAGTGGAATTCTCTTGGTTTTCCCAGTAAACAGCTGCCATTCAGGTAGAGTATGCTCAATGCAGGCTCACTCTCAGTTTCTGGAGAACCATGCATCTTCAGTTCCCTCGGTATCATAACTGGGCTCAGGAGACTGTAAGTAAGTCCAAAGTGGTTTATAATTACGTATTAGTTCAGTATCTCTGAGTCAGGAAAAAAGGGATATGTGGTATACAGACTATGTAGGGAAACAGTGAAAGAAAGGTGGAGAAAATAAACTGTAGGTAGATCAAATTGGATTGGTTGATTCAAATATTAAGAACAGCCTGAATGTCTTGGGTCTGTGGTTCAGATGGGAGAAGGCCTGTGGAGCAAGCTCCATGCCCTGGGTATGCATTTATCATGGTCAATTCTCCACCCAAATGACCTCCCTTGGTGAGAATTTGGTATATTATCCCTAGCTAAGAACTGATTATCAGGTCATGGGACTCCAATGTGGCAGTCACCCTTCTACACTAGTCACTTTGTGTGACCCCTCAGCTCTGTTCTCTACACTGTTCTGCCTGGTTTTTTGCTCTGGGAAATTGACCTGTGTGACCTATTACATTTGTTGGACTCAGTTATGGAAAAGCACCATCAGGAAATCAGAATTGAGGAGGAGAATGAGTCCCCTTGGTTCCGTTGCAAGATTGCCTTTGGGCTGGCCAAGTCCTTTTGCAATAGGTCACAGGTTCTCTGAAGGCAGTTTAATCTACAGGATTAAAGGTTATCCTTCTCACACGCTGTTCCAGACTACCTTTTCCAGGGCCTGTCTAGTACCTTGTGTGGCTTGCTCATATACCGCTCACATTTTAGGAATTAATCCCATTGTAAATAAATAATTCTCTTCCCTAACTGACCTTCCTTGTAAGTCCTGGCCTGCCTGTGGAGTGGATCAGAGTGGAGGACAAAGAATTAGGCACAGACTATAGTTAGATGTGTGTTAGAGGGGACCTCGCAGGTCCAGTGGTCAAATCAATGAAACTTATTAATGAGAAAGGGAAACCACTGGTTTACATAAGAGTCAATATTTCTTTAGAGAAATATTGAAGCTGTGCAGGCTTGTTCCTGAACCAGTCATAATTACTGGGGCATGGTGAAATAGAATAATCCAGACCTGGTTCATCTGCCCAACTTCTTGATAGCAGATGGAGGACAGCCAACCCCACATGAATTTCTTACAAGAAAGCTCTATAACTAGCAGTAGGAATAAGAGAGGGTCTGAGAAGCAAAAGTTAAAGCCACCACAGTTCAGTATGAGTGGATTTAGGCAGCCTTTGACAATACTGCTGTGAGAAAGGGAGAGCCCATTTGCTACGAGGTAGGTGGCATAGCACTCTCTCCATATTTAGTACGGAACAGGGGACTGGGTGGGTCTACCAGGTGCTTTAGGAAGGAAGTAGGAAGGAAGTAGGGCTTTACCTCATAAGGATAGGTCACTAGCTATGATCTTACCTCATTTGGATAGGTCACTAGCTATTCTGTGTGGGGTTCTGAGAGCCATGTTAGGGAAAGCCAAGTGTCCCCATCTTCAGCCAAACAGGACAGAGTCTTGAAGCCAGACACCTTGATTTATTAGCTTTCCTTCAAGGAACTTGCTTACGTTCATTTCACTGGTCTTATTTTTGTTGGACCAGTGTAAGTGAAAAACATTGTCCAATTATGAAACCTTAAACTCAACCCTGTTAATTCCACACTGGAGAATGAGAAGTACAGATCTTAGCTGGTTCACCTGGGACAAGGCTAGAAATTCAGACTTTTATTTTATTTTTGGGTCCGGTCGTGGGGCCTGAACTCTGGGCCTGGGCGCTGTCCCTCAGCTCTTCAGCTCAAGGCTAGCGCTCTACCACTTGAGCCACAGCGCCACTTCCGGCTTTTTTCTTTTTGCTTATGTGGTGCTGAGGAATCAAACCCAGGGCCTCATGCATGCAAGGCAAGCGCTCTACCACTGAGCCACCTTCGCAGCCCTAGAAATTCAGACTTTTATAGCAACCGTGAAGACAAGAGGACTTCTTACAAAGCCATAAAGGCGTGCTTCTATCTCACCTCTCTGTCTCGAACTTGCTCCATAAGCATCTCAATGAAGTGAAGATGTGCCAGAGGCTAGGAGACAAGAGTCAATCTGTGAGGAGCAAGAATAGATTCCAAAAATCCAGGGCTTGGGCTAATTTAGTCTATACATGAGAGCTGTGTGCTGGAAAATGCCCGTAACTCTTGACTAAATACTTGGAAAGAGATATCTCCTTGGCAGACAGATTTACTGAGCCAGGAGATAAGAAGAAGTAAGGTGGGCTGAGAAGTGGCTCAGTGGTAAAGTGCTTGCCTTGCATGCATGAGGCTGTGGGGTCGATTCCTCAGCACCACATAAGCAGAAAAGGCCAGAAGTGGTGCTGCAGCTCAAGTGGTAGAGCCCTAGCATTGAGCTGAAGAACTGAGGGACAGCGTCCCACGACTAACCACAAAAAAGAAGAAGAAGAAGTAAGGCAAGGGCTAATAACAGGACTAGAGATGAGAGACAAAATGGCCAAAGTGGAGTCAACCAGCAAGAAGACAAAGATGTGTGGGAGGGCAGACATAAATTTAGGCAGTTAGAACTACTATAGACAGGTGGCTTTCAAGAAAGCAAAGTCCTTTTATACTTAGCTGCCATATTCCATTAGGAAAAGAGGAGGTCTTATAGGAGCAGGCCCTACCAGATACAGGATATGTAGAGTCTGCCTGCCTTGCCTTTTCTTTTCTTTTCTTTTCTTTCTTTCTTTCTTTCTTTCTTTCTTTCTTTCTTTCTTTCTTTCTTTCTTTCTTTCTTTCTTTCTTTCTTTCTTTCTTTCTTTCTTTCTTTCCTTCTTCTTCTTCTTCTTCTTCTTCTTCTTCTTCTTCTTCTTCTTCTTCTTCTTCTTCTTCTTCTTCTTCTTCTTCTTTTCTTCTTCTTCTTTCTTCTTCTTCTTCTTTTTTGCCAATCTTGGGGCTTGAACTGAGCTTCTTTTGTTCAAAGTTAGTACTCTACCACTTGAACCACAACTCCACTTCCGGCTTTTTCTGTATATATGGTACTGAAGAATGAAACCCAGCGCTTCATGCATGCTAGGCAAGCACTCTACCATTAAGCCATATTCCCAGCCCCTTGGTGTGCCTTTCTTAGACGTGAATCAACAAAGCTGAGTGCCAGTGGCTCACACCCTGTAATCCTACCTACACAGGAATCTGAGATCTGGGGATCAAAGTTTGAAGCCAGATTGTGCAGAAAAGTCTGTGTGACTTTTGTCTCAAACAACCAGCAAAAAGCTAGAAATAGAGATGTAGTTTAAGTGGCAGAACACCAGCAAAAAAGCTAAGTGATCATGCTGTAATCCTAACTACTCAGAAGGCTTAAATCCAAGAATTGCAGTTTGTAGCCAGTCTACCCAGGAAAGTCTGTGAGCCTCTTATCTCCATTAAACTACCAAAAAGCTGGATGTGGAACTGTGGCTCAAAGTGGTAAACTGCTAAGTAAGAATGTAGGCCCTGAGTTCAAAGTTCAGTACTGGCACGCAAAAAAAAAAAAACAATAAAAATAAAAATAGATAAATGAATCAACAAGAAATCAAGAGAGATTGGAAGGGAGTGTGCAGAGATTGAAAGGTAATCCAGGAAACTAGTTAATGTGTGGCCTTAAAGTGAGAGGAGTCCTAGAAACAGACAAGAAGCTTTGAGAATAACAAGGTGGAACTGATTATCCATAGATGGAAGAAACTATAGTTCCCAGATGAGATAGGCTTAGGATAAATTCCTTAGATACCTAGTCCTTATTTCAGGTCATTTTCCTGCCTAAGCCTTTAGGGTACCCACAGGCCAAAGCAGGTTATTTCTAAATTCTCCAAATCTATAAAAGTGTATGGGTATCAGGTGCCTTGGTGGCTTACACCTATAATGTAGCTACACAGGAAGCTGAGATCTGAGACTCAAGGTTCAAAGCTAACCCAGGCAGAAAAGTCTGTAAGATTCTTATCTCCAATTATCCACTAAAACGCCAGAAGTGGAGCTGTGGCTCAAATGGTAGAGTGCCAGTCTTGAGCAAAATAAGCTAAAGCACAGTGCTCAGGTCCTGATTCAAGCTCCACACACACACACACACACACACACACACACACACACACACACACACACACACACACACACACACACACACACACAGTACATGGGGTCCTTTGAGAAAGATGAATGAATTCTGCAGGACTCAGAGGGGAGGACATAACTGTATGTCTGTGGCTCACGCCTGTTATCCTAGCTACTCAGGAGGCTGAGATCTGAGGATAGTGGTTCAAAGTCAGCCTATCTAAGAAAGTTTGCAAGACTCCAATTAATCTTCAGAAAGCTGGAAGTGGAGCTGTGGTGATTGAGTGCTAGCCTTGAGTACTGGAGCTCAGGGACAGTGCAGAGGCCCTGAGTTCAAGCGGTAGGGGACACACACACACACACACACACACACACACACACACACACACACACACACACACGAGTGTGTTGGAGGGCAGAGAGAAACAGGCAATTAGCAAGACATGGTAAAAATTCCTACTCTGGACAAAACCAGATTCACTTCCAATTCCCCACTTTAGTGCTCCCTCTTTATATATTTAGATGTTGCTATAACATCCTAGCCAACTATAATATTTTGGTGGCAGAGCACTCTGGAGTAACCCCGAAGACCATATTTTGCAGTGCAGAGGAAGCTGGAGTCTCAATCCTGTTCAGATTTTCTAGGTCCCTCTCACCAGTTAAGCTTAAACCAATATTCCACATCAACTATTTTCTAAAGACAGCCAAAATAACTCTAATCCCACATTACCTTTTTTGTAAAGGTGATGTACAGAAAGGTTACAGTTATGTACGTCAGGTAATGAGTACATTTCTTTTTGGACAGTATCATGTCTCCCCTTGTTTTCTTCAGTGTTTCCCTCCAGATCCACCCCCTCACAAGCTATTACAGTTCATTTTCCACACTGTCTAATAAGTATCATTGATGCATTTGTTCACCCTTTGTCCCACCATTTCTGTGCTCCTCCATACCCTCCCCAAAACTTAAACAAACAAAAACAAAAACAAAGGAGAAAAAAGGAATTAATATAAAACATCATACAATTAATCTACTTAAAGTGAACAATCCAATAGTTTTATTATATTCAGTTGTGAAACCATCACACAATTAGTTTTAGAATATCTTCAGCATTTCTCAAAGAAACCACTAATCTGACAAAGACATCCTCCCACTAGTCATAGGCAAACCCTAATCTACCTCGTTTCTATATATCTGCCTGTTGTGGACATTTGATAGAAGTGCAGTCCTAATATGGTTTTTGTGACTGATTTCTTTTGCTTGGCATCATGTTTTCAAGGTTCATCCATGTAGCAAAGTGAGGAGGGAAGGCACTTCATCATGCCTGGAGCTTCACATCTCTTCTGGCTGAACACAGTCCTGTGGTGTGGGTTTACTGCATGTCATCTGTTTGTCTCATGATGTACCTTTGTGTTATTTTCAAGCTTTGCTTATTATGAATAATGCTACTATTCATGTGTAATGTTTTTTGTGTGTGTGGCTTATTATGAATAATGCTACTATTCATGTGTAAGGTTTTTTTTGTGTGTGCTAATACTGGGACTTGAACTCAGGATCTGGGTGCTGTCCCTTAGCTTTCTTGCACTCTACCACTTGAGCCACAGCTCTACTTCCAGATGTGTGTGTGTGTGTGTGTATGTGTGTGTGTGTGTGTGTGTGTGTGTGTGTGTGTCTTACAGACTTTCCTGCCAGACTGGCTTCAAACTATGATCTTCAGATCTCAGACCCTCTGAGCAAATAGGATTACAGGCACAAACTACCAGCATACAGGTTATGTGATTTTATGTGAACATCTCCTTTCATTTCTTTTGTATTGCTAAGCCATCTGGTAACTGTACACTTAACTTTTTTGAGGAACTTCCATCTTATAATCCCATCAGCAGTGTGAAGGTTCTGATTTCTCTACATTTTCAGCACTTTATTTGGTGATGGTACTGGACTTTGATCTCAGGCCTAGTGCTTGATAAGTAGGCACTCTACCCCTTGAGCCCCTTTTGTATTAGTTATCTTTCAGATAGAGTCTCAATTTTTTGCTGAATCCTCCTACCTACAGCCTATTGGATAGCTCCACAGAGATCACAGGCACCCACCCTAATGTCTAGCTTATTTGTTGTGATGAAATCTCACCAAGTTTTTGCTCTAGCTGGCCTTAAATCATGATTTCCCATCTGCTTAATAACTAGGGTAACAGGCATAATAAGTCACCACATCCAGCATTAACACTTATTATCTGTCTTTTATTATAAAGTCATTCAAATAGGGTATGAAGTAGTATCTTATTGAGGTTTTGGTTTGCATTTCTCTGATAACATTCATCTACCTATTGATCATTTGTAAATCTATCTGGAAATATTCCTTTGCTTATTTTTAATTGGGTTGTATTTTTATTATTGAGTAATAGGATTTCTTTTTTATTTATATAATTTTAAGTAAAAAGGAATAAAGATAACAAAATATATAAAATATTTTTGATATCTATTTGATACTAATTCTTTACCAAGTACATGATTTGCTGCTTCTTTCTCTTCTTTTAAATTTTGGTGGTACTGGGATTTGAACTCAGGTCTTTGTGCTTGCTAGGTAGCTGCTTTGTGACTGAGCCATGCTCCCAGTCATTTTTTGCTTTAGGGCTATTTTTTAGGTAGTTTGGCTCTGACTGCCAATCCTTCTATTTACAGTCTCCTGCATAGTTGGGATTACAGGTGTGATCCAGTTCTTCTTTTAGTTTGCAGCACAATTTCAAATTTAAATGTAATTTATTTACTTTTTCTTTTATTGTGTTTTTCTCCACTTAAGAAAATATTGTTTAATCCCAAATTATATATATTTATGCTTATTTTTTCTCCTAAGAGTTTTATAGTTGTAGCTCTTACATTTAAGTTTGAATTTATTTTTATTTATGATACTAACTAGGAGTCTGCATTGTTTTTTTTATTAGCACCATTTGTTGAAAAGACTATTGTATTCTTTTCCCCATTGAATGGTCTTGACACCCTTGTCAAGAAACCAATTGACCATAATATATGGATTTATTTTTAGACTGTTAATCAACTCCAGTGATATAAATGTTACCCTCATTCAGACATCACACTGTCTCTATCATTGGAAGAAATGAGACTTTCAACTTCATTCTTTTAAATTGTTTTGGCAATTCTGGGTCCATTGCAATTCTTTGTTTTTTAGGATCAGTTTGTCAATTTCTGCAAAATACTTAAAATGTTGATAGGGATTACATTGAATCTATAGATCACTTTGGTGAGTATTGGCATTTAAAAAATATTCCATTTTCTTTCTATGAATGTGGGATTTCTGAACATTTATTTCTTTAATTTCTCTGAACAGTATTTTGTAATTTTCAGAGAGTAAGTTTTGTACTGCTTT
The DNA here is from genome assembly GCF_019054845.1 of Dipodomys spectabilis. Lineage (NCBI taxonomy): Eukaryota > Metazoa > Chordata > Mammalia > Rodentia > Heteromyidae > Dipodomys > Dipodomys spectabilis. The sequence goes on along the minus strand of NW_024870729.1, from coordinate 3,879,029 downwards.
TTGCTGAAGTTATCTTTAAGTACTTTGGTTTTTCTTCAGTTTTATATCAGATTTCTCAGTGTATGAGTTTTTAAAAATATTTTTATTTTCTTAACCTTAAATAATTTTTTGGATTTTTTGTTTAAATATCTTTAAACGGATTCTTTAGGATTTTTATATTCAAAATCTGCAAACTAAAATCCATATACAAATAGGGGTAGTTTTACTTTCTTTCTTCCAATCTGGATGCTTAATTGTTCATTTAACTGGATACTTATTTTTTAACTTCAATTTTAAATTGTTATTATAAAGGTGATGTACAGAGGAGTCACAGTTATAGGCTACAGTTACATAAGTCAGGTAATGAGTACATTCCTTTTTAGACAATGTCACCCTTTCCCTAACTCTCTCCCAGTTTTTCCCTACCATCCTCACCCACAAGTTGATAGTTCATTTTCAACATAGTGTCTAATAAGTATCACTGCTACATTTGGTCACCCTTTGTCCCACCATTTCTGTTCCCTTTCCTTACCAGCCCAAAGACAGATAAATGAACAAACAATACAAAAAAAAAGAAACAAACAATACAAAGAAAAGAAACAAACAATACAAAAAAAGAAAACAAAAATAGCAACAAAGAAAAAAATCTTGCTTCTATTTTCCAGAATCCATTTTGATAAATATTCTTTCATATGATCAGAGACACATTGGCATTAAGCCTGTATGTTCCTTCCCTAAATTAATGCCTAAATTTATTGCTTAATTGTCAAGCTCTGAGATGATATTAAGCAGAATTGTTGAGAAGAGAAATCTTTGTCTTGTCATGACCTCTGAGGAGGAAAAATTCATTGTAAGTATCAAGTAGGTGGTGTGATTTTGTGGATGCTCTTTATCAGCTAGGGAACTGGATGCTTTTGTGCATTATAATCTGTCTCTGCCCCACTGAGAGAGGTGTGGGGAGAGGTGTCAGAAAAGGCTATGGAGCTGGCTTCCCAGGACCCTTGCTCTTTAGAGTCTTCTTAGGATGCTCTGGTGTGTGTGTGTGTGTGTGTGTGTGTGTGTGTGTGTGTGTGTGTGTGTGTGTGTGTGTGTGTGTGTGTGTATTGAACCCAGGGTACCTCATGCATTCTAGGTGCTCTACAATTCCAGTCCAGGACATTCACTATTCCTTTCTTTTTTTCAACCTCTGGTAGGTTGAACCCAGACCTTTGCACATACTAGGCAAGCACTTTATCATTCATGCAACATCCCTAGCCCTTTTGATTGTATTCTGCTTTTAGGCTAGGAGCTAACTGCTTTTACCTGGGCTGGCTTCAAACTGGAAATCCTCCTACCTCTGCTTCCTGAGTAGCTGGGATTATAAGCATGACTATATGTCCACTTTAGGATACTTACTTTGGAACCCAGACTCCATGATGGGATAAGCCTAGGTGACATGGGGAAGCAAGAGTTGATCTTCCAGTTTGCAGTTCAACTTGAGTCAGATCTTTAGGTCATTTGATTTCAGGCACCAGGAATGTAAATGAAGGAGTAGTTGAATAATCCCATCCTTCTAATACTCTCAACGAATGATCTGCTGAAGTACTATGCTCATGATGCCTTGTCTGAATCCCTGGCTACATAAGCTATGGGCATGATAAAGTAGGTTTATTGTATAAATTTGGAGTGGCTTGTTTCACTGAATTAGAATTCGAGAATAGGTCTCAGGAATTCAAAGGTAAGCCTGTTTGGAGTGTCCTTCCCATAGTTCTTCCCATTGCCTATAGTGTATAATGGTTGGAGGTGAAGGATGGAAGAGAGGATGAACTTGTATAGCAAGCCCACCAGTAGCACCAGCCTCCATCTAAATCTATCTTCCACCAAAGTAGCCTCTTCTGGACACTGGGCTACAAAATCAAATCAATTCCGGAGTCATCTGGATTGCTTCAGTTTGGAGGTACTTCTACAGCCCTCTCTTGACCATCATAGATATTTAAATGAATGAACTGGTTCATTCATTTATAACAGAACTGGTTCATTTATTTATAACAGAACCTAAGGCTGTTGCAGTCAAACCTTAATCTCTGTATCCTTGTTTGTTTATTTGTTTGCTTGTTTTTGGTTTAGTTAGGGTCTTGCTCTGTAGCCCAGGCTGGCCTTGAACTATTTATCCCAAGCTGGCTTCAAACTCCCCATAATTCTGCTTCAGCCTCCCAAATGCTAGGATTACAGGCATGCACCTCCATGGTGCCCAGCAACATGTCCTTTTTTGTTCCAGATCCATCAAACATCAGGGCTTGAGTCCTAAGATAAAAATTAAGTTTATCATCCATTTGAGATGTGTGATTTGAATGACTGTTTTTTTGTAGTATTTCTTCTCCAGAAAAATCTGTTTTAAATTTAAAGCCTTTAGGGAGGATACTCTTAGGGGAGGAACACAAAAGCATAACTCCTCTGAGAATTTAAAATGCTATTTATCAAAATGAATTCCAGGAAATGGAAACAGGTTTTTTTTTTGTTATTGTTGTTGTTAGTGATGGTAGTGTTTGTTTTTGCTCTTGATATTTTTTTCATTTTTGCTGGGGAGGAAAAGGGGGGAGCAGAAAGGGATGGAGAACAGGTGAACAAATGCAGTCATGATATTTAGTATACACTATATAGAAAATGAACTCTGCAACTTGTGGGCAGGGACAGGAGGGAGAAACTGGGGGAAAGCAAAAGAAGGGGTGACATTGTCCAAAAACATTACGTGAAATGGTAACTCCTCTGAACAACATCTTAATGCTGATGATCAAATGATATCTTTTTTAAAAGTTAAGGCCATCTGGGCGCTGGTGGCTCATGCCTGTCATCCTAGCTGCTCAAGAGGCTGATATCTGAAGATTACAGTTTGAAGCCAGCATGGACAGGAAAGTCCATGAGCCTCTTATCTCCATGTAACTAGCAGAAAACCAAAAGTGGTACTATGGCTCAAATGGTAGAGTGCTAGCCTTGAGTCAAAGAAGTTCAGGTATAACATCCAAGCCCTGAGTTCAGCACAGACACACAGACACATACACACACACACACACACACACACACACACACACACACACACACACACACACGTGTGTGTGCATGCATGCCTCTAGTTGAGTGGATAAAGCCTACCTACAGTATCTGAGACAATCTCTTTTATTTAAAAATCAACTGGTTATACATGTTACCACATTTCTTCACAGCAAAAGCCAGATAAGTATTTGGTTAAACAACTAAGTTCTAGCCTAGTTAGTTGACATATATAGCTAGCCATCACAGGTATGCTATCTTGGGAGGATGTTACCCTGCCACTGCAGGTAAGAATAGTGAGAATGGTAGATAAGTATGTATGGCTCCACTGACATTTGGGGGCTAGGAAGAGGTGCTAGAAGCACTCAAGTCTGTGTCAAGTGGAAGAGGATAGTATGTAGAAGTTCCCATCCCTGGAACTAAATGAAGCCTTGGATTTACATCCTCAGAGGCTCTCAGGTGCAACTAAGGAACAATTTCCAACTATAACTTCCCCATGTTTCCTTCATAGTAAATGCAAAATAATTTTGCTTGTGAGGGGAAGCTTTGAAAAGAAGAGCAAGGGATATTATTGTCCACTGATTGGTGTGGCTGAGGGGAGGTGAAGATGGAGAATGAAATACTGATCCAGCATGGAGGTGGCTGCTGTGGACAAAGAAGCTTGTGTCTAACTGACAGCAATGAACAGCTTCCTGGTTTGTGCTTGAGAAGAAGTATATAAGGTTGCCAAGTTGAAAGGCAAATGCATAATCACCTAACATTGTCTGAGCACTGGGAAGCACAAGATGGCCTTACTTTCCACCGCTAGTCCTGCTCAGCAGCCTAGAATTCATAGCCAATCAATGGTGAAGCCCACATACGTTGAACTTGCAGATCAAGCAGAGAGACGATCAGTTATTCTAGAGTCATCTGTATAGAATGAATGTAGATGTGAGTTTGGAAACTGCTCCCTAAATATGTGCTGGCAGCCCATATTTAGATTATATAGACTGAATATTTGTGTTCACAATTCATGCTGAAATATATTTTCCAATGCAACAGTAGTAAGATGGGGGAGAGGGGTTAGATGATGGTTAGGCTCTGCCTTCATGAAAAGGATTAGCACCCTGATAAAAGGGAGAGAGGTGATTACTTCCATCCCTTCTTCCATGTAAAGACATAGCAGCAAGAAGCCCATTTGGGAAAGACAGCAGCCCTCTGCAGTCTCCAAATCTGCCAGTAACTGGATCTTGGACTTTCAAGCCTCCGGAACTGTGAGGAACAAAGTTGTATTATTTACAAGTTATCCAATCTGTGGTGTTTTGTTATAGTCACAGGAATGGAGAAGACACCAGTTTCCATTCCTCACTTCATTGAGCCTCAGCAGATTCAAGGTCTTCATTAGCCAGGCCTTGTACCAATCCAGCTTTCCTCCAGCGGGTCTGGGAGGGTGAGCAGCATAGTATCAGGTTGCAAAGCCTTGCAGAGCCTCATGTAATATAAAGAGTTCTCAGGACATTTAACAATAAGATGGTAAGGTGGTCCTCACAGGTGAAGTGAATCAGCAAACAAACCTACACTGTAAAGTCTTTTTTCAAAATACACTTACGTGATTCATGTACTTGCCTCTGTTTGGGAGAATACTCTTACCTTAACCATCAAAAAGCTAGAAATGGAAGTATGGCTCAAGTGGTAGAGCACCATTCTTGAGCAAAAAAGTCAAGAAAGGGCCCAATGCCCTAGTTCAAGCCCCATTACTATACCAAACAGTTAAAAACAAGCAAGCAATAAAAAGTTCTTAGTAGAAAGTCAGGTTCATAAAAATGACATTCAAGGCTGAAAGGAAGGGCCTGAGATACAGTTGAAAGACATAGTCCCCAAGCCCCACTGGATGGGAGTTTCAAAATGCAGCCATTGGTGAGAACGCTTTTCTGTAGCTGAGGAGGAACTGAACCTCCTCTGACCTGGCTGAAGAGTTTGGCCTTGCCTGTACCTATAGATCAACTGTCTTCTTGGATATAGGCAGTAGCTAAGGAATATAGCTTGAATCTCATCAGAAGGATCTACCCTTCATGAAGATTAGTAGGGTAAGAAATCTTAAGTTTTGGGGGATCTCCAGCTGTTACAATAGAACTCAAGAAGGGAGCAGGGGGACATGCTTAAGACAGAGAAATCCCTTATCAGGTTCTTACAAGGCTTCACAGAGTAGATAGAGTTGCAGCAAATTCACCCATGACCTTGGTCACAAATTGTGTGGTTCAGCAGGTCAAAGTTGTATCTGTAACCAAATGTACTTTATTGGGTGTTGAATAATTTTGTATTCCTATAAACATACTTGAACCTGTTCTGGGATGAAGTTCTGATAGTTGCAAAGAGTTTGATTCTTATGGATCTCACTTTTGTTACTTGCCTCTTAAGGCTCTGGAGCTGTGCTCATCCAAGGGCTAATTCCTCAGCACTGATCTAGAGCCTTCCGGTCCTCCTGTGGCATGCAGGCATTCACCTTGAGTTCTCTTAGACGAGTCTTGCCTCAGCCTCATCACCTCACACGTGTGCACTGCTCACCACTCAGCTGTGCTCAAGGAGGACACTCTGGAGATCTCAAGAGTTCTCTCTCATGCATCTCTCCTCTCTCCTCATCTCTCCTCTCTCCTCAGTTCACTGTCCTGAGAATTGTTGATCGTCTTCCCCCACCCTCAGCTCTACTTCCTGAACCTATGAATTCTCCTAACTCTGCTTCACAGTTTCTCCTGCACTGGGGAATCTTCAAGACAAGGGGCTGAAGCCATGGCACTGTTCCCTGAATTTACTTCCTGTCATTCATTGCCTTTTTATATTGATGATCAGTTCTTGAAAGCCGATGTCTCATGAATTTAGTCTGTCTGCTGCTATCCATTCTGGCAGAAGGGAAAAATCTGGTCCCTGCTACTCCATGGTGAGTGGAAATGGAGTGATATTTAAGATAAATCTCATTTATTGTTTTTTAAAAACATAATTCCAAATACATGTCTTAGTTCAGATTCAGGATCAGTAGTCAATATTTTAAACATTCCATAATGCTTCCTGCCTCTGAGATTATAGAATGATGATCCTAAGATGTAAAAATAAAAGTCTGCTTTGATCTGTCTAAAGAGTGATGATAAGTACTTTTTGATTAAATTTCTCTATTTACTTAATCTTTCTTTTTTATTTGAGTGCTGGGGTTTGAACACAGTATCTCATTCCTTCTAAGCTGATGCTATACCTCTAGTCCTTACTTTCCTGGTATTTTTAGGATAGGGGTTTCACTTTCTGCCTGGGCATACACCTAAATGGTGGCATTCTACCTACTTTAGAGTTTGCAACTTTGGGGTTAGAGGTATGCACCTAGAGTGTACAGCTTTCTTTCATAGAGTCTTGTAGACTTTTCTGCCCAGGCTGGCCTGGCACCATTATCCTCCTGTTTTCAGCCTTCCACATAGCTTAGCATGGCAGGTGCATACCATTGCCCTTAGCTATAGGTTAACATGGAGTCTCATGAACTGTTCAGCCCAGGCTGACCTCAAACCATGATCGTCCTAATTTCACCCTCCCAGCTAGGTGTAGGCCACAGATGCCCAGCTTAATGTTACTTTCTAAGGTGTTTGATGGACTAGGGTTGTAACTCGGTGGTAGAGCACATGCTTAGCATATGTGAGACCCCAGGCATACACAGAGAAAGAGTGTAGTAATTCTTACTGAATATCCAGACACATCTAGCCATGCTCAAACACTGATAAACTCCACAGTCCTGTCATAAAGAGTACATAGCTTCCCAGCTAGATAAGACACTCATACAAGGAAAATGAAATGGTAAGCTGGGTAAAGATGTCTCATGCCTGTAATCCTAGCTACTCAGGAGGCTGAGATCTGAGGATCACGTTCCAAGCTGGCCCTAGGGAGAAAAGTTTCTGAGAGACTCTTATCTCGAATTAACCACTCAGAAAACTGAAAGTAGCTGTGGCTCAATTGGTAGAGCTCTAGCCTTGAGTACAAAGAAGCTAAGGGACAGTGTCCAGGCCCTGAGCTCAAGCCCCAAAACAGACAAAAAAAAAACTTAGAAAATGATGTGGTAGGGTAGTATCTCATGGTCAGATGACTGATTATGACAGGGAGTATAAAACACTATGTGCCAGAATGTATCTTCTTCCTGATAATGGATACCCACCCAACATACCACTTTCCAAAACACTTTCATTCAAATAGATTAATAGTCTTAACTTTCCCACACCATTTGACAAGAACAAAACATTTCTGTGCCATAGCAGATCAGGTAGATTGGTTCCTAGGACTATTTCAGCCTTTTCCTAGCATACCTTCTTGTACCACATACAAAACCAAGAAAGCTTCAAATGACTTTTTTATTTTTATATATTTTTATTGTAAAAATATTGTACAGTGGGGTTACAGTTACATGAGTAGGGTAATGAGTACATTTCCTATCGAGCATTGTTACCTCCTCCTTTTTCCCCTACCATCCCTTCCCTCCCCACCTCCCCACCTCCCCAACTCCCCCCCCCCCGACATTGTACAGTTTGTTTTCAACATAGTGTCCTGTACATCTAGTCATCACAATGGGTCAACCTGTATCCCCATTTAAGCATTCCACTATATCCCTTCCTCTCCCCAAATTATAAAAATGCATATACAAGATGCAGTACTCCAGAATCAAATACAGTGAAAACAGGGGTTATACCATTGGGGAAGAATATACAAAAGAAACAGAAGAATCACATAGTGCATTATAACTACATTAAAAACCATAGCAAGAAAGAAAAAGTCCCTTGTCTCTCAAATGACTTTTTCCAGATTGCTTTGCAGCTGAAAATCTGGATGTGGTTTAGGTTTCATTGGTCAGCTGCTGTGGTGTAAACTAATCTGAAGGCTAAAAGCTGATGATCATGGTTTGAAGTTGCCCAGGCAGAAAAGTCCACGTCTCTTATGTTCAATAAACCAGCAAAAAGGCAAAAGTGAACATGTGGTTTAAATGGTAGAGCACCAGCCTTGAGTGAACAAAACAAGTGACAGTATGAGGGCTTTGTGGCACTCAAAGGAGAGAAGGAAGGAAGGAAGGAAGGAAGGAAGGAAGGAAGGAAGGAAGGAAGGAAGGAAGGAAGGAAGGAAAAAAGGAAGGAAGGAAGGAAAAAAGGAAGGAAGGAAGGGAGGGAGGGAGGTGGAAGGGAAGGAGGGAGGATGGGAGGGATGGAGGGAGGGAGGGAGGGAGGAAGGAAGGAAGGGAAGAAAGAAAGAAAGAAAGAAAGAAAGGAAGAAAAATAAATAAATAAATAAATTAATATATTTGAAACTAAATGAAGTAAGAAGATGGGTAGCAAGCATCTGTTTTGCTGGTATAGATGGAAGCAGGTGCAGCCTGCTTTGGAGTTGATATTAGGATGGTAGGAGTTATTGATTCACAGAACACAACTAATGCAGTCCCTGGGTATTTTCAGCTAAATGAAAGCAATATGGTAGCAGGCCCCTGGACTCCTGACCAGTTGGATTATTCTAAGGCAGATGTTCTCCACCAGGGGCTAGTTGGCTCTTAGAGATTTATTTAGCAAAGTTCGGAGACATTTCTTGTCATGACTGAATGCATGCTGCCAGTATTTGATAGAAGGCAGGGTTGCGATTAGATGCCTGTAGTGCACAGGACAGTCTCTGCATGGAGCATCAACTTGTCTAAAATGACAATATTATCTGTGCTAGAGCCTTAATTTTGGATAGTAGTGTTCTGTGTCTTCAAGCACCCAGTCATGACAAAGTACCTATTTCCTCAGCTGCTATTTTTATTTGTTCATTTGAGGCTGGATTTACTTCTAATTTGTGATTTTTTGTCTCTAGTAATTTCTCCTGGGATGTCTTTTTCTTCTGTATACCTCATCATCTGGTTAAAAAACAACTTTAAGAATCATCTCATTTGTGGAGGGGAAGGGGAAAAACAAGTCATTTAAATAAGGATACAGGTGGACCCGTTGCAGCAATGAGAAGTACAAGTTGTCATGTCGAAAACAAACTTTACAACTTTGGTGGGGGGGGGCGAGGATTGGGTGGGGAGCAGGGGGAAGCTGGGAAGGGATGTGAAGGGTAAACAAAGGAGGAGGCTACAATGCTTGATAGGAAATGTACTCATTATCTTGCCCATGTAATTGTAACCCTTCTGTACAGTATGTTCACACACACAAAAAAAGAATCATCCCAGTGTGTGAGACTGGGAATGTGCATGGGTTAATGCGAGTTCTATGATGTGTCTTGGGGGCTGTGTTTCCTTGAATGTGTTCAATCTCCATCCAAATCTACAGAGGATCAGCATTTAAACATTTCCTTTATATCCTTTCTTTCTTTTTTGTGCTGCTCTGGGGGTTTGAACTCAGGGCTTGGTGCTGTCTCTTAGTTTTTTTGCTCAGGGCTAGTGCTCTACCACTTGAACCACACCTCTATTTCTGGCTTTTGAGTGTTTAATTGGAGATAAGTGTCTCACAAACTTTCTCACTCTGCTGGTTTTTATCCATGATCCTCAGAGTAGCCAGATTAATAGGCATGAGCCACTGGAGCCTGGGTGCATTTAAACTTTTAAGATCAACTCTACTGTCTGCATTTTTAAGCATGGTAGCAAATCTTCACCACTGCTTTTGGCCCACAACCTTCATGTCCCTTTCCACCTACCACCTCTATCACTGTGACCTGAAGCATCACTCATTGCTTCTGTGTTGTGAAATCTTTCACATATTTGCTAACACATATTTGGTTCAAGTGGTAGAGCACCAGCCTTGAGTGGAAAAAGTCAGGCAAGAGTGCAAGACCCTGAGTTCAAGCCTCAAGGTCTTGTATGTATCAGCACATACAAACACAAAACTAACTCATGTATGTTAAATACTTCAATGGTGCCTGATGCATAGTAATACTATGGACATTTTGGTAAGGAACTAAAAATGAAGGCCGAATTGCTGCTGAGTAGGATGAGTATTATTAAGGAGGGAAAAGATTTTTGAGAGCAATATAGAGTAGAAAGGCTGAAGTTGGAGGACAGGAAGGAAATTAGCTTGGGTACAATGTCAGCTGCGATTGAGGACCAATGGCATGAAACATTGGTTCCAAAAGGCAAGGGCTTGTCTATGTTTCTTGAACAGCCTCCTAATTAGGCTAGGATTTAACCTTTCAAAAATTGGGACACACCAAAGGAGATCCAATAGACAAGTGATGGAGTAAAAATGATATATTCAGAAGAGGTCCTGGGCATGATTTTTGGTTGTCATTCTACCCTGTGTGTATGTGTGTGTGTGTGTGGGGGGGGGGGGGGTTATGCTGGTAATAGGGCTTGAATGCAGATCCTCATGCTCTCATTTTGCTTTTTTGCTCAAGACTGGTGCTTTACCACTTGAACCATACAAGAGTCTCATAGATTTTATGCCTGGGATAACTTCAAACCAAATCCTCAGATCTCAGCCACCTGAGTGGCTAGGATTACAACACCTAGCATGACATTCTACCCTTTTATTCATCCTGACAGCCATAAGCTGGGTCCATACTAGGATGCTTCATACATCTACAAATACCTTGTATCTTCCTCTCCCTAAAATGTCTGTGATGTTCTAGACAGCCTCAGTAGTCCTTGCAGTGGAAGAAAGGAAGTTGAAAATTAAAAAAGTAGTTAACTTTATTAAATGTTGATCTGTTCAGGATATGATTTGGTGTCAGAGCACTTGACACACACACAATTTTGGTCTAAAAATACCACAGTTTGCCTGGGTGGTACATATCTGTAATCCTAGCACTCAGGAGGCTGAGACAGGAGGGTCACAAGTTTCAGGCCCCCAGCTACCCAGGAGGTTGAGATGAGGAGCATTATGATTCAAGACTAACCCAGACCCCCCAAAAAAGTTTGTTTGCAAGACCCCCATCTCAACCAATAAAAAGCTGGACATGGTGGCAAGCACCTGTCATCTCAGCTACATGGGCAATATAAATAGGAAGATCATGGTCCAACCCAGCCTAAGTATAAAAGCAAAACCTATTGGAAGAAATAATGCACAAACGCACTTGGGCATGATAAGAGCAAGGTCCTGAGGTCAAACACCAGTACTGAAAAAAAATTACTGGCATCCCTTGACTATTTTCTTTTCTTTTTTATTGTAAAAATACTGTACAGAGGGGTTATAGTTACATGAGTCAGGTAATGAGTACATTTCCTATCGAACATTGTTACTTCCTCCTTTGTTTTTCCCCTACCATCCCTTCCCTCCTCATCTCCCCAACTCCTCCCTCTCCCCTCAAAGTTGTAAAGTTCCTTTTCAACATAGTGTCTTGCACATCTCATTGTTACAATGGGTCAACCTGTATCCTTATTTCCACATTTTGTTATTTCCCTTCCCCTCCCCAAATTAGAAAAATGTATATTCAAGATGTAGTACACCGGAATCAAATACAGTGAAAACGGGTTATACCATGGGGGAAGAACATATAAGAGAAACAAAAAAAATCACATAGTACATTTTAAATATGTTAAAAAACAAATAGCAAGAAAGAAAAAACCACTTGTGTCCCTATCTTGGGGTTCATTTCACTTAACATCATCTTACATGGTGTTATGTACATAGCTTTTGACCTTTTCTGATTGTCCTAGTCTTATACTAATTATTGAAAAACTATTTGCTTTTCTTTGTAGGACATGAGAGCTACTGTGTCACTGAGCTCACTGTGGTCTTTCAGATATTTATAGAACTCCTGGATCTCCAACTAGCACCCATCTGGAGTCATTTCCAAACTGGTCATCCTAGGTGAGCTGGAACCTCCTTCTATTCTGGTAGTAGTCTTTTGGTGCCTTTACCAAAAAACAGGATGATTTGACATTTTCTTTCTTTCTTTCTTTCTTTCTTTTTTTTGTCAGTGATGGGGCTTGAACTCTGTTCTGGGCTCTTCAGCTCAAAGCAAGTACTCTACTGCTTGAACCACAGTGTCACTTCTGGTTTTCTAGTGGTTTATTGGAGATAAGAGTTTCATGGACTTTCCTAACAGTGCTAGCTTTGAATCATGATCCTCAAATCTCAGCCTCCTGAGTAGCTAGTATTACAGGTGTGAGCCACTAGTCCCCGGGGCAGATTTCACATTTTCTTTTGAGTTATCTGAATAAATTCAGCAGCATTTGGGATAATGATGTCAGAAATACCTAGAGGAAACCCTATAGGCTGGGGGAAAGGGAGGAGAGAGGGGAAATTTCCAGAAATCAGTGGCTCATGCCTAAAATCCTAGTTATTCAGGAGTCTGAGATCTGAGAATTGAAGTTTGTAGCAAGCTTAGGTGACTAATAATCTCCAATTAAGCAGCAGATAAAGCTGACTGAAAGTGAGGCTTAAGTGATAGAGCCAGGAGTGGAAAAGCTGAGCAAGAGCTTGAGGCCTTGAGTTTAAGCCCTGATGCTGCACAAATAAAATAAACTACAATCAAATGAGTGAAGAAGAGAGGGAAAATCAAGGACATTTTGATTTTTGTGTTGGTGACTGATGGATGGGGTCATTGACAAGGGAAAGGAAAGGAGGCTGGGGGAAGGATCAGGGCTAGCAGTGCAAAGTAAAACTCAAGACCTCTCATTCAAAATACAGGAAAATTTCTTTCCCCCCTTTCTTCCAAGATCTCTCTCATTTGTTACAATGACTTGCATTTCTTACTTAGTCCTGCTTTCTAGGGTACAGAGGGTGAGTACAGACCCTTGGGGATTCCTGGGGCCCTTATCTCCTGACTGCATGCAGAACTGCCAGAACCCCAGATTTTTCTAGCTAGGGATTAATACTTCATCAGAAAATCCAGGTATACTCTCTTACCAAAGGCCACTTAGTCCCAATTCATGACTGATGGTTTTCCCCACCCCTATCCCCAATATTATTGTTTCTGTTCCAGGACATGCTGGCAACTTGCATGGGAATGGGCAAGAGGTTTGCTCAGCGGTGGTGGCCTTGATTATGTGTGTCACTGACAGCCCATAGCCAGGACAGCCATAGCTATTCTCCACCCTGAGATGCCACAGTGCGAAAATGCCCAGCCCTGACTTTGTGCCCATGCCCAGGAATGAGGAGTGGAGGTTTGTGGGCTGGGGGCAGGTACAAATGCGTGAGAGCGTATCCCAGGAATTAGGGAGGCTTTAGAAGGCAGGAACAGCATGGGAACCCAAGCTCCAAGCACCCAACACATACCGCACTATCCCATAAGACTTAGCTTGCAAACAAATTCAAAGATAAAAGCATTAGGAACAGCTCTCAAAAATCCCCGAACTGCCGGGCACCTCTGGCTCTCTCCTGTAATCCTAGCTACTCAGGAGGTTGAGATCTGATGATCATGGCTCAAAGCCAGCCACGGCCTGAAAATCTGTGAGACTCTTATCTCCAATAAACCACTCAGAAAACCGGAAGTGGTGCTGTGGCTCAAGTGGTAGAGCGCTAGCTTTGAGCTGATAGAGCTGAGGAAAAGCACCCAGGCCCAGAGTTCAAGCCTCCCCCCCCCCAAAAATCCCTGAACTTGGACTTGGGGATGTAGCTCATTGGTAGACCTTTTGCCTTTCTTTTTCTTTCTTTCTCTTTCTTTCTTTCTTTCTTCCTTCCTTCCTCCCTCCCTTCTTTCTTTCCTTCCTTCCTTCCTCCCTTCTTTTCTTTCCTTCCTTCTTTCTTTGTTTCTTTCTTTCTCTTTCTTCTTCCTCTCTCTATGCATGAGCATGCACCAGTGAAAAGCTATGAGCACTTTTAATCCTGGCTATTTAGGATGCTGAGACATCTGAGACATAAAAATATGGATATTCAATGCCAACTTGGCAGAAAAGTTCACTACATTCCATCTCCAAAATAACCAGAAAAAATAGGGTGGGATATGACTCAAGTGATAGAGTACCAGCCATGAGCAATCAAGCTGGCAAGCTTGAAGCCCTGAATTCAAACCCCAAAACTAATGAAAGATGGAGGGAAGAAAGGAAGAAGGAAGGAAGGAAGAAAGGAAGGATAGTCTTTTTAGAACCCCTGTTGCAGGCTTCAGACCTCTAGAGATGCAAGAAACTAGGCTCCAATCAACAGATTCTGTTGTAGTCACCCAAGCTGAGTAGCACGTAAGTGAAGCCAAACCTGGGGGCAGGTTATTTGAGGAAGACTATAAACTATCCAGTTCTGAGGAGTTAAGGGATTTAAGTAATGTCCAACTGATAGTTCCTCATGCATGGATCAAGGCCCCAAAGTGAGGCTAGAAATACCAGTTTGGGAGTCACTAATATACAAACAGTAATTAGCTCCATGGGAGTAGATGAGATCACCCAAGCACAGTGCTAAGCATGAGAAGAGCATGAGGTTAGAAACCAAGGTGTAGGGTGCCACAGAGAAGACAGAGAAGGAACAGTGCAAAAGTATGAAGAAATCCAAGAGCAGAGCTCTCTATTCTGGAAGATGAAGAGCCCAAAATGAGCTTGTCAGATGACATGCAGTCAAGTGAAGTGGACTAGAAATGTCTGATGGATTTTGCTTCAGGGAACAATGGTTTGAGAGGGAAGCAAGAAGCCAAACTGAGAAAAGTTGAAGACACACAGTAGAAAGCATTATAGGGAAGTCCTGTGCTGGCCTTGGTCAGTCCACAGGGAGCTCTAAGCATTCAAACTCCTGGGCTCCTTGTCAAGATCTGAGTGGGACTTAAGAATTTATATCTTCTGAGACCCAGTGTCACTGTGCATCCCAGGTCGGCCTCAGCTTCCCAGATGTTCTGTGTGTGTGTGAGATACTGGGTTTTAATTTGGTATCATGCTTGCTAGATAAGCACTGTACCACTTGAGCCATGCTCCAGCCCTGTTTTGCTTTAGTAATATTCTTGATAGGGTCTTGCAGTTTTTCTGAGGGTCAGCTTTGGTCTAATCCTCTTATTTATGTGTTCCCCTGCAGGTAAGATTGTAGGCATGAAGGCTGGAGATACTGCTTAGTGGCAGAGTGTTTGCTTAGCATGCATGAAGCCCTGGATTTGATTCCTCAGTACCATATAAACTTAAAAAGCTGAAAGTGGTGCTGTGGCTCAAGTGGTAGAGTGCTAACCTTGAGCAAAAGAAGCTCAGAGACAGTACCCAGGCCCTGAGTTTAAGTCTCAGGACTGGCAAAAATAGATTGTGGCATACCTGGTCTATTTGTTGAAAAGGGATCTTGCTAATATTTTTTTCCCAGGTTGGCCTCAAACCCAAGTCCTCATGTTTCCCTCCTGTGTGGCTGGGATGGCACATATGTATCACCATACCAAGCCTGAGTCTATATCTTTTTAAAGCCTCCAGATGACTCTGATGCTCTGGCAGGTTTGAGAAGTACTGATAGAATGCAAATAACACAAATTGTATTCTGAGGGACCTGGGTTCCAATCAAAACAAGATGCTTAAATCTCTTTGAGTCTCTTACATGAAAGTAAGAGTAGACAAGCGCCAGTGGCTCATGCCTGTAATCCTAGCTACTCAGAAGGCTGAGATCTTAGCAGTGTTATTTGAAACTAGCCTAGGCAGGAGTGGCTGTGAGATTTTTATCTCCAATTAACAACCCCCCCCCCCCAAGATGGAAATGGGGCTGTGGATCAAGTGGTAGAGCACTAACTTTGAGGAAAAAAGCTCAGGGAACAGTACCCAAGCCCTGACTTTAAGCCCCAGAACCAGCAAGAGAGAGAGAGAGAAAGAGACAGAGACAGAGACAGAGATAGAGAGAGACAGAGACAGAGAGATAGAGACAGAGACAGAGACAAAGACAGAGACAATGACAGAGAGAGATAGAGAGAGTGTATCTCAGAACATTATGGCTCATGCCTGTAATTCTAGCTACTCAGGAGACTGAGATCTAGAGGATTTCAGTTTGAGGCCAGCCTTAGCAGAAATATTTGCTAGATTCTATATCCAAATATCAAGCATAAAGAAGAAGGAGCTAGAGTCAATGCTCAGGTGGTAGAGCATCAGCCTAGGAAGTGAGAGTCCGTGAGTTCAACCCCAGTACTGCCCAAAACAAAGTAACAAAAAAATAAGTGTAACAGTCCTACTTTATATCTTGACTTGAAGACTACTGGAGATAATATATGTAGGCCATCTAGCACTGAGTGGTTACTGTTTCATAAATGGTAGCCAGTGCTACTAACAATGGAAATGGCAAGTAAAGACTACAATGCAGTACATGGCCTGGCTGTGAGGGGCAGGAGAAAGGGACCAGTAATACAAATAGCTAAGTGATGGATAGTGTTTGTCTTGTCTTGAGTTTTGTAAGGTAGCAGGATTTGAGATGTTTGTCATCTGAGATGCAAGGGGTGAATGGAAGGTCTGGCAAGCCTAGGCCTTGGAGTCAATGACAGGAATTGTCTAAACTGCAAATATGAGGCTCAGCTTTGGCCTGAGGAGAGACACTGGGAAGGGGTAGTTGGGGTGGGGGCAAGATGCTCAGGGGTTTCTCCTACAGTTGCCCCACTGAGACACAGGAAGCAGTGTCACTGTGTCTCTTTCGAAAAGAAGCATTGGGAATTTGAGGAGCAAAAAGGAATAGATAACAGAAAAATCTAGTTAGCTGGGCATCAGTGGCTCACACTTGTAATTCTATCTACTCAGAAGGCTAAAATCAAAGCCAGTATGGGCAGACAAATCTGGGAAAAGCTTATATCCAATTAACTAACAAAAAGCTGGAAGTGGAGGTATGGCTCAAATGGTAGAGCACCCATCTTGAGAGGAAAAGCTAAGCAAGAACATGAGGCCCTGTGTTCAAGCCCCAAAGAAAAACAAAACAAAACAAAACATATATAGAAAGAAGAACAAAAAGTAAGAAAATCTTGAACTCAGGTTGGAGACCTCTAACATCTTCATCTCCTCCCTCACTCCCTGATATATGTGACTATACCTAGATTATATATATATATATATATATATGAAATTAATGAATATACCACTAACGCTTACTGAGTTCATCTGTACCAGCCACTGTGCCAAGCATGTTATTTAAATTATCTATTTCATTTAATCTTCACAAGAACTATATTGGTCAGGGGCCTTCTATTGCTATTTGACAGAGATAAGCCAAAGGTTAGACAGGTTAAATAACTTGCCTAAGGTGACACAGCTAATTAGTTGCAGAGTAGAATCTCAACATCAGATCTACTTATTTCCAGAGCTTCTGTTCTTACACTGTGGTGATGACTTGGTCATTGGGATCGGATCTCATCAGCTAACAAAAGTTTATTCTGTTTCATGCAGTGGAATCTCTGAGGCAGGCATCATCGCAACCTTCAGGCTCCCCAGTTCTTTCTGTCTTTCTGACCATCATCTGCTTGCTTCATGATCCAAATTGACCTGTGGAAATGCAATCCTCATGACTGCAGTCCAGAAAACACAAAGCTGCAAAAAGTGAAAGAAAGCTGTCACTGTTTTTCTTTTTGTTTGTTTGTTTTTTTTTGTCAGTGGTGGGGCTTGAACTCTGGGGTTGGGCGCTGTCCTTCAGTTCTTCAGCTCAAGGTGAGCGCTCTACCACTTGAGCCACTGTGCCACGTCTGTTTTTCTGGTGGGTTATTGGAGATAAGAGTCTCACAGAGGGCTGGGAAGGTGGCTCAGTGGTAGAGCGCTTGCCTTGCATGCCTGAGGCCCTGGGTTCAATTCCTCAGCACCATATAAGCAAAAAGGAAAAAGCCAGTAGAAAAGTCCAGTGGACCCCCCCCCCCAAAAAAAAAGAGCCTCACAGACTTCCTTGCCCGGGCTGGCTTTGAACCGTGATCCTCAGATCTCAGCCTCCTGAGTAGCTAGGATTACAGGCGTGAGCCACTGGCACCCAGCTTGTCACTTTTGTGAGACAGAGTCTTATTATGTAGTAGAGAGTGGCTTTGAACTCAGCATCCTTTTGCTTCAGTCCCCCAAGTGCTGGGATTACAGGATAATCCATAATGCCTAGTTCTGTTGTCCTTTTGAGGAGCATTTCCTACATGTTCTACACAATAACTTCTGCTTACGTATTGATAGTCTCCCTATACTGAAGAGGAAGGCACATTTGGCTATGCAGACTATAACTGAGTTTATGTTTTTTTTTTTTTTTTTGGGTCCGGTCATGGGGCCTGAACTCTGGGCCTGGGCACTGTCCCTCAGCTCTTCAGCTCAAGGCTAGCACTCTACCACTTGAGCCACAGTGCCACTTCCAGCTTTTTTTTTCTGCTTATGTGGTGCTGAGGAATCGAACCCAGGGCTTCATGCATGCAAGGCAAGCACCCTACCACTGAGCCACCCTCCCAGCCCTGAGTTTATGTTTTGAAGTAGGAAACTAGCAGTGTTTGCCATATACTTAATCCCACATACACTTGAAAATTTTGGGAGCAAGTTGCTTATTTTCATTTCATTCACTACACAGGTACTTTTCTTAAATGATCCCACTCTCTTTTTGCCCTTTATTGGTTTAAAACTTTTTCATTCAACCCTATGAAATGAAGCCTTTTGCTGTCAGAGGCTAGTTTGTATTACTAATTGGGCACTTAATGTATACTGAGAATAGTCTAAGTAACTGCTATTGTCTTATCCATCTTTCAAGGCTCTTGATTGACTCCATTTTACAGGTGGAAAACCTGAAGCTGCAGAGGGGAAAGCAAGCAAGGTTTGCATACCTAGGAGGGGCTTGGACAGGGATAAACCAAGGCAGCCAAACCATTGTCTTAGCACCTCCTCCTTTGTCACCTATGTGGCCTCAGATAATGTGCAGGAGTCTGGAGGGGTCAGGTTGCCTCTGATGCTGACTGACTAGGGGATTGGAGGCTCTGAGCTGTCAGAATTTCTAGATGAAGTTGGTGGCAGTTCCTGGAGAAAAGAGAGTCAGAGAAGCAAAGCCTTTGGCAGGATCCTAACAGCCCTGGTTCAACAGAGGGTCAGGGCCCAGACGACAAGCCTTCCCTCCTTAATCATATTGAAGGACTTAAGCCCAGAAAGTGCATATCCAAACTGTGGGCCATAGTGCTTAATAAGAGCTCAGGACAATGGTTGACATCTAGAAGGTTCTGCCTGGTTTTAAATTACCTGGGAAATACCATGAGATTTTTCTCTTTGGCATAAGTTGAGGCCCCTGGAATGGGCCTCTCCTTTCCCAGCTAGCAAAGCTAGGAACAAGTAGTACCTGGGGTGAAAACAAAACAAAATAAAGCTTTTTTGGTGCCAGTCCTACCGCTTGAACTTAGGGCCTAGGCACTGTTTCTGAGGTTTTCTACTCAAGATTAGCACTCTACCACTTGAATCACAGCTCCATTTCCAGTTTGTTTGAGTGCTTAATTGGAGATAAGATTCTTGTGGACTTCCATGCCTGGACTGGATTTGAACCACAATCCTTAAATCTCAGCCTTCTGAGTAGCTAGGATTAGTGATGTGAGCCACAGGCACTGGTTTTCAAGCTTTTTTTTTAACAGTAAAACATTTTTGTCACATTAAATACTACATTAAAAATTTTCATATCATAATTTTGGAATTTTAACAAAATCTAAAGACAATTCACATTTTTAGCTTTATCACAAATAACGCTTTAACTCCAGCTTCCCATTCCCCACCCCAAATCCTATATTGTAATTGTAGGCAATGAGTTTGTTCTGTCTTACTTCCCCACCCCCCCTATTTTGAAGATTTTCTTGCCAGGCACTAGTGGTTTGTGCCTGTAATCCTAGCTACTCAGGAGGCTGAGATTTGAGGATTGCAATTCAAAGACAGCTCTGGCAGCTAAGTCTGTTGAGACTCTTATCTACAATTAACCACAAAAATGTTGGGAGTGGAGCTGTGGCTCAAGTGATAGAACACCAGCCTTGAGCAAAAAGCTAAGGAACATCCCCCAGGTCCTGAGTTCAAGACCTGGTACTTGCATACAATAATAACATAGATGTGAGTGACCCATATTTGAAATCCTAGCTACTCAGGAGGCTGAGATCTGAGGATCAAAGTTCAAAGCCAGCCTGGGTTGGAAAGTCCTTTTTTTTTAAAAAAAATTTCCAATTGACCAGCAAAAGCCAGAAGTGGAGCTGTGGCTCAAGGGAGAAAATATCAACCTTGAGAAAAAACAACGATAAGGAAAAATGCCCAGGCCTTGGGTTCAAGCTCCAGTACAGACACAATAAATATTTTCATTTTTATTTATTATTATTATTGCCAGTCCTCAGGGCCTGGGAACTGTCCCTGAGCTTCTTTTGCTCAAGGCTAGCACACTACCACTTGAGCCACAGCACCACTTCCAGCTTTTTCTGCTTATGTGGTACTGAGGAATTGAACCCAGGGCTTCATGCATGCTAGGCAAACACTCTATCACTGAGCCACATTCCCAGCCCCAATAGGTTCATTTTTATAAAGCAGTTTTAGTTTCCCAGTACAAATGAGAGGAAGGCAGAGTTGTTCTCTTTAAGTCCCTTCCCCCAATGTGCAGAGCATCCTCCACTGAGAATGTGCCCTAATACAGTGGTGGATTTATTATAATCAGCAAACCTGTACTGACACATCTTTATTAAACTAAGCCCACAGCTTACTATTCATTTTTAGACTTGTGCATCCTGTGGGTTTAGAGAGATGTAAATGATATACTCACTATTGTACTATCACAAAGTATATGTTTTCTGCCTTAAAGTCCTCCATTGAATCTATTTCTCCCTATTTGTTGCTGCCTCGTGATAACCACTGGCCTTTTTATTGTCTCCATAGTTTTGCATTTTCCAAACTGTTACACAATATGCAGCCTTTTCAAATTAGCTTCTTTTTCTTAGTAATAGGCATTTAAAGTTACTCCATGTTTTTCATGCTTCTTTTTAAAAAAAATTCTGAATAATAGGCCATCATCTAGACTGCCACAGATTATCTGCTTACTTTCTAAATAACAAATCTTACTATTTTTCTATTTGAAATATATTATTATTATTATTATTATTATGGAGTTGTAGAAAGAAGTTACAATTCCCTAAGTCAAGTAATGAGTACAATCCTCCTTGGACAATGTTATCCATTCCTTTGCTTTCCCCCGATTTCCTCCTCCCATCCCTGCCTACAAATTGCATAGTTCGTGAGTGTGTGTGTGTGTGTGTGTGTGTGTGTGTGTGTGTGAGAGAGAGAGAGAGAGAGAGAGACTAACACAAAGAATTAAAAAAGAGACAAAAACAGTTAGAAATCAGGTGTGTCATTGGGGCCACAGTAAACAGGGAGCTCCCCAGAGTCAGAGGTCCTCAGCTTGGATATCTGGGTCATTGCTGCAACAATAAATTATAGAATATATCAAGGTAGAAACCGAGGAAATTGATTAGTAAAGAAAATGAAATGAAAGGACATGGGTATAGACAAATGAAAAGAGTTGCATGGGACATTCTAACATTTGTGATATTTATGTTGGACATGTAAGGCAGGAAATTTAACTAAAACATTTATTTTTACTTATTTTATTTATTTATTTGCCAGTCCTGGGCTTGAACTCGGCCTGGGCGCTGTCCTTTAGCTCTTCAGCTTAAGGCTAACACTCTACCACTTGAGCCACAGTACCACTTCTGGCTTTTTCTGCTTATGTGGTACTGAGGAATCAAACCCAGGGCCTCATGCATGCAAGGCAAGCACTCTACCACTGAGCCAACTTCCCAGCCCTAACTAAAACATTTATTTACCTAAGTGTCTTCTTTGTTCTGGACACCTTACATGTTTCAATTATTTTTGTTGTGACAGTATTTTGGTGTTACAAAGTTTGGTCCAGGGACATAAGTCTTGTTCATATTACTAAATCTAGGTCATTAGGACATAACTATCTGGTTACTTGGAGCATCTCTTTAAACAAAACATAGGTTTCACAAGAAAACTATCCTTTTCAAGATAGGTTTCCTTCTTAAAAGTACGTATTTTTCTGTTAAAGTAATTCTTGTGATTCAAGGATTCATCTGACCAAATATTCTCCCAGGGTGAAAAAAGACACCTCAGACACTGATGGCTCAGGCCTGGGAGTCAGGAGTCTGAGATCTGAGCATCACTGTTTAAAGACAGTCCAGGCAGAAAAATTCATGAGATTCAATTAACCAGCAGAAAAGCCTGACTGGAGATGTTGCTTAGGTGGTAGAGTGCCAGCCATGAGTGAAAAAGCTGAGTGAGGGTTTGAGGATCTGAGTTTAGAGTCTTGGTGTCAGCCCCATTACTCCTACAAAAAAAATAATCAACTGGACAAAGTCAGAAAAATCCTTCCTTCCTTCCTTCCTTCTTTCCTTCCTTTTCTTTTTTTTTTTTTTTTTTATTGTGAATATACAGTACAGAGGGGTTACAATTACATGGGCAAGATAATGAGTACATTTCTTATCAAGAATTGCAGCCTCCTCCTTTGTTTACCCTTCACATTCCTTCCCAGCCTCCCCCGACCCCCACCCAACCTTCCCCCCCCCCCCCCAAAGTTGTAAAGTTCGTTTTCGACATGACAACTTGTACTTCTCATTGTTGCAATGGGTCCACCTGTATCCTTATTTAAACGACTTGTTTTTCCCCTTCCCCTCCACAAATTATACTGACATCAAATAAAGTGAAAGCAGGCTTTCCTTCCTTTTTCTTTCTCTCTTTCTCTCTTTTCTTTCTCTTTTTCTTTTTTCTTTCTTTTTCTTTCTTCTCTCCCACTCTGTCTCTTTCTTTTTAGTTGTACTGTGGTTTCTGAACTCTGGGCCTTAAGCTTACATGGAGCCATACTTCCACTCCTGATTTCTATTTTATTTTGTTTTGTTTTTGTATCATTGGGTTTTTTTCCTTAATTTTATGGAGAGGCGGTTCATTTATCTCTGCTCATGTTTATACTGTATTCTAATATGTTGACAATTTTTGAGACACATTTTGAGTTGGCTTTCTGTCCCAGCAAGTGCCTAGGCATGATCCAACATTAGGCTTTTGGGTAGCTAGGATAACAGGCTTGTACTGTCCTGGCCACCTCTTGATTGAGAAGGGGTCTTGTGAATGTTTTGCTTTGTGGGCTGGCCTCAAATTTTGATCTCAACAATCCCAGCCTCCCAAGTAGCTAGGATTATGAAAGCAAGCCACTGGTGCCTGGCTTAGTCTTCCTTCCTCTTTTTCTCCCTCCCTCCTCCCTCCCTTTTCCCCTTCCTCCCTATCCTTCCTTCCTTCGTTCCTTCCTTCGTTTGTTCCTTCCTTCCTTCCTTTCTCTCTTTCTCTTTCTTTCTCTCTTTTTTCTCTCTTTCCTTTCTCTTTCTCTCACTCTTCCTTCCTTCCTTCCTTCTTCCCTCCCTCCCTTCCTCCCTCCCCCTCCCTCTCTCTCTTTCTTTCTTTCTTTCTCTCTCTCTCTCTTTCTTTCCCATATGCTGCAGTTCAATTAAAGAGTAAGAGGCCAAAGACAAAGGCACGTATACTCCCAATCAAGTTATTCACAAATACACTTATTTTTCTTAGTTTCTGCTTTGAAATTCTCATGTCTTGCTTTCCCCCATCTAGCTGGCTTCAAGTGGATTTGTGGATCTTACTTAGAAGACCTCTGAAAGCTGGATCTCCAAGGCCATGGTGGAGGAAGCTAAGAAGGAATCCAAATTATACTTAAGAATCCTGAGATCCTGAGATAACCCCTGTTTTCACTGTATTTGATGCCGGTATAATTTGTGAAGGGGAAGGGAAAAAACAAGTCGTTTAAATAGGGATACAGGCGGACCCATTGCAACAAGTTGCATACAAGTCGTTATGTTGAAAACGAACTTTACAACTTTGGTGGGGGGGGAAGGGGAGGAGAATTGGGTGGGTGGGGGCGGGAAGGGGGGGGGAGGATGGGAAGGGATGGGAAGGGCAAACAAAGGAGGAGTCTACAATGCTTGATAAGAAATGTACTCATTATCTTGCCCATGTAATTGTAACCCCTCTGTACAGTATTTTCACAATAAAAAAAAAAAAAAGAAGGAAAAAAAGAAAAAATAAAAAAAGAATCCTGAGAAAGCAAAGAAAAACTGAGAGCCCTGGATTATTGGCATAGCTAAACTAAGGTAGACTGGGCAAATGCTGTATCAGGAGCAATACTATCTGTTCTTGGTGTACAAATGTTTAAAAAAATTCAGATTTACTTCTAGAGGGAGTAAAACAGTAAGTCCCTGGATTGGGGGATACCACACAAATTTAAGAGTATAGATAACACATCAAAAGACAGGACATTGGAACAGGTATTATGGCTCATGCCTGTAATCCAGCTACTTGATAGGGGAAGATATAAGGATCCAAACTCGAAGCCAGCCTAGGCTAAGTTAGCATGAGACCCTATCTGAAAATAAACTAACCAAAAGGACTGGAGGCATGGCTCAAATGGTTTAGTACTTGCCTAGGAAGTACAATGCTCTGAGTTCACACTGTAGAGCAAACAAAAAAAATCTGGTAAGATTAAGAAACATATGTAAGGGGCTGAGAAGGTGGCTCAGTGGTAGAGTGCTTGCCTTGAGTGCATGAAGCTGTGGGTTCGAGTCCTCAGCATCACATAAGCAGAAAAAGCCAGAAGTGGCACTGTGGCTCTAATGGTAGAGCCCTAGTCTTGAGCAGAAGAGCTGAGGGACCACACCCAGGCCCAGTTCAGGTCCCACAACCAATAATAACAAAAAAGAAACAGTATAAAATATATTTTCTATTCTCTGTGATTATATACTGTAGTTACTAAGGGGTCAACAGGCATTATGTGCCAATTTATATTCTCAACTAGTTCTAAAAATTAATCTATGTGTGTTGGAGGGAGGCAAAATGCAAAAAAAATTAAAATCTGGACTCTATATGCATATATATATATATATAGAGAGAGAGAGAGAGAGAGAGAGAGAATTCTCAATAGTATTTTGAAATTTTTTTTCTACATTTAAAATTACTTCAAAGTAAAAAGGTTTGAGAAAGAAAATGAATATGTACACTGGATGCAGAGAACATCAAATTCCTTCTTCTTCTACCACTGGCTATCAAAATGTCTAGCCAGCTGGGCACTGGTGGCTTACACCTGTAATCCTAGCTACTCAGGGAGCTGAAATCTGAGGATTATGGTTCAAAACCAGCCTGGGCAGGAAAGTCTGTAACTCATCTCCAATTAACCACCAGAAAACTGGAAGTGGCTTTGTGGCTCAAGTGGTAGAGCTCAGAGTCAGTACCCAGGCCCAGAGTTCAAGCCCCACAACTGACCAAAAAAAAAAAAAAGAAAGAAAGAAAGAAAGAAAAAGAAAAGAAAGGAAAATAAAAAGAAAGAAGAAAAAAAGTCTGGCAAGATCCTAACCCTGCAGCAATAACATGTGAACACTGATCTCTTTGATTACAAAATTTGGGGAGTCTCTTCCCAATGCCTCACTCAGTATTTTCCTAAAGCTGAAGACTATGAACCCTAACCAAATATAGTCAGTCATCTTTTTAGTAGCCTATACTTAATCTTAAAGAGCTATCAGGGAGACCAGATAGGTAGAAGAATAAACAGAGAAAACTTAAGAGAATAAGACAGTATGCAAGGACAAAAAAGCTAAGAAAAGAAACTCTCATTATCATCAAAGAGTCTGGTAGTTCCTGTCTGTAACCATATTTGGGAGGCTAAGTCAGGAGGATCATGAATTCAAGGTCATGATCATTATGTAGTGTGAGCTACATAATGAGTTTCAGGTCAGCTAGGACTTGTAGAGGAGACTTTGTCTAAAAAAAATACTAAGAAAATGAAATGTTACATTCATGAAACAAGATGGGGATCTATTAAAAAACACTAAAATAATAAAAGTAGATCATAGAAAAAATTTAAAATGTTAGTAGAAATGAAGAACCCTAACTGTTAGAAAAAATGAATTTTGGAAATATTCCAAAAGATGAAGGGAAAAAAAGATAAAGAGTTAGAAAATTAGAGAGAAAAGTGGAAAAGGTGGAAAAAGTCGGCCCAGTGGGTCCAAACTCCAAACAATTAAAGGCCCAGAATAGAGAAGACGACAAGTGGAAGTCCGCAATGAAATAGCTGAAGAAAATACAAGAACTAAAGGGTAAATTGCTAAACTGAAAGATTCAGTGGGTGTCTGGCACAATGAATTAAAATTACTTAATCTAGTACACATCACTGAAATTGCAGAACATTTTGAAGAGAAGAGTCTACAACCTTCTCAGAAAGGAAATGAGGACACAATATGAAAGAAAGGAGAATAATCCAGGGATCTAAGGAAACATTACAAAAGAAAGAATTATGAGTCTGGATAGTTTTGAATTTCTCCCTAGAAACTCTGGGATCAAAAAGCAAAGATTGCCTTTAAAATTCTACAAGCCAGACATGGTATTACACAACAGTTATCTCAGGTCTTTGGATGCTGATGCGAGAAGGCTCATGAGTTTGAGGCCAGCCTGGACTAACATAGCAAGGCCCTGTCTCAATACAAATAGATGAGTTAATTGAATACTCTAAATTATATAATTTTATTTTATATAGGGCACAGTTACATGTATAAGGGTAGGTCAAAATAATTATACTATGAATTCATGTATGAAAATAGATTCAAAATATTTTAAGGGCTGGGAAGGTGGCTCAGTGGTAGAGCGCTTGCCTTGCATGCATGAGGCCCTGGGTTCGATTCCTCAACACCACATAAGCAGAAAAAAAAGCCGGAAGTGGCGCTGTGGCTCAAGTGGTAGAGTGCTAGCCTTGAGCTGAAGAGCTGAGGGCAGCACCCAGGCTCAGAGTTCAGGCCCCACGACTGGACCAAAAAAAAAAATACTTTCAGATCTTCAAAAATGCCCTCAAAGTTTCTTATTCTCAAGAAGCTCTTGAAAATTAAAAAAAAAAAAAAAAGATTTAGTTAAGAAACAGCAGAGAAGATAGGTGCTAGTGGCTTACACCTGTAATCCTAATTACTTGGGAGGCTGAGAACAAGATTTGTGGTTTGAGGCCAATCCAGCCAGTGAAGCTCTAGAGACCCCTCCTCAACCCATAGCTGGGCATAGTGGTACACACCTGTCATTCCAAGCTATGTGGAAGGCTGAGGCTGGACTATTGTGGTTCCAGGCTAGCCTAGGCATTGAAACCTGGGTGGATTGAAGTTCAGACATAGGAAGCAAGACCCTGTCCTAAAACTAACCAGTGAGAAACAGGACTGAACAGTTGGCTTAGCACTATTGTGCCAGCTTAGTATGAGTGAGCTTCTGAGTTCAAACACCAGAACTGCAAAACAACAACAAACAATAAAAACAGCAAAAAGAAACAAGAAAGGTATGAGTAAAAAGAAGATTCTAGAAGGGAAGTTCTAAAACTGCACAAAAAGTTATATAGAGAAATTTATTCAGTGGACTCAAAAGATTAACATATTTCAATGTAACATTCAAGTTATAACTTCCAAAATCCTTGTCATTATACTATTCATTTAATTTGAAGAGAAAGTGAACCTGGCACCAATTCCTCTGTGACTGAGGTTTGGTTTAATCATATACAAATGATTTTCTGGGGCTGGGAAGGTGGCTCAGTGGTAAGCACTTGCCTTGCATGCATGAGGCCCTGGGTTCAATTCCTCAGCACCACATAAGCAGAAAAAAAAAAAAGCCAGAAGTGGCGCTGTGGCTCAAGTGGTAGAGTGCTATCCTTGAGCTGAAGAGCTGAGGGACAGGGCCCAGGCCCAGAGTTCAGGCCCATGACCGGACCCCCCTCCCTCCCCCCCCCAAAAAAACAAAACCAACAACAACAAAAAAAGCCAAATGATTTTCTGCTCCTCTCTCTGTACTGTAGCCTAATTACCTAAGGAGAGTTACTTCACCCTACAGAAATGGTTTGCTCTGATCAGTGATGAGCACTAGAAATGGGACAAAGACAGAAGCACAAAATCCAAAGCAGTGTACTCCTTTATATGTTATTCTGTCATACATCCAGTATCCACATCCAATTCTCCTAGCCCCAACCAATTCCCATAGTATTTACAATACCTAGATATCTAGCCCTACTCATGATCATACACACCTTTGCACAGCACAACTTGGAAATTATTCTCCTCTTTCTAAAAGTAAGCAATGCAAGCCAGGCCTCAGTGGCTCGTGCCTGTAACCCTGGCTACTCAGGAGGCTGAGATCTGAGGACTGTGGTTCAAAGCCAGCCCAAGCAGGAAAGTCCATGAGACTCTTAGCTCCAATTAGCCACCAAAAAGCTGGAAGTAAAGCTGTGGCTCAGGTTGCATTAACCTTGTGCAAACAAGCTCAGGGACAGCACCCCAGAGCCTGAGTTCAAGCCCCAGGATCTGCGCGCGCGCGCAGAGCAATGCAATGTTTTATTTAGGAATCTAAACATAGATTTTTAAAACTGTAAGAAAGGCAAGCAAAATAATAATACAGGTTGGTGGTCACCTGAAAACTGGCAAGGGGAAATGCAGGAAAATGCAATTGTTGGAAAGCTATCAATGTTTTCAAGATTATTCTATTAACTCTGTGTGTGTGTGTGTGTGTATGTATGTGTGTATATATAGGGAAATAAAAATAATTGGCATTTTGTTCAATATTTTTTTTCTTTAATTAAGGGTTTATAGATATTGGCTGGCCAATATAAAGCACTTTTTTCCTCAAAGAATTTCAAGGAAGGGTGAATGTAGCAGAATGAGGGAGATACATCTCTAGAGGCAAATGATTACAGATCATAAAGGGCTTTGAATGCTGGAACAAACAAGCCAGTGCTGTCCAGAGGTCTCTAACTCAGCCCAGAGAAGGACAAGACTCCAGACCCTTAAGTGATTTCCTCATCCTACAGCCTTTCTTCATCCATAGGTATGGGGACAGATGAGATTGGAGGGATTATGGAATGTCAGTAATGTGCAAGCTCACAGGAAATGCCCCAGGTTCTTAAAGCAGGTAGGGTTGTTTGTTTATGGTGTATACAACAGGTCTTGGCTTGCCATCTGCCTTTGCTTGACATCAAGATGCCAAGTAACCAGAGCTGCCTTACTTGCACAGAGGGTCAGCTGATCCAATTATCCATGCTCCTGCCCACAGGCACTGCACAGTCAGGAGGAAGAGGTATGCATAATAAAGTCCATGCCTGGACAAGTCCTGAAAGACAGTTGTTTTCAAAAGCAGATGGATCATATTTGCAATGTGACTACACATAGTCCACTCTGGCCTCTATTTGAATGTGGGATCTATGTGTCCTTCTGGAGAATTCCCTAAGTCTAGTTGACTGAGGAGGAGCCTGGTTTGTAGATGGTGCTTATGGAGCTGTAGCCTCTCTCTGAAGTGTCCTCCCTTAGAGATTGTTCATGGAAGGGAAGACAGTGAAGCAGAGATACTCTCCCAGCTGGTAAAGCATTAAGTAGCCCATCTCCTTTTCCACCATATGCACCAAGCAGAGATTAGCCTCAATTTCAACCTGCATTGACTCACAGGCAAGGCCAGTGAAAAACTACTGGAGGACTGGTGACTTCAGGTGACCAAAGTAGGGATGGCAGATAAGAAGCTCTGAGGAAGAGGTCTGACCTGTCAGACTGGACTAAGAGAATGTGCCTCTTCCAAAGCTTACCAACAGTCCTAGCACTATAGCAAAGATATAATAACCAGGTTGGCAAGATGGCTTTAGCTCTAGGTGATAATCCTTTTCCTGAAACCTCAGGCTTTGCTCAATGACTCCTGAATAAAGTGGCAGAAGTGCAAGGAAGAATCAGTGAAAACTATTATCAGTGTTGACTTCTGCTCATCAAAGACATTGCTGAATGCCAGGTGTACCAGCAGCAGCACCCAGTCTTCAATGTGGGACCAATAAGAGGGACTGCTGTCAGGTGACAGAAGGTTACCTTTTATGAAGGAGGCACCAGTCTATCCTTGCAAGGACAGGGATTAAAAACTCATATTAGCCAGGTGCCAGTGGTCTGTGCCGGTAGCTACTCACGAGGCTTAGATCTGAGGATTGAGGTTCAAAGCTACCTGGGTCAGGAAAGTCCATGAGACTCTTATCTCCAGTTAACTCCTAAAAAACCAGAAGTGGGCTGGGGCTCAAGTAGTAGAGCTGAGTTCAAGCGCCGTGACCCTCCCCAAAATCCCCACCCCAAAACAACTAAAACAACCAAAAAACCCATCTCAGATGAAAAGAAATAGTTATCATCAAAACCTGTAAAGTTAAAAAAAATCCAAAATAAGATAATGAGCTATAGGGCTGGGAAGGTGGCTCAGTGGTAGAGTGCTTGCCTTGCATGCATGAGGCCCTGGGTTCGATTCCTTAGCACCACATAAGCAAAAAGAAAAAAGCCGGAAGTGGCGCTGTGGCTCAAGTGGTAGAGCGTCAGCCCTGAGCTGAAGAGCTGAGGGACAGCACCCAGGCCAGAGTTCAGGCCCCATGACTGGACCCAAAAATAATAATAATAATAATAAAAAAGATAATGAGCTATAGAAAAGACAAGATAAAAAAAAACTACAAAATAAAATAATAAAAATAGATGACCTAAATTTTCTAATTAAACAAAAATTAAACTGTATTGTCATTGTTATTATTTGCTGGCACTGGGGTTTGAATTCAGAGCTTCACATTCATTTGGCTTGACTGGAGCTCTACACTTAAGCCAATCCTCCAGCCTGGCTTTTCTTTTTGTGCTGGTCCTGGGGCTTGAACTCATAACTTGTGTGTTGTCTCTGAGCTTTTTTACTTAGGGTTAGCATTTGGCTTGAGTCAAAGTTGTACTTCTGGCTCTTTTGTGTGTGTGTGTGTGGGGGAGCGGTGGTATTAATTGGAGATGAGTCTTACAGACTTTCTTGCCCAGGCTGGCTTTGTACCTTGATCCTCAGATCTCAGCCTTCTGAGTAGCTAGGATTACAGCCATGAGCCATAGGCACCCAGCTTCCAGCTTGGGTTTTTGCTGGTTAATTAGAGATTGAGTCTTAAAGACTTTTCTGGCTTTGAACCACAATTCTCTGAAGCTCAATCTCCTGCTTAGATAGAATTATAAGTGTAAGCTACTGGTTAAACCGGATTTTTAATTTAAGGTAAAAAACATCATCCAAACAAAAAAATGATCACAATATAATGGTCAAAACGTTCAATTCCCTATAATATTGTAGTTCTAAATGTATATGCAGCTAATAACATAGTCCCAAATACATTCTTTAATTTAGATAAATTCAAAAGAAAATAGACAACTTCATTATCATAGTAGAATATTTTGCATTATTGCTTTTGATACTAGATAAACTAATCAGGGGAAAAACATCAATAGGGAAAAAGAGAGTCGAAAAACAAGATTAGGAAGTTTGCTCTTAATTCCAGTTACTTGTGAGGCTAAGTTTGGGAGTATCACAAATTTGAAGTCAGATGCAATACATGCTGAGATCCTAAGATCTGTCTCAAAACAACCAATTGAACACATACATAAACACACATCCCTCTTCTGAAATGTAGAAAGGAGGAAACTTTCTCATTTTCTGAGGCCAGCATAACTTTGATACTAAAATTAAGCAAAATTAGTTCCAGACAGAAAAATAATGTTGGGTTCATTCAAAGATATAAACCTACAAATCTGAAATCAATTACTGATATGTATATTTTTATTTATAAAAAGATAATATATATGACCAAGTCAGGGTTGTCCCAAAAATTCAAGTTGACATGACATTAGAAAATAATTATTGCCATTTATTACCATTGGAGATTAGAGTAGAAAGCCAATGGTTGTGTCATTAGTTGAAGGGTATTTGACAAAACAATATTTAGTCATATTAAAATGTGGAAGTAGGAAGAAAAAACTTTGTCTCAAAAATAGCATTCTCATAATACAAAGATTATCCTTAATTTGTAAGCATTCTTTGGATGATTAGTAGCAAGTCAAGGGTACAAACTATCACCACACAAATGGCTAAGGGGCCCATATCATTATGTAAATTAATACTGCACACTTCTGTTTGCCTGAAGGCATCATTAAGAACTGGGAAAAGAGTGCAGATGTGGTAGTGTGTTCCTGGCATCCTAGCTAAGCTAGACGTGTAAATAGGAGGATCATGGACCAGGTCTATGCACAGAGAAAGCAAGACCTTATCTGAGAAGTAACAGCAGGACAGTCTAGGAGTGATAGAGCACTTACCTAACAAATATAAAACATTAAGTTCAAACTCTAGTACCTCTACCAATAATAATAGTTATGATGATGATGATGATGATGATGATGATGATGATGATGATAATGATAGTCAAAGAGCCAGGTATAATGACATAAGTCTGCAATCCCAGAACTTAGGAGGTTGAGGCAAAAAGATTGTAAATTTGAGGCCAATCTGGGCTGCATAGTGATAAGGCAACCCTGTCTCAAAGAAAAAAATCAAAAAGTAAAAAGATATGCTTGACACTAGATAAAGGATATAGTTTGTTATGTATATAATTAACATGTATCCATATTTGGAATATAAAGGCATAAGAAAAAATAAGCAATCCAAGAGCTGGTGGAATGGCTCATGTGGTAGAACACTCCTTGGTAAGCTAGTGTTCAAATCCAGTACTGAGAGGGGAAGGTGAGGGAGGGGGAAGAGGAGAGAATGGGGGAAAAGTGGGGGAGGGAGAAGGAAGTAAGGCGAGAGGAGAAGAATTGGAGGAAGGGGAAGAGGGAGAGAAAGAGGGATAGGAAAAGGAGAAAGGAGAGGGAGAGGGATAAGATTAAGTCAAATGACTAGCTCAAGTAATTTACAGAAAAGAAAATTCAAATGGCAAATAGCCAATAAACATAATCTTCTTGCCCTACCTACTCAGGAGGCTGAGGTCTGAGGATAACAGTTCAAAGCTGGCCCAGGCAGGAAAGTCTGTGGGACTCTTATCTTCAATTAAGCACAAAAACGCCAGAAATGGAGCTGTGGCTTAAAGTGATAGAGCTTTAAGCAAAAAAGCTCAGGGACAGTGCCCGGGCCCTTGAGTTCAAGCCCCAGGACACACACACCACACACATTTTCTTTTGACGGTTAGGGTCTGAACTCTGGGTCTGGGCGCTGTCCCTCTGCTGTTCTGCTCAAGGCCAATGCTCTACCACATGAGGTACAGCACCACTTCCGTTTTTTTCTGCTTATGTGGTGCTGAGGAATCGAACCCAGGGACTCATGCATGCAAGACATGCATGAGCCAACTTCCCAGCCCATGAGACACACCTATTTTAATCAGGGAAATGAAAATGAAAATGTGACTTTGAAAATATAATGATGATGTTTTTAGGACTACAACTGGAGTCACTAAAGATTTGTACAATAATTCCAACAGAATGACACATATTAGTGCTATTCACAATGTGAAAAAAAAAACCGGTTAACACCAGATAGTATACATCTCTCAGACTTTCTCTTTTTCAATATTGCATAATAGTTCTTTATCTTTGTTGTTGTTGGTTGTGGGGCTTGAACTCAGGGCCTGGGCACTGTGCTGGAGCTCTTTTGCTCAAGGCTAGTGCTCTACCACTTGAGCCACAGTGCCACTTTCAGTTTTTGAGTGGTTAATTGGTGATAAGAGTCTCACAGGGACTTTTCTGCCAGGGCTGGCTTTGAACCTTGACCCTCAGCTCTCATCTTCCTGAGTATCTGGGATTACAGGTATGAGCCACCAGCAAGATTGCATGATAGTTCTATGTCCTCTATACTTCCATAATAATTCCTCTATACTTCCATAATAATTTTTAGATCTGCATGTCCGTTTCTATACTTGAGGGCTGCTAGAATTACGATTGTTATAGTATTGCAATTATAGATCAATTTGGGAATAATTGACAGTTTGCCAGCCCCAAAACAAGGTGTATCTATTTTCTTTCGTTTATTCTTGGTCATATTTTACAGCATTCAGTGAATAGATTACAAAGTACCCTTTATCAGATTTATCCCCAAATATTTCATAATTCAATGCTTCTGTAAATAAGTAGTTTTTTACATTTTTGTTAGTATATAGAAATATATTTAACCTTTAAAATTGCAGTAAAGCATACATAAAATTAACATCTTGATCATGTGAAGTCTACTTCAGGACAATTTAATTCATTTGCATTATTGTGCAGCTAGCACTAGCACTCATTACCAGATTTTTTTTATCTTGTAAAACCAAATTCCTGTACTCATTAAATACTATTCATTTCTATCCCACGCCATCCCTCCCCTGTCCTTACCCACCCTGATAGCTGCTATAATGCTTCTGTGGGAATCTGAATACTATTAAGTACTTCAGATAAATGAAATGATGCAGTATTTATCTTTTTTGACTGACTTCTTTCACTGAATATAATGTCCTCAAAGTTCATCCATGTGTCATATTTCCTGTTTTTTTCTTTTTCTTTTTTGAGACAGGGTTTCACTTTGTAGTCTAGGCTGGTCTCTAACTTGCAATTCTGCCTCAGCCTCTAGAATACTGAGTTACAGGCATAGGCTATAACACCTGCCCATATTTACTTCCTTTTAAACAGAGTAAGATTATATTATATGCAGATCTTCCATTTTGTTTATCCATTCAACTGTTAGAGGCATTTGGGTTGCTTCTAGCTCTTGGATATTGTGAATCTGCTTCCATTTCTTTTGAGTTGGTATTCTAGAGGTGGGATTACTGAATCATATTTATTTTTATTAATGTTTTGAGAAATCTCCATTCTTTTTTCTATAGTGGTAACACCATTTCCCATTCTTTTTAAAAAATATTTTATTGTTATTGTAGAAATACTGTACAGAGGGGTTACAGTTACATGAGTAAGGTAATGAGTATATTTCCTATCAAGCATTGTTACCTCCTCCTTTGTTTTTCCCCTACCATCCCTTCTCTCCCCATCTCCTCAACTCCTCCTTCCCCCTCCCAAAGTTGTAAAGTTCCTTTTCAACATAGTGTCTTGTACATCTCATTGTTACAATGGGTCAACATGTATCCTTATTTCCACACTTTGTTTTTTCCCTTCCCCTCCCCAAAATTAGAAAAATGTATATACAAGACACAGGGCACCGGAATCAAATACAGCGAAAACAGGGGCTATACCATGGGGGAAGAACATACAAAAGAAACAAAAAATGCACATGGTACATTATAAATATATTTAAAACAACAGAAAGAAAGATAAAACTTTGCGTCCCTATCTTGGGGTTCATTTCGCTTAGCATCATCTTATACAGTCATACGTACATAGCTTTTGGCCTTTTCTATTTGACCTTTTCTACTAGTCATTGCAAGTAAGGGAGCTGATGGGGCCTGTGCTTTTTTGGGCCTGGTCCATTCCCCATTCTTACCAACAGCAGGTAAGGGCTCAGGTTTCTTCATCCAATGAGTCTGAGGTGGTGTCTCATTAGTTTGGTTTGTTTGCCAGTCCTGGGCTTGAACTCCAGGGCCTGGGCACTATCCCTGAGCTTCTTTTGCTCAACACGAGCACCCTACCACTTGAGTCACAGTGCCACTTTTTTCTATTTATGTGGTACTGAAGAATTGAACCCAGGGCTTCATGCATGCTGGGCAAGCACTCTACTACTAAGCCCCATTCCCAGCCCTCATTATGGTTTTGATTTGTATTTTTCTAATAGTGACATTAGGCATCTTCTCAAGTACTTATGGCTATCTGTGTATCTTCATTGGAGAAATGTCTACTTTAATCCTTTGTCCAGTTTTAAACTAAGTTGTTTTTAAACTTGATTTCTGTATATTGATTGTATTATTCTGTAATATTGATAAATATATTGTTAGTTGCTTATTGCTTGTAGGAATTTTTTTGTCGATTATGGGGGGCTGAATTCTGGGCCTGGGCACTGTCCCTTAGCTCTTCAGGTCAAGGCTAGCGCTCTACCACTTTGAGTTACAGTGCCACATCTGGCTTTTTCTGCTTATGTGAGCTGAGGAATCAAACTCAGGGCCTCATGCATGCAAGGCAAGCACTGTACCACTGAGCCACCTTCCCACCCCTTGTAGGATATTTTTGAACGATTAAGTCATGTATGAATAAAGACCAATCTTCTTTCCTTCCCTTTCTTCTTTCTTCCTTCCTATCTCTTCCCTTTCCTTTCTTTTCCTTCTCCTTCACCTTCCCCTCCCTCCCCCTTCCTCCTTCCTTCCTTTTCTTCCTTCCTTTCCTTCTTTCTTCCTTCCTTCCTTCCTTCCTCTCTTTCTTTCTTTCTCTCTCTCTCTCTTTTTCATAATACTGTGGCTTGAACTCTAGGCCTCTTGCTCTTTTTTCAGCTTCTTTGCTTATACCTGGCTCATTATCATGTGATCCACATTTCTAGATTTTTGGTGGTTGAGGTATAAGTCTCTCAGGTTTGTCTGCTTGGGCTGGCTTCAATCAGGGATTCTTATATTTTAGCCTCCTGAGTAACTAGAATTATATGTGTAAGTCATCAGCACCCAGCTCTTTGTTGTTTTTTTTTCTTCAGTCTTTGTGTCTTTATATTTTGTTTTATTGTTCTGTGTCTTAGTTCATTTTGTGTTGCTATAACAAAATACTGGATACTGGGTAACAAAGAAAAGAGGTTCATGGGCTGGGAAGGTGGCTTAGTGGTAGAGCGCTTGCCTTGCATGCATGAGGCCCTGGGTTCGATTCCTCAGCACCACATAAGCAGAAAAAAAAAGCCGGAAGTGGCACTGTGGCTCAAGTGGTAGAGTGCTAGCCTTGAGCTGAAGAGCTGAGGGACAGTGCCTAGGCCCAGAGTTCAGGCCCCATGACCGGACCCAAAAAAGAAAAGAAAAGAAAAGAAAAGAAGAGAGGTTCATGAGTACATGGTACTTGCAAATACTCCATCTAGGAAGTGCCTCATGATAAATGGTATCAAAATGTGAGGAGTGTTTGTGAGTGGTTGCAGTGTATGCAAAAGGTCTCAGGCTCACTTTCAACAACCCATTCTCATAGGACATAGTTCAGTCCTATGAAACTTGACTCAGTCCTGTGAGATAGCATTGATACATCATAAGGGTGCAGCTCTTATGATCTAACCATTCTTTAAAAGGCTCTTTAGGTTAGACATCTTAAAGAGCCCCTGCCTCCCCACACTGGTGATCAAGCTTTCAGCACATGAAACTTGGGAGAACTAACCCTATCCAGACCATAGCTTTGACTAGAAGTTGGACCACAATGCTGTATAGAAGTAGCAACAAGTGGAGCTATGGCTAAGGTGGTACAGCGCTAGCCTTGAGCAAAAAGCTCAGGGACAGTACCCAGGTCCTGAGTTCAAGCCCCAGGACTGTAACTTTAAAAAACAAACCCACAAACATACAAATATTCTGCTTTTTTTTGGGGGGGGTTGTTAGGGGGAGGGAAAGTGGGAGAAAAGTAAGGGAGGGACTAACAATGTTTTACAAGAAATGTACTCATTACCTTATGTAACACCTCTGTACACCACCTTGACAATAAAATTAAATTAAAAAAAAGTAGTAACAAGAGGTATCTTTACTAGGATCATATCTTGAGAGAAGCGGTTGGTTTTCAGAGGTACCTTCAGTACCTTCAGTGGGGAAGTTTGTTTCAATTCCTGATTTGCTGAGTCACTTAAAAAAAATCAAGAGTAGATGTATGGATTTTGTAAAAACTTTTTTTGGGTATATTTTTAGATGACCAGAACATATGTATACATATATATATATATATATATATATACATATATATGTATACATATTTTATATATATATATATATATATATATATATATATATAATCTGGCTTTGGAATTAGTCATGCTGGCCTCAAAAATCAAGTTGTTAAATATTCCCTCCTTTTCAATTTTCTAGAAAATTTGTGTAGAGTATGATTTTTTAAATTAAAAATTGGCATAATTTACTAGTGAAACTGTATTTTCCTGACTTGCCTTTGTGAGATGCTTTTGTTTTTATTTTATTATTGAGACAGATTCTCACAATATAGTCTAGGCTGACCTCAGGCTCTCCATCCTCCTGCCTCTTCCTCTCAAGTACTGGTATTGCAAGTGTGTGCACTATCAAATCCATCAGATAGAAGGATTTTAATTTTTATTTCTTTAATAAATATAAGACCTTCAAAATAATCTATGTGTCTATTAGATTGTCTTTCAAAATTTTCCATTTAATGTAATTGATAAAAAAATACATTAGCATAAAGTTGTTCATAACATGCCTTATTTGCTTTATTGTTCTTTATGTTTTTTTTGTTTATGAGAGATCTCATTATATTGTCCGAGTAGGTATGTAACTCCTGGACTCTAGCAATTCTCTTGCTTCAGCCTTCTTCTGAGTAGCTGAGACTACAGAAAGATTCCACCATGCTCAACTTCATGTAGAATATGTTTATGTTTCCCCTTTATGTTTGTGTCTCCTCTTTCATTACTCATATTTAACATTAATTTATGTCTTTTTTGTTACCTTACCAATTGAACTAATCTTTTCAAAGAAAAGTCTTTGGTTTTGTTGCTTTTTCTGTTTTTTTTTTCTGTTTTCCATTTAGTTGGCTACTGCTCTTTAATATTTCTTCCTTTCTACTTATTATTGGAATTATTTGCTCATTTTTTTCTAATGTTTTTAAAGCAGATACTTGAAACATTCATTCTCCATCTTTGGGAGGAGGGTTAGAGACTGGACATTAAGGTTCTACTCATGATAGTCATGCACTCTACCACTAAGCTATACTCTTAGCTTGTATTCTAATGTAACCATTTAATGCTCTCAATTTTCTCTTAAGCATTGGAGTAGTTGTGTTCCACAATTTTAGCTGCTTCTTTTTACTTATATTCAATAATTTCTATTATCTCTTATAATTTCTTCTAATGCATTGTTTAATTTGTATTTTCTGATTTTTCCATTTAATTTCTGGAAATTATTTAATTTTGTAGTTGATATCTAATTTAATTCTACTTTTGTCAGTGGTAATACTTTGTATAATTTCAACTGTCTTAATTTATTTCACTGCATAGAACCTAGGTTAACCTGATGACTATTTTGTGTGTACTGGCAGAAAGCAGAGATTCTTCTTTAGTTGGGTTCAATGTCCTATAATAATTACTTCAACTTGATTGACAACGCTGCTCAAGTATTCTATATCACTACTCATTCTTTTTATTTTTTTACCAGTTATTCATAGATTAATGTTGAACATTTTAATTGGAAATTTGTTAATTTATTAATTTTTCAGTTCTAAATTCAATGTTTTGATGATTTGCTATTAGTTCCATAAACTTTTAAGATTATTAGGTACTCTGAATGAACAGACTTGTTCATCATTCTAAAATACCTGTTTATACTTTTGGTATAATTTCCTACCCTGAAATCGGTCTCTCTTGACAATAATATAGCTACTTCATCATTCTTTTGATTGGTGTCTTCCTGGTTTGATTTTTCCATTTCTTTACTTCCAGTATCTGTCGATCAATCAATCAATCAATCAATCAATCAATCTACTTACCTAGCTACCTACCTACCTACCTATCTTTTTGGCATATGAGATATATCTTTTTAAAAATGTGTTCAGGGGCTGGGAAGGTGGCTCAGTGGTAGAGTGCTTGCCTTGCATTCATGCATGAGACCCTCAGTTCGATTCCTCAGCACCCCATAAACAGAAAAAGCCGGAAGTGGGGCTGAGGCTCAAGTGGTAGAGTGCTAGTCTACAGCTGAAAAGCTGAGGGACAGTGCCCAGGCCCAGAGCTCAGGCCACACGACCGACAAAAAAAAAAAAAAAAGTATTCATTGTGGGAATTGTGCCTATTTATTTCTTGCTTTTTATATCCAATCTGGTCATCTCTTCTTTTTAATTGGATGTTAAGATCATTTATACTTAGTATAATTAACAAAGCGGATTTAAATGTGCATCTTGCTATAATTTTCTATTGATCTCAGCCATTCTTTGCTCTATTTTTTCTTCTTTTTCTGTTTTCTTCAGGGTTGCTTTTGTTACTCTGTTTTATTTCCACTATTGGGCTATTTAGAATTACCTTAGTTTTATTGTTATTTTCAATGGTCATCTAGGGTTTAAAATATGAAACTTTTGACTACAGTTAACCTTTAAACAATATTATGCACTGAATAATAGAAGTGTAAAATTTATTAATAACTTCTATTTCCCCATATACCAACTCACCTATTTTACTTCTACATAAATTCCAATACCATAACACAATGTCATTAATTTTTTTAAAAAATCATTTTATAGGGGCTGGGAAGGTGGCTCAGTGGTAGAGTGCTTGCCTTGCATGCATGAGGCCCTGGGTTCAATTCCTCAGCACCACATAAGCAGAAAAAGTTTGAAGTGGGACTGACGCTCAGGTGATAAAGAGTGCTAGCCTTCAGCTGAAGAGCTGAGGGACAGCACCCAGACCCAGAATTCAGGCCCCAGGACCGACCAAAAAAAAAAAAAGATATATAAAAATCATTTTATAATCTGGTGCCTGTGGCTCATGCCTATAATCCTAGCTACTCAGGAGGCTGACATCTGAGGATCATAGTTCAAAGCCAACCAGGCAGGATAAGTCTGTGAGCCTTTCATCTTCAATTAACCGCAAAATGCTGGAAGTGAAGTTATAACTAAAGTGGTAGAGGCTAGCCTTGAGCAAAAGAGCTCAGGGACAGTGCCCAGGCTCTAAGTTCAAGCCCCAGCACAGCACACAAACAAAAATCATTTTATAGATTAAAAATCATGCTATTCACTTGTTCTTCCCCTGCCCCCTGTTGTGGGGCTTGAACTCTGGGCCTGGGCTACTGTCCCTGAGCTCTTCAGCTCAAGGTGAGATCTTTACCACTTGAGCCACAGTGCCACTTCCAGTTTTCTGATGGTTAATTGGAAATAAGCGTCTCACAGACTTTCCTGCCATGGTTGGCTTTGAATCGTGATCCTCAGATCTCAGCCTCCTGAGTAGCTAGGATTACAGGCGTGAGCCACTGGCGCTCAGCTTCTCTTACTCTTAGTATCTGTTTATAGATTCACATTTCAACCAAATATCTTATGCTCTTCTTTGTCAAGAAATGTTACTCAATGCATCTGCTAGATCAGGTCTACCACTGATAAACTTAGTTTTTGACTAACTTATTTTACTTTTACTTTTGAGTTTTTGTGTGCCTATACTGGTGTTTGAACTTAGGACCTGGGCACTTTCCCTTAGCTTTTTCACTCAAGGATGGTGTTCTACTGCTTGAGGCACAGCTTTACTTCTGGCTTTTTGATGGTTAATTGGAAATTAAGTCTCATGGACCTTGCTGCTGGGGATGGCTTGGAATTGCCATTCCCAGAAATCAGCCTCCTGAATAGCTAGACAGCAGCCACTGGTTCCTAGTTCATTTCTGGAATTTTTTTTTGCTGAGAAATAGTTCTAGATTAATTTTTTTAAAAATTCAATAATCTTAAGCTATTTTTTTCTCTTGGTTGTATAGATTCTAGTAAGAAGCCTAATGTAATTGGTCTTCATTTCTTTATGTATAATGTCTTTTTTCTCTGCCTGATGGTTTTATTTTTTCTATTGATTTTCAGTGATTTTTACTGTACTGTTTAGGTCATTTGAGGCAGTGTCTTGCTTTATACTCTAGGCTGGTCCAGATTTTTAATCCTGCTGAGTGGATTACAGGTATAAATCACCATGCCTGGCTTCATTTTCCAAATTCTGAAGATGCATGAACCAGAGAGCCTGATGTGATTACAATTTTTCCTTTTGCTTCGTGTTCACCAAACTTGAATTTGTGTGCTTATATTTTTATTGCATTTGATTCCATTTCAGTAATTATTTCTTCAAATCTCTCACTACCTGTAATATAGGGAGATTCTTTTTTTAAAGTTACTTTATTGTAAAGATGCTATAGGGAGATTCTTTTTCAGTACTAAGATTAAACTCTCCTGAGGACTAAGACCAAAAGTATTAAAAGGTCTTTTTATTGTGGCTGGTGGAAACAAGCTCTCTTTCCAGGCAGGTAGGAGCTTTGGGAATTGTTTTGCCTATCTCTTTTTGCTGTTTCTTTGCCGCAGTTAGTTTCCATTTTTTTCTCTCTCAAATATGTGCAAATCAATACACATTCAAAGAATAAAGAAGATCCTCTGTATATATCTGGTGTTCAACACACATGTAGCTTCCCCTTTTCTAGTTTGCCCTTAGCTACCTTTACCCTCCCTGAATGTTGGTATTGCCTCCTAAAGTCAAAAGTATTGCTGAGCTCTGGGCTCCCTTGTTCCCAGGTCAAAGGCCTACAAATCATCTTAATGCAGGAGATTAACCAAACATGGCTCCGTTATTTGCTTTTCTTCTTTTAGTGGCCACTGGCTAACATCTATTTATTATTTGATGTCTAAGAATCATTGTATCATCTACTGTGCCAGTTTTGTGTGTGTGTGTGTGTGTGTGTGTGTGTGTAAATATAGAGCCAAATTCATCTCACTCTCAGAAATTCAGTTGGAATAGGTCTGGTCTGCTGAAACACAGGTGCTGTTAGAAACTACATCTGGATACCTGAGGTAAGCCTTGTTCAGACATTCTTTTATTTCAAAGCAAGTCGGACCTTTTCATTTAAAAGAAACATTTTCTGTTTCTGAGAAAGATGTGTGTTAAGAGTGTTTAAGTCAACTAGAGATTCAGCTGAAAACAATTAGGACAGCCTGCTAGTATATTAAACAGGCGTCGGAAGGCACCAGTGAGCTATTGAGGCAACCAGAGCTTGCAAAGACACTATCTAGAGGAGAAACTATATGCAGGGGTGAGATGGCATTTAGCAGTAACTTTGTCCCTCCAGGAAATTCTGGGCATTTGTCCAGTATCTGGATTTTGGGTCAGAGTAACAGAAAGAGGCTCCAGAAGGCAAAGACACCAGTGGGAATTTTGTCAGTTTGGCAGAGTTGGATGAGACAAAATTTAAGAGACAAGAAGGGCCAGATTCCTGGAGACAAAGGTAATACTTTGCTATTTTCCCTAAAGTCATCTGCCAAATTCTTGTGTGTGTGTGTATACATTGCAAACACAATAGGCAACATGTGTACACCCATTCTGGGGCTAGAACCCAATACCTCAAGCTCTCCCTTAACTTAATCAATCCTGGCATCCTGTCACTTGCGCCACTCCTCTATTTCCCACTAATTGAAAATAAGAGTCTCTTGGATTTGTCTCCTTGGCCTGGTTTCGTATTGGGATCCTCAGATCAAAGCCTTCTGAGTAGCTAGGACTACAGGTGTGAGCTACTAGTTTGCAGCTCATTTGCCCAATTCTGAAGATGCACAGAGAGAAGGCAAGAAGCTGAGGAGAAAAGAGAAAAGCGGGGTCGTGTTTTGACAATCTTGTGGTTCTAAGGAAACAAGATTAAAATGTGGTATCCATTGGGATGCATGGCTCCTAGGAATAAATGAAATTCTCATTTGGAGCCTCTGGAGGATGATGTTCATCAAAACAGCAGCAAAAAGGAGTGAGTTAAACCTTGCCAAAATTCAACCTTAGGCTATATAACCTCTAATTGAGTTGGGTGATTGGCCTTCCCTATTAACTGCTTTGTAGATGACAAAGGTGAGCCTTTTTTCTGGATGAACTTAATATTATCCAGGACCTCTACAACTTTCATACTCAATGTGTGGTTTTGCATTAGTAACTACCAGGTAAGCCGGAAGACAAGGGCTGTGGAAGAAGGGTAAAAAAACAAAAAGATCAGTGCAAAGAATATACAATAGAAGCAGACCCACAGAAAACCAGTTCTTGTAGTGATCAGCAAAAGCTTTAAAATCACTAGGATTTATATGTTCAGGAAATTTAAGGTAAAG
This sequence comes from Dipodomys spectabilis, assembly GCF_019054845.1. Classification (NCBI taxonomy): domain Eukaryota; kingdom Metazoa; phylum Chordata; class Mammalia; order Rodentia; family Heteromyidae; genus Dipodomys; species Dipodomys spectabilis. The sequence continues at coordinate 3,835,463 of NW_024870729.1, read as the reverse complement.
GTAGACACATAAACATTTAGCATTTTCACCAAATAAACTGAAATTTTTAAAAAATCTGAAAATTCTACAACTTAGAAATATGATCAAAATTAGTAACTCAATAATGTTTAAGAGCTGAAAAATGTAGAAAAATAACACTTGTGTTCAAAGAGAACAAAGGAGATAATGATAACAGGAAATGTAAAGGGTTTGTAATAAACTACATAAAAATTAAATTTTTCCTGGCTCTGGTGGCTCACATCTGTAATCCTATCTAAGCAAGAGGCTAAGATCTGAGACCAGCCCAGGCAGAAACTGCCCATGAGACAGTTGGTGAGACTCTTATCTCTAATTAACCACACACACTAAAGCTGGAATTGGATCTGTGGCTCAAGTGGTAGAACCTTGGGGAAAAAGTTCAGGACCAGAGCCCAAGCCAAGTTCAAACCCCAGGAAACTCACCACTCCCCTTCCCCCCAAAAAAAATCCTGAAAGGAAAAGAGAGATGAAGAGAGATAATGATTAAAAAATGTCCTAAGAAAGATATACGTCTAATCCTCGCTAACTCAGGAGGCTGAGATCTGAGGGTCATGGTTTAAAGCCAGCTAGGGCAGAAAAGTCTCTTAGCTTTTGGGTCAGTAGAGGCTAGAGGTCTATTAAGCTTAGTGACACATTCTAAGAAGTTTATTAGAACATTGTCAACTATAAGGTTTAAGATAATTGACTATTAAAGGGTCTATGTAGCCCATGATAAATTTTCCTCTAAGACCTACAACATTACAACTCTGTAATTATAATGGTCTAGTCAGCCAAAGTTATGCAGTATGCAGGATTTTAATATAGATGTACTTCAAGAATTTTTAGTTCAGAGTCATTTCATAGGACTTCTAAAGTCTTAGAAATCCTGAGGAAAATGACAAAATTGCTTTTGAGTGTAAGAAGCCTAAAAAATGTTGTAATCTTTAAAACTGGTAAAAGAATATTTCAGCTAGTAGAGGATTAGTGGTATAATCAAAATAACTAATTCAAAAGATGACAAGAAAGAATATATATTATAAAATAGATGAGCCAAAATACATCAGGCATAAATTTAAATTTGCCAATAATTTTATTAAGTATAAATTGAGTAAAAACTTTTCCATTAAAACCAGGACAAAGCAGATAGAATTTTAGGTTGACCTAAACACTGCTTAAAACACAGTTATGAAGGAAAATTGAAAAGCTGGTTCTTAGAGTAAAATATGGAAGGGGAAGTAATCTTTGGTGGCTCACGTTAGGGCTGAATCTCTACCAAAAAAAAACAATAAACAAAAAACAAAAAACAAAACAAAACCTAAGAAAAGTGTTAAGAAAAATGGTGCCTTTGGAGTTTAGATTGTCTTTTTTATTTTTATTTTTCCTTGTTGGTCATGGGGCTTGAACTATGAGCCTGGGAAGATTGTCTTTTAATTTGCAAAAAGATGGGGATTTTTATCTTTGCTGTAGAATTTAGGAAGAGCTCTGGAATGTGTCATTTGTTTTGAAGATAAAAAGCAAATACTCTTTGCAGAAGCTGTTGGAAAGTTCTAGTGTGCTTTGTTGTTGCAAATTGTTTTAAATTTTTAGTATTGTGTGTTTAAGGTCTTGTTTGGTCTTTCCTCAGGGATCCCCATGGCTAGTTTCCATCCAAATTATCCCCAAAGCAAACACAATTTGCTTCTGTATCATTTTTCTTTTGAACATTACAGCCTCTAATGTCACAGGAGTATTTCATTCTATTAATGTTGTACCTATCCTCTTTGGAAATAAGACATTTGCCTTATGCTTTTGAGAATTTTGTCTCCCCCTTCCCCACCAAAGTCTTTTAATTATAAATAGGCCCCATTTTACTTGAGACTCGGTCTGATTCATCTAGGACAGGTGCCCTTTTTGATAGTGTACCTTCTATCCACAAGAATAGCTTATATCTACCAGAGGATGATTTAGTATCTCTCATCACAACATATCATCAGTATCAGAATATTTAGTTGACTGATCCCTCTTCCTAAAATAAAGGCTTCCCTGATCCCCTTTCTGTTTTTTTTCTTTCTTTTTTTGGCAACATTGGGCTTTGATCTCAAGTGCTTCACACTTGCTGCCTACTCAGGCCAAGCCTCCAGCTCCTTTTGCTTATTTTTATCCTCTCACGTTTTGTTCAAGTGGACACGAACTGTGATCCAACCATTTGCTTTCCTTTTGTAGCTGGGATGATAGATACACACCACCTTTTTTTTCTGTTCAGGTGAGATTTTCATAAACTTTGCCAAAGCTGAGCAGGAATGGAAATCCATGTAATCTCCACCCGCAAAGTATTCAGGATTACACGTGTGGGCCACCAGTACCTGTCTAAATTTTTTTTTTTTTTACGTTCCTTTTATTGGATGACATAGGCAACCTACCATACCATGCAGAACATTTCATCTAAGGACTAGAATGGTGACGGGCTACAAAGATAGGAAAACTTTGCATTGAGGAGGTAAAGTGAGGTGGCAAACTTTTTTTGTTGTTGTTGGTCATGGGCCTGAACTCTGGGCCTGGGCACTGTCCCAAGTCAAGCGCTCTACCATTAGAACCACAGCATCATTTCTAGCTTTTTCTGCGTAGGTGGTGCTGAGGAATCGAACCCAGGGCCTCAAGCATGCAAGGCAAGTATTCTGCCACAGAGCCACCTTCACAGCCCTGAGGGCAGCAGCTTTCTAAGTGGCTTACAAAGTGTTCTTTCCTTGGAAGCAAAGGGTATAGTATTTTGCTAGACATCAGAGAGGCAAAAACCACCATGAACACCTTTATCTGGGAATAAAGTTATAAAAATATAGATAAGAACTGCACAGTAAATTCCCTATTAATGGAGGGAAAGCTCAATCCTGCAGAAGCTCAGAAAATAAAAGTATCAAGTTTAAGGCCGCGAAAGTGGGAAAATGCGACAAAATAAGGTGGTGCTGGGGAGTGGTCCAGGAGGGGGGGGGGGGAGGCACAAAACAGATAAAGGTCCGGTGGCAAGCAGCAGACGGGCGCTTCCCAGTATTTAGTTAGCATCTACTGGGCGAAGGAGGAGGAAAAGGAGGATGAAATTACGAAGAAAGGAGAAAAGAAGAAAGAAGAAAGTTGACTCAACCTCTGAGTTTCTAGATGAGAGACAAGACAAAGACACGCGCAGCTGGAGGAGCCCAGGCGGGCCGTGGACAAGGGCCACTTGGGGGTTCGGCCATGACCCGGGACGGGCAGCGCCGCAGCGTGGATGGCCCGAGACCCACGGAGGCTCCACTCGCGCACCGGCTGGGTGACCTTGTCCTAGTCGGTGCGCTTTCCCGTAACGCAGGCTCGAGTGACTGCCCGTCCAGCTCAGCCGCGCCGGACCGTGGCAGCTCTCGCGGCTGCCAGGGAGGAGCTCCAAGTTCCTGCTCTCTCTCTCCCGCTTCTCGCTGCCCGCACCAGGGCCGCGCGAGGAGGAGCGAGGCAGCCTCCACGCCGCCCCGGCTCCGGGCTCGCCGAGGGTGCGGCGAGGGACGGGGTGGGGAGGCTCCGCGAACTGTAAACACAGACGCCACCGCGAGCTCCCAGCCGTCTAGCTACCGGACTTCAGGGCCGCCCCGAGCCACCCCACCCAGGCGCAGGCCCTCGCTCTCCCCCCCACCCCAGCTGTGTGACTGGGGGGGCGGGGGCGCCCTCTCGGCCCCACGCCCGGCGTCGGCCTGACCTCAGCGCGTGAGAAAGGCGAGCGGCAGCCCCCAGTCGCTGGCCTCCGGCCCCAGCAAGTCCTCCTCCCACTTTGGCTTTGGCCTTTTGTACCGGCCCCACGTGACCCTCCGGGCCCGCTCTTCCCTCCTGTTCCGCCCCGCCCTCCGGCCTTTCCCGGCGTTCGGCCCCTCTCTTCCCGCTCTCGGCTGCCCTCCTCCCGAGCTCCCCCTCCTCCTCCCGTCGCCTCCCGCCCTGGCTGTTCCCGCTCCCTCCCTCAGGCAGCCGTTCCCTCGCGACGCTCCCCTCCCCCCGCGGCTGTTCCGCCGCCTCGCCTCCCCTCCCCCCGGCTGGAGCTCACTGTCTCCAAGATGGCGGCCGTGTCAGTTTGGGGCATCTCCGCGGTCCAGCCCGGGGCCCCGGGACCCCGGCTCTCTTCTTCCCCGGTAAGTAGTCGAGGAAACACCCCTGGCTGTCCCCGGCCGTCGAGCCCGAGGTCGAGCCGCTCTGGGGCTCGCTCCGCCGTCCCGCAGGGTCGGCAGGCGGCTGCAGGCCCCGCCGCGGCCTGCGCCGCCTCCCGCTGCTCTGCGCCAGGCCTCGGGCTTGGGCTCCGCGGCCGCCCCCTCGCGCCCGGCCGGCGCCCGGCTCCCCCGCCTCGGTCCCGCGCCGCCCCCCGCCCCGCGCTCGCGGCCCGCCGCCCCCGCCTCCTACCCCGCCCCCGCCGGCCAGCCGGGCTCTGGAAGCTCGCGGTGGCGGGCGGCAAGCAGCCAGGCCTCGGAGCCTCGGGCTGGCTGAGCGGCGAGCCCGCTCTCCCTCGGGGGCGCGCCCACCGTCAGCCGCACCTGCGCCGGTCGCCCGGCCTGGCTCTCCGCGCTCCCGGCGCTCACCCTTCCGCGCCTGGTTAGGGCGCGGAGACCCGAGCGGGGCTGAACGGCAAGTGGGTGACAGGCTGGTGGGTGTTGTGGTGCGGAGGAGGCAGCACGTGTGGTGTTGTGTCTGTCGGGCTGTCAGCCCCGGCGCCGGGTTGGGAGGTGGCGGGCTGCCTGTCAACCTCAGTCGCGTTGGACCGTAGTTGCCCAACCTGTCAAGCGCCCCAGCAACCTGTGTGCCCTCCACGCCTCCTGCGAGCCGGTCCCTTGGAGCTTAGGTTTTGGAGGAGCTGGAGATCGGGGAGACGGTGCTCTGAACTCCACGTGATTTCATTGTTAACTTACTCTTCGGGTTCTGTTTCCAAATGGAAACAGCGGAGCAGCCCATTGGCAAGCTGCAGGCTTGTGGCGTTTCAAGTTTTTAAAGTTTCTCGCTCTTTAAAAAGAGAGCGCGAAGATATGCTTGGAGGTGGGAAATAAGGACGCTCGGGAAGGACTGTCAGGGGAGCCAGCTGGGCTTTCTTTCCAGCAGCCGGTGTACTTTCTGAGAGTTAAGGTTCAAGTCCTGGGCATGTTTCCTTCCACAGACCTGGAAACTGATAAGAGTCCCAGCCAGCGAAACAATGAGTGGCTGTCATTCATCCTGTACCCGCGAGCTTAATCGATTAGGTTGTGCCCAGCATCTTAACCCAGGATGTAGCTTCTCATATAGCTTCTCATTATGTAATGCTTATAATACTCTGATTTCTATCCTCTTGAGACCCTCACCAGCATGAAGCAAAGTTTTCTCAGGGGGCTTCTTTTTACTCGGCTAATTTTAGAGTAAGTCTTGGCTCTGCTTTGAGTGTTTTGCTTCAGTCTTTACTTTCTTATTAGAGTTATTAGTATTATCTCCTTCCTAATACCTACTAGATTTTTCTCTTGCTTAAATTGTGTCGAAGAATAGTTGGTAGGGGACATTTTTTTCTAGCATTGTTCATATTATAATTAGTGTAGGTGCTCCACAGAATAATAGAAGTTCTTTAAAAAATAAACTTTGTTTTGGAGGCAAAGGAATAATTTGGGTTCACAATCCATTTCAGTGATTAAAAATGCATGTCTGGGTTTTTTTTTCTATGAGAAAATTTTAGTTGAACTAGAGAGGCAGTATATTTGTATGCCTTTGTTTTATTATTAGTGTTCACTTTGAGACTGCCAGCTTGAATTCTTTTACCAAATTCATTTTTCTCTAGGCTCACAAATAGCCTATACATTTTTTCTGCTCTGTACATTTGATACACGGTATGTGTATTTAATTCCAATGATTCTAGAAATTTGCTAGTTGTTTCTTTCTTCAGTATATATGTAGATAATAGTTAAAATTTAAATGAAATTGGATTATTTTATAAAGCACTTTTGCACTGGGCTATTTTTAATGTTTTTATTTCAGTGAAAGCAATGATTTTGTACTTCTGTTATGAATTCTTGTCGGTGATTCTTGTATTTCCTGTTCTTTTAATTTATGAAGTAGTTATAATCTCAGTATTTTTCTTACTATTTTTATCCACTGTATCTGGAGTTTTGAAAGATGAAGTATTCACTGTTACTTTCATTGCAGGATTCTTTCTACTAATCCACATACTTGTTGAAGTGCTGAATAGTTTGTTGGGGAAAGATGTGGAGGAAGAGTTGAAATTCATAGACTGATGAGCAGAGATTGCAGAGGACAGAATAGCCAGCACCCCTCTGGTTAGTTGTAGCTTAAGGTCATTTATAGACCATCTCATTTTGTTTTCTCATTGTATCCCTCTTCCCCTTTTCTGTTTTGCCCTAATGATTTAATACATTGGTTACTTTGGAATGTTAATAGAAATGTGTTAAAATTCTTTAAGAGGACTGCTCAACAAGCACTTTGCTATTTAATTGCTTTTAAAAGGATGTTTCAACTTACAGCTTATTTGTAGAAGTCTTGATAGAAATTTGACATTGTTCTAATTGTTTTACAGGCATAAGATGTACAATTTCTGCTCTGAAGCAGGGAGTGAGATGTATGGAATTCTTACAACTTTTCTATGAAGAGACTCATGTGTAGTGCTATTGAGAAGTTTGAAGACATTTCAAATAATCAGTTGGTTTGGTTTCTAAAGTAGAAGTGGGAAGGCATTCTATTTTGTGAAAGGAGGACTGAGGCCAGAAAACTTGTATGCTATGGTTAACTGGTTACTAGCCTCCGAGGATCTTGTTTTCCATGGTGTGAAACTTACTCAGCATCAAGATAAGGGATAACGACTCTATGGATATACAGAATCCTTCACCATGGTAAAACTCGCTAACCCGCTGTATACTGAGTGGATTTTGGAGGCCATCAAAAAAGTGAAGAAGCAGAAACAGCGTCCTTCAGAAGAAAGGATATGCAATGCAGTGTCCTCATCCCATGGCTTAGATCGAAAAACTGTTCTAGAACAGTTAGAATTGAGTGTTAAAGATGGAACAATTTTAAAAGTCTCAAACAAAGGACTCAATTCCTATAAAGATCCTGATAATCCTGGGCGAATAGCACTTCCTAAACCTCGAAACCATGGAAAATTGGATAATAAACAAAATGTAGATTGGAGTAAATTGATCAAACGGGCATTTGATGGCTTGGCAGAGTCCAGTGGCTCAACTTTAAAAAGCATTGAACGCTTTTTGAAAGGTCAGAAAGATGTGTCTGCATTATTTGGAGGCAGTTCTACCTCTGGCTTTCACCAGCAGTTACGATTGGCTATCAAACGTGCCGTTGGCCACGGCAGACTCCTTAAAGATGGACCTCTTTATAGGCTCAACACTAAAGCAACCAATGCTGATGGGAAAGAGAGTTGTGAGTCTCTTTCCTGTTTACCTCCAGTGTCACTGCTTCCACATGAAAAGGATAAGGTAAGAAATGTGTATTCATCAGTGTTCACAGAGCTGATGAGAATAACATACTGCAAATTTACATTCCTGGAAATTATGTAGAAGTTGTATTCAAGTATGTGTTCAGGAACTTTTGTGAAGTGCTTCCTTCTGATTTTTTATTGATGCGTTCTACCTATGAGAACTTAATAGATGTTAGTCTGGTACTTTAAAATATTTGGTATAAAATATTTGGTATATAAGCTTTAAGATTTATAATGTTGAGATAGCCTCAAGACCATGTTCGGCTTAGAATTAAAAATTGTTCCGTGTGCTGGAGGCTCACGTTTGTAATTCTAGCTACTCAGGAGGCTGAGATCTGAGGATCATGGTTTGGAGCCAGCCACGGCAGGAAAGTCTGTGAGATTCTTTAATTAATCTCAAAAGTTGGAAGTGGAGCTATGGTTTAAGTAATAGAGTCCTAGCCTTGAGCAAAAAAATCTTTGGGAAGCCCCGAGTTCAATCAAGCTCCAGGCGCAGCTCTAGCGCAAATTAACAAAATTGATTTAAGATTCTTAGGGTCCCTAATTACTAGAAGTTGATGAGCTTTCAAATGGGAGGAATTTGAATTTGAAAGAAGTAGATAACTTAAGAATTTTCTTTTTTTCCCCATACTTTTTATGTTATCATTAGACAGAAATTAGACAATTCTTATGACCTATAACAAGATACTAAGCAAATTTAGCAATTTTTATTTCTAGCTGTTTGTTTTATAGCTTTCTATCATGTATTACTTTGTATATGATGAAACCCTAAACTTAATGAATGAATGAATTTTTTTCTGCCAGTACTGGGGGTTGAACTAGGGCCTGGGTGTTGTCCCTTAGGTTTTACTCCTCAAGGCTGGCATTCTATCACTTGAGTCACACCTCTACTCTTGGCTTTTTTTGCTAATTAATTAGATATAAAAAGTCTCAAGGCTTTTTTTTTGCCTCAGCTAGCTTTGAATCTTGATCATCATATCTCAGCCTTCTAAGTAGGTAAGATTACAAGCATTAGCGACCAGCATCTGGTATAAACATTTATTCGTGATACCAATAGTTAAATGGGTCAGGATTTCTTCAAAAAAACTAAAAGTAGAATTACCCCGTGATCCAACTGATACCACTCTTGGGCATCTAACTCAGAATATGACAAGTTAGGATACAGCAAGACATTTGCACACCCATGATCATTGTTGCACTATTCATTGTAGCTAAGTTATGGAATCAGCACAGATTCCCCACAGTGAATGAGTGGATCAAGAAAGTGTGGCACATATATGCAATGGAATTTATCAGAAAGATTAATGTTATGTCATTTTCAGGGAGGTGGATGGACTTAGAAAACATTAAGTGAAGTAAGTCAGTCTCAGACAAAACAGAGCATGTTTTATCTCATATGTGTAAATTAGATCAAAAATACAAACATCCATGACAAAATATACAGGGTTTTATGCATATACCCAGAAATAAACTGACTAAATGATTGTACACTTAGGAGATGAGTCCAGTAATGTAACTCCTGAACAATTAACAAACTATTTAACAAAATGAATACCAGGAAGGAGTAACATGTTGGCATGGGAGAGGGAACCAAAGGAAAGGGCGCATGAGCAGAGAGTGAGCAAATGCAGCCATTTATATTCAATATACATTACCCTCAAGTTCAACTTTTACATAAAGATGAGAGGGGGAAAAAAAGAGAGAACTATTTAAGGGGTGACATTGATCAAGATGTACTTATAACCTGACCTAGGGAATTTTAACCTCTTTGTATAACTACTTAATAATAAAAGTTTTAGAAAGTTGGGAGTTTTGATGTACATATTGTACATACTTTGTTATGTTGTGTTATATTTTCTTTCTTGTGAAGTCTTAACAGTAAATTTTGTCCCTTAAGATTCTTATCTCCAAATAATCACAAAAGCTGGGAGTGGAGCTGTGGTCTAAGTAGTAGAGTACTAGCCTTGAGCAGAATATCTCAGGGAAGCCTGAGTTCAAGCTCCAGGCCCAGCTCCAGCCCAAATGACAGTAGCAATGCTTTAAGTTATACCTTTAAATTGTTGCACACCTTTTCTTTGGTGAAATTTTTAGAGGTCTTTTTGGTTTTCAATTTTCCCTGTCAACTTTGAAATAGAAGGATACTATTATAGGCTGTATCCATCTGAAAAATCTGAAATGCTTCGAACTTGGGCTCTTTTTGAGCCCCAGATTAATTCTCTGAAGCTTAAATGATATATATATATATATATATATATGATACATGTAATATATTTATTATATATAATATATATATATATTTTGGTCAGTTGTGGGGCTTGAACTTAGGGCCTGGGAGCTGCCCCTAACCCTTTTTGCTCAAGGCTAGCACTCTACTTCTTTAAGCCCTAGCTCCACTTGGGGTTTTCTCGTGGTTAATTGGAGATACGAATCTCAGATATTTTTCTGCTTGGGCTGGCTTTAAACTGTAATCCTCAGATCTCAGACCCTTGAGTAGCTAGGAATACAGGCATGAGCCATCAATACCTGGCTTACGTGAATATTTTAGAATCTTCTGTAGTTTTGGATTTTGAAGAATTTTTTGAACTAGGAATACTAAATTTCTAAAATCTATACAGAGTTTTTTTTAACTCTGAAATCTGAAGTACTTCTTGATCTCAACCATTTTGGATAAGGAGTACTCAACCTATGTTATCTTTAAACTGATTTCTCATGGATTCATAAATTGATAGAGAATCCCATTCATAAAATGGCTCCGTATTATTGGACATTTCCAAAGAGTGTATTAAACAGTAACTTGTTTAGCTGGGTGCCAGTGGCTCACGCCTGTAATCCTAGCTACTCAGGGGGCTGAGACCTGAGGATCACAGTTCTAAGCCAGCCTGGGCAGTAAAGTCCATGAGACTCTTATCTCTAATAAACCACCAGGAAACTGCAAATGGCATTGTGGCTCAAGTGGTAGAGTGCTAGCCTTGAGCTGAAGAGCAGTGCCCAGGCCCAGAGTGTAAGCCCTACAACTGACAAAAAACATTTTGTTTGATCACGGCTAAAGTTAAACAAAATATACTTGGAATTTTACAACTAAAATATACTTGGTTTCTTACAACTGCTATTCAATGATTGGTTAACTTCATGGAAACAGGAAATACAGTTAAATATAGGAATATAAGAAATACAGTGAAATTCAGTGGTATACCTGTTAGTTGAATATATAAGTTCTTACTAGAACATTTGCCTGTTTGCATTTATGGTAATTTCCCTAGTTTGAATTAGGTAATGATTATGATGATGATAATGATTATTTTTGGTTCTAGGAATTAAACATGTGGTTTCATAATACACTAAGCATATCACTGAGCTATATCTCTAGCCATATTATGTGTATATATATTATGTACACACACACACACACACACACACACACACACACACACACACACACACACACACACACACACACACACACACACACACACACACACACACACCTTTTTTTGGTACAGGTACCAGGACTCAAGGCCTGGGTACTGTCCCTGAGCTTTTGTGCTCTAGACTTTTTGGTGGATAATTGGATATAAGAGTCTCCTGGACTTCTTTTCAGGGATTACATTGAACCTTGTTCCAGATCTGTTTCTTTGAGTAGCTGGGATTAAGGTGTGAGCCATAGACAGGTGCTCACACCTGTCTATTTTTTTAAGTGGTATTTTTATTATCTTAATTTTTCTTTTTTTGCTGGTCTTGTGGCTTGAACTCTGGGCCTGAATGCTGTCCCTGAGCTATTGTGCTCAAGGCTGACACACTACCACTTGATCCACAGCACCACTTCCGGCTTTTTGTGGTTAATTGGAGATAAGAATTTCAAGACTTTCCTGCCCTGACTGGCTTTGATGTGATCCTCAGATCTCAGATCTCAGCCTCCTGAGTAGCTTGGCATACAGATGTGACCCACTGCCATCCAGTACTTGTATTTTTATTATCTTTATGTAGGTGCAAAGAGGAATTACTGTTCAACAAATCATTTTGTAAGTACAATGTATTTTGATCATTGTCACCATTTTCATCATTTTCCTCTATCCTTCTCAATACAATCCCTCCCCTCAGTTTTATTAAATTTCATAGATCTGCATTGAGAATTGACTGCATTCTCCCCCCCACCCCCACCTCTCCACCCCCCCATTAGTCTATACCAACCTCACACTTTTCAAGTTCCATTTTCTTGGTATTGATTTTGTTGAACTGAGAGTTTTTCTAAGAAATTAAATCATTTGAATTCTCCTTCCAATACCACACATCTATATACACTTGCATAAAACCCTGTATGTGTTTACTTGTACATTTATAAATTAGTTCCAGCTTCTCCATATATGAGAAAACATAACAATGTTCCATCCACTTTGCAAATGATGTAATATTCTTCCTAATGGATGAATAAACGTGTGTGTGTGTGTGTGTGTGTGTGTGTGTGTGTGTGTATACGTACGTGTGTTCTTCCTAATGGATGAATAAACTTCTGTGTGTGTGTATGTGTATACGTACATGTGTACCACACGTTCTTGATCCATTCATCCATTGAGTGGAATCTGTACTGTTTCTAGCTCTAGAAACTGTTGCCTAGCCCTAGATATTTTAATTAAAAAAATTAGGTGTTGGTGTAATCCCAACTACTTTGGTGGCTGAGATTTGAGATGGAAGTTCTAAGTCAGCCAGGGAAGAAAAATCTGTGAGATGCTTATCTCCAGTTAAGCAGCAAAAAGTCATAAGTGGAGGTTTGGCTCAAGTGGTAGGGATCCAACTTCAAGCTATACAGTAAATGTCAGTTGTATGTATTTGAAAAAGTCAACTTAGTGCAATACAGGGTAACTCCCAAGTTCTAACACCCTAAGCTTTTATTTTATTTTATTTTTTTTGGGTCTGGTCGTGGGGCCTGAACTCTGGGCCTAGGCGCTGTCCCTCAGCTCTTCAGCTCAAGGCTAGTGCTCTACCACTTGAGCCACAGCGCCACTTCCGGCTTTTTTCTTTTTGTTTATGTGGTGCTGAGGAATCGAACCCAGGGCCTCATGCATGTAAGGCAAGCGCTCTACCACTGAGCCACCTTCCCAGCCCCCCTAAGCTTTTATTTTTTGAAGAGACCTGGTGAAGACCATTTAACAATCTTTATTTTACAGCTGAGTCAAGGACCTTTGCTGAGGCATTGCATAGCACTATGAATTTAAAATAATAAAAGGTTTAATTCAGTAGAGTTATGCTGGTTTGCTTTGGTTAGAAATACCTGTTTGCTATGTAGTATTGTTAAAGTAACTCAATTTGGAGTGTATATTTGGGAAGATTTGAGTTTATTTGAGTAGATTTCTCTGTGTTTTGATTTCACTGGGAAATTGATTTTTAAGAAATTAGAGTTGATGAGATCTGTTCTATATTTTTAAATAGCTTTATTTTCAGTAGCACATTTCCAGAGTGACTTCCCTACTATGTGAAAATCCCATGTTCAGAACCATAAAGCAATAAAATGTAAAGTGAGGAATTATTCTTTTTTTAAACAGATCATATATCTAGTCCTAATTTTATTTTAGTTACATTCATTTCTTTCTTTAAAACTACCCAGTCAACTCTGGTGCAGAATTGATTGGCTTGCTTTTCTGAACCTAGCTAACAGCAAGCCAATTGGCTTGTACAGATAATCCCTAACTTATGGTTTGACTTACAGTTTTCCTTCTTGTACAATGAATGTCATGAAAGCTACACATTCAGTAGGGTGTACTTTGAATTTTGATCTTTTCCTGGGCTTTTGTGATGTTGGGCAGTGGTATTAAGCACTAACTTCTAAGAAACTGGACAGGGAAACTACTGATACTGCACAGTGCAGTGTGTTGCTGAGCTGTGATTCTCCATAGGTAGAATATATTGAATGCATTTTAAATTTTATATTGTATGAAAAATAACGTTATTTCTCTGTTAACACTAAGCCCTATATTCAAAATACTTAGATCACCAATCTTACTACATTACTTAAAATATTTTTTCGAAAATACTCAAGCAATAGAAATTCACTGTGATAAATCTTCTAAAGCAAAGGTGGGGAACAAGAGGATTTTATTAGGGCCTAGATATCCTATTAGGTATGGAACATGAAGTGACAGTGTGCTGTTAATGTGTACTGATAATTTTGTATGACCTGAAGAACCTGTGCCTGCAAAGCAGGTGCTCTAGCACATGAGCTAAAAGTTTTAAGCCTTTCTCTCTCTCTCTCTCTTGTTGTTGTTAGTCGTGGGGCTTGAACTCTAGGCCTGGGTGCTGTCCTTGAGCTCTTCAGCTCAAGGCTAGCGTTCTACCACTTGAGCCACAGTGCCACTTCCAGCCTTTTCTGTTTATGTGGGGCTGAGGAATTGAATCCAGGGCCTCATGCATGCAAGGCAAGCACTGTACCGCTGAGCCACCTTCCCAGCCCCATCTCAGTATTTTTAATAAGGCGGTGGCTGCTGCTGCTGCGGCTGCTGCTGCTGCTCCTCCTCCTGCTGCTGCTCCTCCTCCTCCTGCTCCTCCTGCTGCTCCTCCTTCTCTTCCTTCTCCTCTGTCTCCTTTTTTTGTGGGTCATGGGGCTTGAACTCAGGGCCTGGGCGCTGTCCCTGAGCTCTTCTGCTCAAGGTTAGTGCTCTACCACTTTGAGCCACAGCACCACTTCCTAACAAGGCATTTCTAATTTATGAAAATTGCCATACACTAATTGGGAAGGAATCCTATCATGAGTGGAAGACCATATATTTGAAAAAGTCAACTTAGTGCAATACAGGTTAACTCCCAAGTTTTAGCACCCTAAGCTTTTATTTTTAGAAGAGACCTGGTGATGAACATTTAACAATCTTTATTTTGCAGCTGGGTTGTTTTTTTCCTATACATACATATCCTATGGTGAAATTTGATTTACAAATAAGTATAAGATTAATAATAAATAGCTAATTTTAGATATGAGGACCTTGTCCGTTGTATAGCTAGTGAAGATCTCCCATTCTGTGGGCTTTCTATTGGTCTTACTAGCTATGTCCATTGCCATGCAGAAGCTCTGCAGTTTCATGCAATCCCATTTGTCCAACCTTTCTTTGATTTGTTGTGTTTCTGGGTCTTTATTAAGAAAATTTTGGCCTGTGCCAAGGAGCCTATTCCTTCCTGTACTGTTTTCAGGGAGTCTGCTTTTACTTCGAGGTTTTTGATCCATTTGGAATTGATTCTGGTGCAGGGTGATATGTAAGGATCTATTGATAACCACAAGACAGTATATTGAAAATAAACTTTACAACTTCTGGGACGGGAGGGGGAGGATGAGAGAGATGGGAGAGGGAAGGGATAGTGGGAGAACAAGGGAAGGGGTAACAATGCTTGACAAGAAAGGAGCTCATTGCCTTACTCATGTAACTGTAACCCCTCTGTACAGCATCTTTACAATAAAATTTTAAAAAGTAAAGTTTTATCTACAGAACATTTTGTTTCCTTTTTTTTCTGATAGAACTGGAGATTGAACACAGAGCCTCACCCTTGGTAGGCAAGTACCCCATAGTTGAACCCTGCTTTATCCCTCTATTTCTTTTAAGAATAATATCTGTTTTTACTAATTTTAAACTCAGTTGACTTTTTATGTTTTCTTGTTTCCAGTCTGGGGATTGGTTGTATGGCTGTAGCAGAGTTGTTTTTTTTAACTGGTCCTGGGGCTTCAACTCAGGGCCTGGGAGCTATCCTTGAGCCTCTGCGTGGTCAAGGCTAGTGCCCTACCACTTGAGCCATAGTGCTACTTCCAGCTTTTTCTGAGTAGTTTATTGTAGAGTCTCATGGACTTCTTCAACTCTTAGCTTCCTGAGTAGCTAGGACTACCAGCATGAACCACTGATGCCTGGCTCTAGCAGGGTATTTTCATTTGGGTTAAATGTAGCTTTTCTTGAATTGTGGGATGTGGATATAGAAGATACTGTGTACCTAGCTTTTGTAGCAATTTCCCTCTAATAATTTTTTTTTGAAATTCAGATATTACTTGCTGTAAGATTATTTATTTACTTTGCTTATTCATTATTTTTTCAGTAAACATTTGAAGCCTACTGTAAATAGCGTATTTAAAAGTTAGGTCCTGTGGGGGATAATGGCAGACCGAATAGAATAGAGATAGGAAATTTCTTGGAAACTGTTTTTAGTATATAAACTACAACTAGTAAGACATTCATATTTTTCACAACTATTAGTCTCTGAGAAATAATTAGCTGTTTCTTGGGTGAAACTTTAATATTACTTGAGTGAACCCTGCTTTATTGTTTTATTTCTCTTAAGAATAATATCTGTTCTTACTAATTTTCAATTCAGTTGCTGTTAAAGTTTTCCCATTTTCATTATAGGGATTGGCTGTATGGTTGTAGCAGTTTTCTGTCTTTTTCTTTTTTTTTCCCAGTCTTGGGGCCTGAACTCTGGGCCTGGGCACTCTGTCCCTCAGCTCTTCAGCTCAAGGCTAGCGCTCTACCATCTGAGCCATAGCGCCACTTCCAGCTTTTTCTGCTTATGTGGTGCTGAGGAATCAAACCCAGGGCCTCATGCATGCAAGGCAAGCGCTCTACCACTGAGCCACCTTCCCACCCCTCTTTTTTTTCCCTTTCCTTTTTTGTCGGTCGTGGGGCCTGAACTCTGGGCCTGGGCACTGTCCTCAGCTCTTCAGCTCAAGGCTAGCGCTCTACCACTTGAGCCACAGCGCTTTTTTTCTGCTTATATGGTGCTGAGGAATCGAACCCAGGGCCTCATGCATATGAGGCAAGCACTCTACCACTGAGCCACCTTCCCAGCCCCTTTCTTTCTTTTTTTTTAAACTGGTCCTTGGGCTTGAACTTGGCCTGGGAGCTGTTACTGGAGTTTGTACTTTACATTCATAGAAGTGAATACGTTTTGATAGAAATTACATTTTAAGGCAAAGTAATTGTTTAGGTTGGGTGGGATATGTTTTCAAGTTAGTGGGAATGAAGAATGACTACATTTTTATTTTAGCTGTTTAGAAATGGCCTTTATAATAAAATTCTTTCCATGTTTTATGTTAGAATAGTGGTTTTACATAAGAAAATAATTTATGAATGTTAGGTAATTTCAGTTTCATATCTACTGGTAATGATATTTTATCAGAAAACCAACGGATAGTAGTTATCTATGTTAATATAATCAGGAATGTGTGGACTGTGTGGTATGATGGTTCACTTAAAATAATATAAAAAAATCTTCTAAAAGCAAGATACTGTAAAAAATACTAACTTGGATAACAAGTTTGAAATGAATTGATCTCAGTTTTTTATATACTGCATGGTAAATTTTCATTAATACCAGGTTTTGATGACTTCATAAAAATTTATTACTAACAAGTCATTGAAGTGGATTAATTATAAGTGTGGTTAGGGCTGGGCACTGGTGGCTCACACCTGTAATTCTAGCTATTCAGGAGGCTAAGAGCTGAGGATTGTGGTTCAAAGCCTGCTCTGGCAGGAAAGTCTGTGAGACTTGTTATTTCCAGTTAACTACTAAAAAGCTGGAAATGGAAACTGTGGCTCAAGTGGTAAAGCACTAGCCTTGAGAACAAAAGCTCAGCGACAGCACCCAGACCCTAAGTTCAAGCCCAGGATTGGTACCAACCCCCCCCCCCCCCAAAGTAAATCAGAAATTTTAAGCTGCGTGGAATGATGCATGCTTATAATTCAATACTTGGAAGGCTGAGGCATAGTATCACAAGTTGCAGGCCAGCTTTGGCTACATATGGAGACCCTATCTCAAAAATCAACTTAACCAACCAATCACATTAAAGCCCTAGAAATTTAAAAAATAACTTAGGCAGATGAATATTTGTAATAAGATATTTGTGTAAATAAATCTTTGTTGCACTGAAATGTAATCAAGTGTATGGAATATTTTGATCTTTTGGTTAGCCTATGAGTGCAGTCATTTGGGATAGTTTGCTGTCCTGAAATGAAATTGGAGCTATTAAAGATTGGAGTACCCATTATTAATGATAACTTCAGCTAATGTGCCTTACCTAGCTAGTCATCTTATATTTAATTACTAGAACTTTTTCTGGGCTACCTTTTTAATAAGTTGATGAGTTGGGTAGGTGAAAATCAGGAGGATGGTGGTTTGAAGTCAGCTGGGACCAAAAAACAAAACAAACAAACAAAAAACAAAAACTTGAGAGACCCTATCTCAATCAATGAAAGCTAGACATTGTATGTGGCTGTCATTCCAGCCATGCAGGAATTGTAAATAAGGGGATTTTAGCTCAGGTTGTAAGACCTAAACTCAAAAATATTCAAAGCAAAACGGGTGGAGCCATGGCTCAGATGGTAGAGTATCTACCTGATAAGCTCAAGGTTCTGCATTTAAACTTCAGTTCTGAAAAGATAAATAGAAATTCAGGGCCTGGACCCGGTCCCTTAAGCTTTTTCACTCAAAACTGGTACTCTACCACTTGAATCACTTACAATTTTTGTCCTGCCAAGCTGGCTTGGAACTATGATCCCAGATCTCTGCCTCCTACGTAGCTAGTATAACAGATGTGAGCCATCTGCTTTCTCTGTTTTCTTACAACTTGCCTTAATGCCTGACTGCCAGGGCCCTATCATCTAACTTGGACATTAACTGTGTGCCCTTAGGGATGGGTTTACTAGTAGCTTTCAGGGTGCTATTGATGAACTAATGTTTGTCTTTTGGTTGGTTGTGGGGCTTGAACTCTGGGCCTGGGTGCTGTCCCCCAGGCTCTTCAGCTCAAGACTAGCACTTTACCACTTGGAGCCACAGTGCCACTTCCGGCTTTTTCTGCTTATGTGGTGCTGAGGAATTGAACCCAGGGCCTCATGCATGCAAGGCAAGCACTCTACCACTGAGCCACTTCCCAGCCTGGTATACTAATGTTTTAATAGCTGAAACTCGGCTGTAATTTCCTCCCTAGTCCATCATCATTTTGTATTTTGTACCTCTTGGTACCCTTCCCACCTTGTATCATTATAAACCAATGGCTCTTAGGCATGTAGGATTGCATGTGCCTGGCAGGGCCATGATTGTATGAAGTCCTCTCATTTCCTTCTAGTAATGTCTCATTATTTATGGAAATGATGGTCCCTTGTTGCCAATTCCATTGTCTCAAATACTTTCTCTTCTCCCAAAGATATACTTGCATCTGTCCTCCACACTATCCCTGCCATCCAGCTTACCAGTTTCAACTTCCAGTTCATAAGTGTTTTTTTTCTCCAGAAGAGATTCACAACATAAGTGGGGAGTCCTTTCTGGGAATTGAGGTGTCTAGCTTTCAAGTGAGGGGCATTCTCAGCTGATTCCACCCCATTTCCCTCTGTTGAGCTTGGAGTCCTGCCTCCTTTGATGCATTCCTAGGGCATTTTATATCTCTTACAGTTCCTCAGTTGTCCCTTCAACCTAGAATTAGATCTATTTTACTATCTTGTAGATTCGAAGCTTATAGAGTTCAAGGATCACCAAAAGATACTAGACTTTTAAGAAGAGCTAAATGATAACTGATTTGAATAACTATAGCTTTTCATTTTCACTCCTATGAGGGAAGCTACCTAGAGATAGTCTTAAATTCAATAAACTATAGATATGAACAGTTTGGTGGAGGAAGTTGATGGCAAGTTTTGGGAGGTAGATATCAGGGAGTTAAGTCATTGGCAGATTTATGGTTCTCATTCCTGGTTGAGAAATTAGCCATTCTTTCTGACTGTAGCAAGTACATCAGGCATTTTGTTTCTGTGCAGAATAATTTTCTCTACACACATTACTGCTTCTCTAGCTTCTCAGTTGAGACCCATGCTAGCTACAAGTGAGGCATCTGCTTTTATGGTTTGTGATTCTATATCCAATTCCAGCCATGTCCTGTTCTGCTTCTGCCATCCCAACTTTCCTCTTTACTTATATGATTCAGTAGCTTGACCTTTTCCCTTCTTCAGCTCATTTTATACATTATATTAAATTTACCTTACTGAAACAGCTTTGACCATGTATCCCACATATGTAATTGTATCTCTCCTATTAGAGGGTAAGCTCCTTGGGGGCAGGGTCTGTGTCAGAGTCCTCTGCTGCCTCCACAGCACCTCCTAATAAATATTTCTTGAATGAAAAAAAAAAGTGAAATAAAGAGAAGAAATTAACCAACATGACTTTCCACAGATTGCTTCAGATTAGATGTGTAGAGGATATAACCACCTTGGCCTCTCTTGTTTTTCTTTGCCCTCATCTATAGACTGAGAGAATGTCAACAGTTGCTTGCAGAGATGTATTAGGAACTAATATTTGTTAAAGGTTAAGGATGTAGTGGGAACTATTCTAAGTGCTCTAACTGGTACTTTAATATTAAAGTTTCAAAAGAAAGCTACATGGTTAAATTTTACAGGTATAACCACTATTTAATGTTTAATAATACAAAATTTCATTCTTTAATAATGCAACTTTTCATTATGGCATCTCACTACAAATCAAATAGGAAGTGAATGTAAAGAAATACAATATTCATTAAATTTTCTTGTCCTTGCTGCCTGTTTTTATTGAGTTTATCCTGGACATATTGGCTAGTTCTTTTCTTTTACATTATTCTTACCATGCTATAAAACCAAACATGTAATAAGAGCTATTCAAGAAATATGATTTATCAGGGTTGTAAGAATTTATTTGACTTACTTTACTGTCTGCAAATAGTTGTACAAGAGCGTTTTAATGTAACATCATCTTATATAGTCATATGTACATAGCTTTTGACCTTTTCTACTTGTCCTACACATGTACTAGTTAGTGCAAATAAGGGAAACCATGGGACTTATGTTTCTTTGGGCCTGGCTTCACTTAATATAATTTTTTCCAAGTCTTTCCATTTCCTAACAAATGGGGTGAGATAGGGACACCATTTTTTTTCTTTCTTGCTATTGTTTTTAACGTATTTATAATGTATCGTGATATTTTTTGTTTCTTTGTAGGTTCCTCCCCCATGGTATAACCTGTTTTCACTGTATTTGATGTCTGTGCCCTGCATCTTGTATATACACTTCTCTTATTCTGGGTAGGGAAGGGAAAAAACGAAATGCTTAAATAGGGATACAGTTTGACCCATTGTAACAATGAGATATACAAGATACTATGTTGAAAACGAACTTTACAACTTTTTGAGCGGGGGTACTTGTGGAGGTGGGAGGGAAGGGATGGTAGGGGAAAAACAAAGGAGGAAGCAACAATGCTCGATAGGAAATGTACTTATTACCTTACTCATGTAACTGTAACCCCTTTCTGTACAGTATTTTTACAATAAAAAATGTACAAAAAAGAAAAAGAGCGTTTTAACTGAATATTGAACATATTCATTTATGTGTAAAATGTTTTTTAATCAGTGTCACCCTTTTCATCATTCGGCCCCAACTTACCTCATCCCTACCAGTTGCATTGTTTCCTAGTTCCATTTTCATGTATGTACATTGAGTATTAGGACTGTATTCACCCACCATTCTTCTTTCCATTCATCTAGACCTTTCTCTGTTTACCTTCTCCCCCACTTCCAGTCATGTTTTAGCTTTATTTTGTTAAATTCTCTGTTAATTATTTAGAGGGATTCTTTGACATCTTTTAGATAATTTTTCTTTTCTTTTTTTTTTTGAGTCTGGTCGTGGGGCCTGAACTCTGGGCCTGGGCACTGTCCCTCAGCTCTTCAGCTCAATCAAGGCTAGCGCTCTACCACTTGAACCACAGCGCCACTTCTGGTTTTTTTCTTTTTGCTTATGTGGTGCTGAGGAATCGAACCCAGGGCCTCAGGCATGCAAGGCAAGCGCTCTACCACTGAGCCACCTTCCCAGCCCATCTTTTCTTTTTATTTGCTAGTTTTGGAGCTTGAACTCAGGGCCTGGGCGCTGTCTCTGATCTTTCTTTCTTTCTTTCTTTCTTTTTTTTTTTTTTGGTCAGTTGTGGGGCTTGAACTCTGGGCCTGGGCACCCCTCAGCTCCTCAGTTCAAGGCAAGTGTCTCTGATCTTTCTTGCTTAAGGCTAGCACTCTCCTACTTGAGCCACAACTCCACTTCTGGCTTTTTGCTGATTAATTGGAGATAGGGGTCTCACTTGACTGATAATTTTCAAAAATTTTGGAGAGAGCCTAGTGCTGGTGGCTCAAGCCTGTAATCCAAGCTACTTAAGAGGCTAAGATATGAGGATTGTGGTTCAAAGTCAGCCCGGGCAAGAAAGTCTGTGAGACTTGTATCTCTAATTTAACCAGCAGAAAATCTGGACGTAGAGCTATGACTCTTAAGTGGTAGAGCACTATCCTGGAGCAAAGGAGCTCAGGGACAACACCTAGGTCCTGAGTTCAAGGCCACAACAGACTCCCCCTCCCCCCCATGTGTGTATGTATGTGTGTGTATAAATGTATATGTGTACACACACACACACACATATACATATGAGAGAACAGAGTCACACACTGACCTGGTTCTTAGCTATGTGAGAAGACTGAATTTGGTTGTCAAGTGTTTTGGTTAAAGTAGACTTAGAATTTTTTTCTTTTTCTTTTTCTTTTTTTGGTCGGTTGTGGGGCTTGAACTCTGGGCTTGGGCGCTGTCCCTGCCCTCTTCAGCTCAAGGCGAGCACTTACCACTTGAGCTACAGTGCCACTTCTGGTTTTCTAGTGGTTTATTGGAAATAAGAATCTCACGGACTTTCCTGCCTGGGCTGGCTTTGAACTGTGATCCTCAGGTCTCAGTCTTATGAGTAGCTAGGATTGCAGGCGTGAACCACCGGCGCCCGGCTAGAATGTTTTTCTGTACTAAACACGTGAGTGTTTGTTAAAATTACAATAAAAACTAAATTTCCAGCCTAAATTAAGCTGCTTTAAAGAACCAAATGCATTTTATGTGTAGGAATTAGGAGCTTCATTCTGGTAACATTGTCCAGTTGGCTACTTGAGTAAAGTCATTTGACAAACTATCCTAGTAGCAGTTTCACCTTTCTGCTTGTCCTAGCTGGAGTAGGATTTGGACTTATTCAGCTGCTTACTAGTTCCTAGGAAAAATGAAGTTTGTTCCTTGTTCCTCCTGGTTTTTTTTTTTTTTTTTTTCCTTTCTTTGACAGGAAAGTCATAGTTCTCAACAGATGGCTTTTATCAGCCCTGTACATAACTCTGTAAACCTTACAAGGCCAAATAATTGCTTTCAACTTTATTACAGAACAGGTAAAGAAATAGTTTGTAGTATAGCACTATTTTGTTAAGGACTGAAGTTAAACACAGAGATTACAGTAATGTAGCATTTAGAGCTGTCAGATATTTGGGGTCAAAATAGTTTGTAACTATCAGCAGTGGGAAAAATACTAAGAAAAATAAGTTTTGCTGTAGTATTGAGGCATATTTCATAGTTGTTATAAACTTACAAAGTATAGATGAATCCTTAGGGGGAAAAAGATTGGAATCTTTTGCAGTCTTGTAGAATTTTGAGCTAGTAGTAATTTTGGATCACAGGAATTTTGGTCTTCACAGATAGGGAAATTGAGAGCCAGAGATTTAAGTGTCTTGTCCAGAGTTACACAGCAAGTAGATGTAAATCTGGGAGACTTCATCATGCCTGTCTTGGTTCTGTGAATGTTTCATTATGTTGTTGTACTGCTTTATATTGTTAAGACTATAACAATGAGTGTGACACAGTGTACTTAGAACTTTCTCCATAGTGGAAAATATAAAAGAAGCCTGGGCTCGAGAATTTTGGTGATTTTTGTATACCACAGACATAAATACCTGCTTATTTCAGTGTTTCAAAGTAGCTATACACTCTTGTTAGAGACCTGAAACAACTTTGGGGAGCATTGATTTCTTTTTAATGGTCCAAATTAGAGGAATTAGGAAGTGTTTGTTTAAATGTTTTCACCCAAATATTAGGACATTTCTGTTCTTCACCCATTTCTTATTGTTTCCAATTTCCTGAGTTGTCTCCAGGTGTCTTTGCTTTATATTTTGTTTTATACCTTGATGACTAATTTTATATCTTAATTCCCTACCTATCTTCTGAGCTTTGGTCTTGTGTATCTCAGTGTGTAGGGTTTTTTTTTCCCCTGTGTCACTGCATATTTTCATATTGACTCAGATGAAATTTGTCACTTTCTCTCACTTGCTTTTCTGTTCTTATTGTATTAAGAAGTAAAACTTGGCATTATTTGTCAAATTGTATGTCTTTTGGATTCAGTTTTAGTCTACCTCCTGTCTTTTTTCTTATGCCTTCTAAACATCTGTTAATAAGCTTTATTTCCATTCCAATTGTTCCTCTCAGAGTATGTCCTCAGCATTTCTCTTATAATTTCCTTCAGCTTCACTAATTTACCTTTTCTGCCTTCGGTATTGTCTCCCTCTAGTATACTGTTACTCAGAAGGGGCTTGTTAAAAGTGATTAGTATAGGTTCACAAGTGTGGTATCCCACTTTTATAATCCCAGCATTTGAGAGATTGAAGCAGGAGGATCATGAGTTAGAGGCTAGCCTGGATTATAAGGCAAATTAAGGTCAATCTGAAATACATATGGTAGTATTGGGGGTCCAGTGTCAAGAGAAAAGAAAAGAAAAGATTCAGGCTCAAAGCTCTGACCATTTGGACTTGTTTCAGAGAATAAGACCTTATGTGATTTGCTTCATCTTTCTTTGATACTTACCCTTCTTTTTTTTTTTTTGGGTCTGGTCGTGGGGCCTGAACTCTGGGCCTGGGCGCTGTCCCTCAGCTCTTCAGCTCAAGGCTAGCGCTCTACCACTTGAGCCACAGCGCCACTTCCGGTTTTTTTGTTATATGGTGCTGAGGAATCGAACCCAGGGCCTCATGCATGCAAGGCAAGCGCTCTACCACTGAGCCACCTTCCCAGCCCCTGATACTTATCCTTCTATAAAATGGAAATAATAATATGCTTATTTTATAAAGTTGTGAGGATTTACTACATCAGTGCTGTGTAATAGGACTTTGTGTAGTGATAGGAATATTTGTATCTTTGCTCTCCTCTGTAGAGCCAAGGGGAGAATAACTTTTGAACTCTTGAAATGTGACTAGTGGACTGAAGAAAAGTTTTAATTGTAAATCAGTTGAAATAGTCACATATTGGGTAATAGATACTGTGCTGGACAGTACAGAATATATAAAGTACTTAGAATAGTGGAAAATGCTCTATAAATGTTAGCTATTATTGCCAGCTTTCTAAAATTAAAATTATTCTTTGCTTAAAATCATTCCAAGCCAAATTCTGTGGTATAGAATGTATGATTTGTAACCCTGTCCCCGGAGTTGCTCCAAATCTTTTACTACTGCTACTTCATGTGCCATCTGTGATGGTTCCAGTATATGAGATATTCTTTAAGTAGAACTAGGCTCAAGAATTTGAAATTCACAATCAAGTTGTTGGCAGTCTTTTATTTTTAAAGTAAAGGACCACATAGTACAGATTTTAGGTTTTTCAAGCCATATAGTCTCTTACCTAACTATGCTTTATTAAAAGCCATATGCAGCTGGGAAGGTGGCTCAGTGGTAGAGCGCTTGCCTTGCGCGCATGAGGCCCTGGGTTCTATTCCTTAGCACCTCAGCACATAAGCAGGAAAAAAAAAAAAAGCTGGAAGTGGTGCTGTGGCTCAAGTGGTAGAGTGATATCCTTGAGCTGAAGAGCTGAGGGACAGCGCCCAGGCCCAGAGTTCAGGCCCCATGACTGGACCCCCCCCCAAAAAAAAAAAAAAAAAGCCATAGCCAGTGTGTAGATGATTGTGCATATTTTATAGTGAGATTTACAAAACAGGTAGGGGGCTGGATTTGTCTGGCTTGCTGTAGTTTGCAGATCTCTGCTCTGGAACCAGTAGTCTTACACTCAGTCATATGGTAAGTCAACTATTGAAATCAAGTAAGGGATGTCTTACTTAAAAAGTTAGGGTGACGCCGGTGCTAGTAGCTCACGCCTGTAATCCTAGTTACTCAGGAGGCTGAGATCTGAGGATTATGGTTCAAAGCCAGTCCAGGCAGGGAAGTTCGAGACTC